>NC_044244.1:87848124-88152471 GCF_003957555.1 Calypte anna
CGTGCCTCATTTCTTTTCCTTCTCTCCAGAGGCAGGAAACAGAGCAATTGAAATTTGCATTCTGGGATTTGAAGGGCAGAAGCAGGACCCCACTTTGTAGCAGCAGCTAGATGTAGAATCAGCTTTTCTCTACTGCCAAATTGCATCTTTACAGCATGGGTTTGTGTGAGCTCACTCTACAGTTCTGTGCTGCTGTAAAGGGGAAGGCTCCACTCCATTCCTGAACCATGGTGACCACCATATAGTAAGACAAGGAAGAATGAGGACACCAAAGGGAGCAATGTTTAGAAGAAAAAGGACCAAAATGGACTGGAACAACATGGTTTTATGCTTCTGTTGATTTTTAGATGGCTAGTATATTTTGCTCATTAAATTATTTAGTTGTGTTCCTGAAGAAAAAGAAAAAAAATATATACATATAATGACCTAATTCAACACAAACTAAACATTGCCATCTTTTTCAGCACCTGCAGACTCAGAAAAGGCCTTTGAACAGATGTACAAGTGACAAAGATAACAAAAATAGTGAGTCTGAGTGTCTCAACTGTATTACAGAGTGATAGAGGCAACAGTGAATTCTGAAGTCCCTCCCATCCTCTCTGTAGGGCACCAAAACTGGCAGTGGGGCTTTTCATGGCACCAGAGAAATTCAAAAGGCAATATGCAATGTGATGATACTGAAGTTCAGCAAAGTATCTCTGTTTCTAATGACCATCCTTCCTAATGTTATTGGTATTGAAAACTAAATAGATTTCAGTGTCTCTCATCTCGTTCGTCTGGTGCTTTATGCTCAAGGAAGTAAGGCACTGAACAAAGCAGACTGACACTCTCTGGGATTTGAGTTTGGAAATACTTATGGCTGGGGGATTTATTTTGCAGTTGTTGTGGGTTTTTTTCCCTTATTGGAAAATATTTTTTCCCAAACTTTCCCCCACCCTCCTCCTATAGAAACAGCAATATCTTAAAATCTGAAAAATAAGATTTGTGACAGAAGGGAAAAGAAAAAATAGGAAAACGTAAACCCTAAAAGCATCAAGCCCTCTTCCTCTACTGCCCTGAGCAGGCAAAATGTGGAAGAACAAGCAGGGTGAACACGCAGCGTCTGAAAATGTGCAGAACTACATTATGCAAAACAAATAAATTCTGATTTAGAGTAAAAATTGCTAAAATATTTTTATTTTTCTAGTTAAACTGTTTGGGTTTCTTTTTTCTTTTTTCCTTTTTTTTTTTTTTTTTTTCCTTATGAGGCATAGTAATGACTTTACTGTTTTTTTCTTCTATAAAATAAGTTCTAAATACATCAGGACTCTTCTGTATCTATTTACTTTAATTTCCTCTGTGGGTGGGTTCATCATCATTTCACTGCCAGAGGCTATTTTCCACTAGATTAAAGGGTGGTAAAACAATTTCACTTAAAGCTGTGTATGTCATGTATGCATCTACTTGTGCTGGAAAATGTAAAATGGTAGAAAATCAAATTGACAACAAAGTTATTTCCCCTCCAGATCCTTTCATGTTCCCACCCTTCTCCATCACAGTGAACACCTTAGTTTGCATTTAAATAACTACTCATTTCTGTTTATTCCTTATTTTAAAATCATGGGGCTTTAAAATAAAAATCACACATGAATTGCATTTCCCCAGTTCCTGATTGCTATGCTGTCTGGTAGCTGTGAACTTAAGGCATCAGGACATTAGGGTGGGGGGGGGGGGGTTTTGGTTTTTTGGGGCGAGGGGTTTGAGGTTTTTTGTGGTTAGGGCATGTGGGTTTTGGGGATTTTTACTTTCTTGGCAGTTGTTTGAGCTAGATAAGTAGTGCTTCATCACAAAGAGGAAGTCTCTTAGTTTTAAGACTTGTTCTTCAAACAAAACAGACTTCAAAAATGTAACATAGCAACACGCAACTGGATGACAGAGCCTCAAGTTGTGCTCAGCACACCCACCAATAAATGCATTAAATGCCAAATTCTTGAGAGAAAAAATATGGGTTGCTGGGTTGCTTTCTGTCCCCCTGTCTACTAAATGTGCAAATGGATTTCCATGGCCTGGCTGCTAAGCTGGACTGTGCAAACTCAAAGTCCCAGCCTAATTAGATGCTTCGTACCAGGGAAAATAAATAAATAAATAAATATCATAGACCTTCAAAAAGGTCCTGGCTTCACAGCACCACATTTGGCTGGCAAAGCCCCTCCAGCTACAAAATCACACACTCAGAAAATGCGTCCTCATGCTTTATTAGCAGGTTGTACCCCTAAACCCTTTAGGGGTCTCGGCCAAGCGTGACAGAATGTGTCCTGCCCTCCACTCAACACCAGGTGTCACTTCTGCTTCAGAAATGCAAGAGGGAAACTAAAAAAGTTTTTCTAAACACCTGCCCATCCGGCATCAGATTTTCTGGGGATCTCCGTACCTACAACTTCTCCTAAAATCATGGACAGTTACAGAATCTTAGTGCTTTGCATTTCAAACCAGGCATCCAAAAGCATCAGCTGGCACCAGACAATGCTTTGCTGTACTAAGCGTAATGGTGAAAAGTTTATCCTCCTATGTTTTGTGGGAGCAAGGACACATATTGCTACAGGACCAAGGAACTACCATATGGAGAAGCTGCCAGAGTCTTGCCCTGACAAAGTGCTCTTTGCTGGCCAAGGTCAGCCCTTTGCTAACAAAGGTCTCCCTATCCTGTCCCTGTTGCTGCTTTGCTGCTGCAGGTGGGGAGAGCTGCCCTGCTGTTTTCAGTCCTTCCTCAGTAGCAGTCTTGCCTGCCCAAAAGGGTTCTGAGCATCAAAGGCTGACCATGAAGAGGAGAAAGAGAGATTCTCTTTGTGGTCAGGGTCCCAAGGAAGGCCAGGGCGTGACAGAAATATTGGCAATAATAAAGTGAAGTAGAAACCATACAGAAGCACGGGGTAGAGAGGCAGGGAAAAGGGAGCCTCCCTGGGAGATGTGGGTGGTACAAGAACCATACTTTGCTATGTCTTACAGTACCAGAAAAAGGAGATCACAAAGGAAAAGGCAGCAGACTTAAAACAAAAGAAAGTAGTTTAGATATCCAAATATAGCTCTTCTGTGAATCCAGACAACATTGTAGAAAACCAAAATCAACACCCAGTTTAAAAATCAGCAAGGCATACAGAGAGAGTAGTTTCACCAAATGCTATTAAACAAACATACTGATGCAACTTCTGGGTCAGGCAGTCTTTAAAGCAGCAGATTTCTAGAGAATATGAGAGTATCCACTCTATGCTCACCCTTACACTCTTTCCATGAACACTGACTTTCACTGACTGATCACCACCCCTACAGCATTCCTTTAGGGAAGGATCTCTCACATCACGATGGACAGCAATTAGGTTTTTCTGTCCATTGTTGCAAATCCAGTTTAGCACTTCATTCAGATCATTACATTGCAACAGTTTTCTCACCAATGTAAGGTTCATTCCAGTGACATTAGTGGAAAATTTTGATATGACATACAGTTTGATTTCAGCAATTGATGGGTTGCAACAGGAACCAAATAGTGGAAGTATGCCTATGAATAGTTAAAGGGTGGGTGTCAGGAGGATGAGCCTGGTCTTTTTTCAGTGGTGTCCAGTGACAGAACAAGAGGTAACAGGCACAAGCTAGAACATAGGAAGTTACATCTAAACATGGGGAGGAATTTCTTTATTTTGAGGATAGCAAATCACTGGAACAGGCTGCCCAGAGAGGTGGTAGAGTCTCTGCCAACATTCAACCCACCTGAATGCTATCCTGTGCAATCTGTTCTAGGTGAACTTGCCCTGGCAGGGTGTTTTGGACTAGATGATCTCCAGAGGTCCTTTCCAACCCCTAACATTCTGTGATTCTGTGAATTTGCATCCTATCATTTTATTACAATTACAAATACAAATATTTGAGTAGTTATTCATTGTTGCAGGGCGGTTATCTGTTAAGTATAGAAACACAGAGGGTTCTTACACAAACATATCCATTTCCAATATATACCATTAGTTTCAGAGGTCTCACTGGGGTGTATTTGAAAATGACAAATATTCTGCTCAGTGTCAGGAAAAATGTCTTGAGCCTTGATGGTGTTACTTTCACTGATAAATTGCAACATATGCATCCACATGAGCAGTTTGCCCTTTTTCTCAATTTTGTTGGGTATTGAAACTATATGTTTCAATACATATAGTCCCAGGGTGATTTAATCCCAGCACAATGATTTGGTGTATAATGAAGCACTGTGTATTATCAAAACAAAAGCTGTGGATTTAATACTTATGGGGTCAAAGGTGAAATTGACTGGGTACCACTGGGGCTGAAAATCTCTCTTAAATTTAGTCATGTTATTCCAGATCACTTACTGAATTTTGGTGGGTAAAATAGCTCCTTTGCCTTCTCTTCTGATTGATGTTACAATAGATTGCATCTACAACTGAGAAACGTGATGCAGAATGTACTGGACGTGTCATATTGGTTACCATAAATAAAAGTAAGGGTCTCCACCCTGTGGTTTGTTGTTGTCGATATGTGAACTGGATTTGGTTTATGCTAGTGATGATTGCTCCCCTAAGAAATTTAAGCAATTCTCTAGTGGGTAACTTGGTCTTCAGGAGAGGTGTGTTGGTATCATTCCTGGTATTGTTCCTGAAAGGCGAAAACAAAAGAAACGAGGGCAGGGTTTTGCTGAATGATGGACCCTTCAGTGGCTCAACTTGTTTAACTGCTTGGACTAGATACAAAAGTTCTTTTTTCCCATTTGGGGTATCTTTGTTTTGTCTCTTTAAAAGGAGTTGAGCCAAATAATAAATATTTTTTTAGTCCATCAGAGCCAGTTTGGAACTGATTGCAAGAAGTGCCATGCTGTGCAAAACTCCATTTCACTGTAATAGGATCACAGACTGCTGCTGCTCCCCCACTGATCCAGGGGAAGATTCTCCAATTAGAATATCATCAGTGTGTTGGCATAGTTTCTCATCTTGTGGGAGAGTGACTGTTTGCAATAGTTCAAGCTAGTGTAGCATGAGCAGTCATGGGAGAATAAGAGTCATTTAAAGGTATATTGCATACCCTCCCAAGTAAAGGTAGATTTATCTATCTTTTTCCTGTAAGAATCATGGAATGGCTTAGATTGGAAGGCACCTTAGAGACCATCTACTCCAACCTCTGCCATGGGCAAGAATGCCTCTCATGCACGCAAAGTTGCCTAAGGCCTCATCCAGTCTGTCCTTGAACACCTCCAGGGTGGGGGCATGCAAAACTTCTCAGGGCAATCTGTTCCAGAGTCTCACCACCCTTGCACTGAAGAATTTCTTCCAGTCTAAACCTATTACCATAATAGGGACCATAATAGGGACCACAAATAACATACCTTTTGCATTTAGCATTGCCATCTCTGGGTGTGCAGCTGTTTGCAAAGTAGCTGTTAAGTTTTCAATGCCTGATACAGCAGCTGTTACTGCTGTGATGTATTAGCATTTAAGTGCCAGTAATAAACTCTCAAATGCCACCTCCAGTCCAGTTTTGAGACTGGTCAGAATCAGTGAAATGTATGGAGGTTGGGGTTTGGAGATTATGTGTCATTTTCCTAAATCTGCTATTACTTCAGAAATTTCAGTTTGTGAAGCAGGAGAGAGTGGATACTGTGGAACATCAGTAATTTTTTGGATCAGGGAGTGCAGGGGCTGCACAGAGTAAGCACACTGTGTTTCTAGATTTCTATCAGGATTAGGGTTTATCTTAGAACAATGTGGTGGATGCCAGGTTCAGCCATTCAGAACATAGAAATGCAAAGTATTTTGTGTTCTTTAATTGTGTTCTTTAATTGTGAAGCAAGTAGATGATACACACTCAACCAGATGATACACTCAACCAGGAGCAATAAATTAACCTTTGCAGTTTAGCAAGTAACACTCCATTTTCTCCAGTTACTTTAACTCCTTGCTGTCCAGGTCATACACTGAGCTTCTCAGCATCTTGTTATACTGAAATTTGTGCTCCCATGTCTATTTAAAGTATTATGAATTGTTATTCAGAACCTACTGGAATTAGAATGTATTCTGCTTTAATGATGGGTCTAGCGTCATCTTCTGAGGAATCTGAGAGAAACAAAGAATCATCTTCTCCCAGTTTGCTATAGTTAGGGTTACCCCATATGTTTCTATCCCATTCTCTAGGGGATACAATCAGTTTCTTAATACCTGAGGGATGGGGAGCCTGCACAAGCATCATCCCAACTTGTTCTGATTGTTGGTTATTCTCCTTTTCTTCCTGCACCTGCTTTTGCTGGTGCTCAGTTTTCACAGTATTAATTCAGCTGCCTTCTATTTCCTCTTTAAGGTTCTACTCCCTTTTATTTTTATTCTTCCTGTCCTTATTAATAGCTTCTAAATAGCTGTCTAGCACTTTGCAAATTAGACCCTTATCTCTGGACATCAACTGGAACACAGGAAGTTCCACCTTTATATGAGGAAAAACTTTTTTACTGTGAGGGTGACAGAACACTGGAAGAGGCTGCCCAGAGAGGTTGTGGAGTCTCCTTCTCCTGAGACTTTCAAGACCTGTCTGGACACATTTCTGTGTGACCTGCGTAGGTGATCCTGCTTTGGCAGTGGGGTTGGACTCTATTATCTCCAGAAGTCCCTTCCAACCCCTATTCCCTCTTTAGTTGAATGTCTGGAAACATTTGATTGTTTTTCCACTGCTTTCTAATCATACCAGTTATCATGGACCCATTGTTCTGGAAAACCAAGGTTTGGATCGATACCATGTTTTTGTAGGTAACTGGTGACAGCACTTGCCATCCTGCCAACTATGCTAGGTAGAAACCTAGGATCCAAAACAAGACATCAGACGGCTGCAACTCAGAAAACCCCAGGATCATAATAAGGCTCCTCACTCAAGATGAAAAAAACCTGCAGTGGTAAAGCAGAAGGTATAATGGCAGCAGAGCCCCCTTCTTGGTAAGTAGGAAAGGTAATGAGGAGGAGCACTGTATAAGGACGTCAAAGCACAAATCACTTGCTGGTACCTCCACGCTGGTTGATGGCTAAGGACAACAACAAGACATTCCAAGATTTCCTGGGGCTTTAAGCATAAATATACAAAACATTGAAGGAAAAAATACATCAGAAACACAGGAAGAAGCATGAACAGAAAAAGCATATACTGAAACACTCCCTTTGATCACACACCCAATGCTCTACGACAGACCCAGATTGTGCTACTATGTTATACAGAATTCAAGTCAGGCCTGCTGTGAGCAAGGGGTTGGATAAGGTGAACATGTGGGGTTTTTTAATAGTTTCTAGTCTGGGATTATGTAAACTCACTTTTTATTCTGTGTGTTTCTTGGGTAACGTGCATGTGATTTTTGCCCAAAGTTTTACTTATTTCAATTAAGAGACAACATCAATTTTCCTCTTTGAGACTTCAATTTATTCAAAACTGTAATAAATTAATATTGGTCATTTTAGTAAGTCCCCTTGTATTTTTACCAAAACTGGGAGGAAACTTCAGTTTGAGTAACATGCCTCTTTTTGAAGTTCTCTTTGTCTACAACCTTTTAAAAGTGCAATGTATACATTTATTTAAACAAATACAGCAATACAAAAAATTACTACCAGGACACATCTTTCTCTGTCACATGTAAAACTCAGGTTTTACTCAACTGCTCCCTTCACTTGGGTGTGATGGATCCATGCTGATCCTGGTCCCCTTGACTGTGCTGTAGGTGATCAGCAAGACACTCTAGGGTGCCTTCTGCTTCTCCTTCAGTGGCTCCTCCTTCCAGGTCCAGATGTAACTGAGGCTTCTGCTTCAAAGGGAGGCAGACCTGAGTCCAAAGGTACAGTAGCTCACTGGTTAAGGCACTTGTGTAGGCACGATGAAACCAGAGATGGAGACAGCAAGTAGCCTTAATATCTCCCCTTTGATATGCATCTGTTCACTTGTTCCAATCCTGTTAATGATGTTCACCAGAGGACCTCCTAACATCCCTGCTGAAAGAGGCAGTTAAAGCCAAGCATGCCAAGATTGTGAGTTTCAGTGTGAGCTGAGTTTGTGATTCAGGCCTTACCTTTTATTGGCCCCCTAATCCTGCTCATGCACAGTGGGGGCCCACCCTAATTAGGCACAGGTGGGCTTAACACAAGCTCATGCCCACTACCTGGCAATTAGTAGCACCTGGTTGCCTCATTTCACTACACATCCCTCACTGGCGTACCTTTCCACCAATCTAAAATGCCAAGTAACTGCTACCCACTCTTGCTGTACAACAGGGCCTGGAAACAGAAGATGTGGATGTTGCTGGACATGCAAACTGATCAAGATACTTACAGAGCCCCACTGAAAGCCTGGTTTGGAGGTGGCCAGAAACAAAGCTTCAGAAGGCAGGCAAAAGGTGTGAACTGGTACCAGAATGCAGACAGGATCAGCCAGCTGCTCTTCCCTGCATCAACACTTTGTTCCCAAAGACTGTTCTTAGGAGGATAAGGCCTGGACAAAGGCAGCTCGTTCTTCACTCATCCCTGGGAGACTAAATAGATACTAGTGTCTAGGGAAAGACCTGGCCCCAAAAAAGATATAGTTGCTGCGAGATGATTCAAGGTGGGAGGGAGAGAAGAAAGGGAGAAAATTCAGAGGGAAAGAGAACAAATGGTGGCAGCCCAACTCTAGTTGCAAGAGATGAAAGGGGTATCTGATAGGGAACAAAAATGAGTGAAGACAAAAGACTAAGCCAAATAGCAAGAGAAACTGAGGCAGAAGCAAAGAGAAACATTAACGGAACTTGAGGATGAGAAAAAAGGAAAGGCCAACTGGTAGTATGATACAGTGGTGATAGAGATGAATGTGGAGCAGCACACAGGCAAAGGAAATTGGTGGCGAGACATCTGCAGAAAACTGGGGAAGGGAGAACACCTTCACAGCAGGAGAGGAACAGCACAGACATTACTATTCTGCTTTGCTCAACAGAGAAGAATCTGACCAGACTGAGATCGGCAAAAACCAAAAGGTACTTCTCTGATCAGGAGCAGTCTGTGAGACCTGGACATAGCAGCATTTACCTTCTTTTCAGACAGCACAAGCATCAAATTGTTTTACATGCATTACAGCAATTTCAGAACAGTGCATGTAGGTTTCAGTGTTTTAGTGCCAAAATATCTAAAAGAAAAATGTCAGGAAGCCAGAGCTAAGAAAACACAGAGCAAGAACTATTCTCTGTGCACACTTTTTGCTACTCTAACAAATCAGGAGCAGAAACAAAACAGAGAAAGCAGAAACCTGTGAGGTAGAGAGATGAAGCAGCAGTTATCTGCTGGGAGTGGAAGAGTCAAGTGCACCCTGGCTAAGCCTTCAGTCATGACTACTCCAGCAGTCAGGCTCCTAAAGATGTGATGAAATCTAACACTACTTCCCTTCTGGCAAGAAAATGAAAAAGCCAAACAACTGACCCCTACACCTTAGCACCAAAAAAGAGAGACCTTTTGGCACAGGGAATCTTTTCTGCTAAAGCCTTAGGTCCTCCAACCTTCATTTGCATATCAGCTATCAATAAAACAAAACCAAGGTCAAAAGGGGAGATAAAAAACTGACAGACTCTGATTTGTCTTTTGAAAAGGAGTGAACTTATACCCCAGAGATCTACCCACTGCATGCAGCTCCAGAGACACAGAAAAAGATGTAATTTTGGCAATTTTCATTCTCCCCCTTTTATTATATAAAATACTTTACAATTAAAAACATTTCCTCAATAGAATAATATACAGATATTTATAATTAACAAGATTCAGTTACACGCAAGATGGGGAACTTCCGCACAAAGGCAAAAAATGACAGATGATCAAGTGAAAATTAAGACTTGACCCTTTCCCCACCATATTCTGGGAAAGGAGGTTATATTTTAGACTTTCATTCCTATCATATTCTTTTCAGTGTGAACTTTAGAATCTCCTCTTACCCTGACAGGCTAAGGGCCCCCATTTGTATCCCTAGCATAAGTACAATACTCTGCTCTTCAAAGGCTCATGAAGACATCTGACTGTACCATGAAGTTACCAGTACCCAGAAATGGAGACTGCTGCCCTCGGTTTTTCCTAGCAATCCACATATACACACATGCAAGCACATACACAGGGGAAGCACGCTCAAAACCCAGAATTATTCACCCTTGCACCACATGGCAATCCAACCCCACCAAAGCAGCCTGCAATTGAGACATGACCAGCAGGCAGGCTCTGCAGAATGGCTATCATGAGGTCTCATAGCCAAGCTGGGCACTACTGCAAATGCAGTCTGGCAAGAGGGCTGGATGTTGCTGTCTTCCCCACTTGGATCATATGCCTACCAGCAGAGTGTCACTCAGTCATGGAGGTGATAATGTGAACCACTCAGAGATGCTCAGACCACAACAGACAGGTAGAAGAAGTTGCACACTTCAGTGGGAGGTACTTGTTAAAACAGTTGCCAATGATCTGCCCTACCAGAGCAAACATGTGTGAACCCTAGTGAACATTTCCTCTCTAAGAAAGGTCACTGCTGGGCTAGGCCAACCCCACACTCACAGGGGAGCCCATCCCAGAGTCACTGCTGGAGGCCAAATGCCTGAAGCAGTGTGGGGAGATCACGGGCATCAGCTGCCCTATAGAGGTCACTCTGCCCCAGCATGGAGAGGGCCATGCGGAGGGTGCTCCAGATGTTGTCAGACATAGCACCTTGCTGCCCCCGTGGGCCCCGGCTCTTCTGCTGCATGTGCAAAGCCTCTAAGAAGTGCTCCACGGCCTCCCTGTCAAGATGGAAACATACACATACTTACTGGAGAAGATGGTACATCTCATGCTCCCTCCCCCACTTGCTCCTAAAAACTTCCCTCCAAAACCATTTCCTCCTCTTCAGCAGATCCTGCCCAGCTCCAGAACCAGAGACTCCCCTTCACACTCTTAACAGAAAATGAAATCAGATGGCCCCAACTCCATCCAGCTGCATCAGGGCAGAGTCCACACACACACTTGCTTTGCCCTCCTAGGCTGCAGGCAGCATGGCAGGGCCCCAGTAACCTATCATAGTCTCTTTCCCACAAACACATGCACACTCGTGGGTCAGAGCAGATCTGCCCAACCTATGCTCACCGGTGGGCACCTAAGTTGATGCAGCTGATGCCCAAGTTGTAGCGGGAGCGGATGTATCCCGGCTGGAGCTCCAGTGCCCGACGATACGCGGCCACAGCTTCCTCACTCCGATTCCCATTGGCCAGGGTGGCCCCGAGCTTGTTCCACAGAAGATGGTCCTAGAGAAGGGGGGCAGAGAGAAAGGGCTGAGATAAACTGGATCTTTAAGCTCCAAACCACCCCCCTCTGGCCCCTCCCCATATACCCGTCTTACTCCGACACTCCAAAAACACCTCTCGTACAAACAGCACCTCCACCCAAACACCTATAACCAACCAAGTATTCACAGTCTGCTCTTTCTTACATTGGGGCGCACACTGAGTGCAGCACTGAAGCAATCCACGGCCTTCTCGTACTCGCCACTAAGGTTGAAAAGGACACCCAGGCCACACTGAACATCGGGATCCACAGACGAGGGGTTGCTGCGCACAGCTGCTAAGAACAGCTCTTTCACCTCTGTGAACAGCGAGCTGGAAAAGAACATTGGTGTGCTGTGGAGAGAGCTGGCTTGGGGTTGCTCCCTCTGCACCTGCCTGGATCAGCCTCGACCTTTCCAAGAAGCCTTTCAGCTGAAGGCTGAAATTTGTCACCCTAACTCACTCGGACAACAGGGAACCTAGGACACGCTTGGAAGGCCCCAGGTCTGTCTTAGAGACACTCTCCTCTGCTTCCTTCTTCAGCAGATGGGCATAGTCTGGTTTATTTTGTAGCCAGTCCCGTAGGGTCTCACATGCCTGCTTCTGCAAGGACTCGTTGGTGAAGCTGACTGCTAAAGCCATAAGTGCTGTGAGATTCCCAGGCTGCAGTTCCAAGCACCTACAGAGCAAATAAAGAGAATTTAATACAATATTAAATCACCCTGAGAGACACCCAGACACAGAAGATAGCACAATCAAGACAGAGCATCCCATGCTAGCCATATGGTTCTTATGGAACCATGCACTAGAAAAGGAGGCTTGCTCAAAAGCACTTCTGCAACACTCACTGTCTGAGGGCACTGATTGCCAAAAGCTCCTGTTCGTTCTCTGCTTGAGTGGTTCCCAGATACTGCCAGGCCTGGGAAAGAGACAGATGCATAAAGTCAGACTTCTTCATATCCAGATAAAAAGGATCAGATCATAAGCCACAGCCACAGAGATTAAATCCACCAGATTCTCCCACACACTTTTAGAGTGAGACCAAATATATGGAAGTACACACACTAGCCAAAGATGTAAGTTTATCTCAGTAGACATATAGACTTGACAGCACATGGGTCATCAAGGCAAATTAAACTAGTGTTGTAGTAGTGAAAAGAAGCTAGTATCTACCTGGAGATTTATCATAAAGCAACTGTTGACAGTTTTAAATTAAGTCTCCACTTTTAACTTCTAACTGTAGTCAAGCTGCAGAGGAAGGAGGGAAAAGCAGGTCTTTTATTTACAAAGAACAAAACAGCATAGCAACAGTGCTAAAAATGAGGAGACCCCCAAGGCAGGCAGCTGTATATACTTATGCAGTGGTCCACTAGCAAGTAATAACCTTGGGAAGTTGAACGTCAGACCTGAAAGTAGAAGCACTGTTATTTTGCTGAATCTTCAATCATCATGATACCAATACATAAAACCCACTTCCCTCTCCAGGCTGCTGACACAGAGAATATTTAATTAAGGCACTGAATACAAAGTACCTCTTCACTTTATGTTGACAACCACATCCCATGCTCAAAAATTGACTGGATAGTTGGTGGGATTGCCAGTATGAAATACCTGGGTTTTGAATGCAAGTCACAAAATGCAGTATCCACTGTCTCAAGGAAGGTAATTGTTTCATTAGCAAAGAGCCAGACACACTGCATAAGCCACCACAAGCAAGAAGCAGTCTACTGTCTCAAATCTCCAATGCCTCACCATATGGCTGGCTGCAACTCAAGAAAAGCTGACAGTGATAACAGCAGTGTTCTGCAGTCAGAAGAGCTGAGATCCAAAGTAAAGTTGTAATTTGGACCAAGGCAACTATGACATTTTCTTCAGAGCAGTTGTTCAGGTCTATTTAATTACTGTACCACTGGTGAAGTCTTGGCTTCTCCTGAACTTTTTGCAGAGTCACAGTCAAAGTGTTTTCAATACAACTAGACAAAAATGGCTGAGTATTTCTTCCCCTAAGGTTTCAACTACGACTATCATGCTTAGCCTGCAGCCCAAACCGCCTGTGAAAAGAGTGCTGATTCTAAAAGAGTATTAGCAACACCTTTCGGCAACTTTAAAGATAAAACAAATCTCTAAAACTGTTCACTTTTTGCCTGCTCCCAGTACCCTGGAAAGTCCAATGTCTGTATTCTCAGAATACAAGTGCTCTGTTCTGAGGGGTCAGTAATTAACAAATCAGGTATTTCCAGTCATATACAATTAGCAGGGCTTCAATCAGACACACTGAGAACTCAGCATCCCTAGCTCTTAGAGAAAGGAATTCCATGAACAGACAACACGGGTGTATTTGCATTCTTCCTCCCAAGGATAACCACATCCTCTAGCTCTGAAGAAAGGCAAACATCCTATTCCATTTCTCAATCCATTCTGCAGAAGCTGAAGTGCTTTATGGAAATAAGTATTCACTGAATTAAGAGGCTGGAAACTTCTCTTCAGTATGAAAAAAAACATTCTCTGGCCCACAGCTTCAAATGACAACTGTAAAGAAACCCAAGCCATCCCCCTCAACCTTTTTGGGTTACATCTTTCTCCTGGTATCTAGATGAAGACCTAACCAAGACCCCCAGTCTAACAAGCTACTCAGAATTAGTCTTTAATACAGACATTGGAAGCAGTTATCTGCCACAATCATCTCCAAATTTACAATTCCAATAAAGACTTCTGCAGAAGCAACTGCAGAGATGAGAATTCCTTGTCTTGGCTCCATACAGTCTTATGTGCTCCAAAGATTTTACACAAAGGTTCTGGCCCAGAGCTGCAACTGATCTTTGTCATAAACCTCCTTGCTCACAGCCCTTCTGGGGATTCACATACATCAGCGACTTATCCAAAGCCAGAGGAAAAGGAGATGTTTTCATACACCCTGCACAGCTCCTAACACTAAAGTGAGTTTTCTACACACAGCAGGACACCTCACAACAGAAAGATCCAAGCAGCAGGAGACCTGGACAAAGTCTTATCTCTGCTCTTGCTTACCTCCATATGATCTGGCTTCTGTTGCACTGCAGCCTCAAAGAGCAAGACAGCATTGGGGAGGTCACCTTCCTCCAAACGCCTCCGTCCCTCTTCAAATGCATCTGGGTGATCTCTCATGGGATTATCTTCCTCAAACTGGTAACCCTAGCAGGGAAGACAGACAGGCTAATACTAGGAGACAGAGAGGAAAAAGACTCCTTACAGTACAAGCACAGTCTTGCTGCAACAGAAACACTCAAACTGCGGATCAGCCTGCACCTCATCCTCTCTGATAGCTTGCAAAAAATCAGAGAACAATGGCTCTTCTTTTTGCCTGCTCTGTGCTGAAAATTTCCCCCAAACCAGACCTGGAATAATCTGCAACAGAGATATAAACATCTGGTGTGTGTCCTATTAGCTAGGGGAGAGGGTGGGACAATACTTGCACTCATTGCAAAGAATCCAAGCATTAGTTGGAATTTGATGTTGGACAAGAACTAGACAGCATCTGCTGATGAGCACAAGTGAAAGCAGTGTTTAACACCTGGCTGATCTGGGATGAGGGTACAAATGACAGCAAAAGATCAGCATGAGGAAGAATCCATCAGCAAAGCACACCATCACCGTGCTAGGGGTGAGGGTCCCAATTACCTTGTCATATGATGAAGAGCTGAGGTCTTCATAATCAGAGAGCCAAGGGTGGGCCTCTGCATCTCTCTTTGCCATCTCCTCCCATTCTGCCTGGAGTTTGTCCCAGAAGTCCACATCTGACTGAAGGGAAAACACAAAAAGACTACAGTGCCTGAGCCTTAAACTAAGCTCTACAGACAACACAGAAAATCCCCTCTTAAATGTTTCTAGCCCTCCTCACAACATGCAAAGAAGAGAGAGGTAACCCTACCATGGGTGGCTCTCAGTTGGTACCCCAGCCCTCCTCCTTCGTCAGCTTTACCTCCACAGCAGTCTTCGCCTGCTCAAATTCCGTATCAAGAGTTGACATGTTCCCAGATCGTGCATACTGATCCACCCAGGCATCGGATGCCCCCTGGGAGTTCAGAAACAGAAAGACACTTCCTTTTAAGAATTTGGAAGCCTCAGGATAAACAGGAGGGCTGGTGATGATCCCTCCTCACCATCAGCAAGAACTGATGGCCTGTAAAGTGGAGAAGAGTTCTACTGGATACCCCCCCTTCCTCCCAGGTGCTACAGGAGATGAGAAAACTCACACTGCCCAAATGCCTTCCCAGGTTCTGGCTAGACTCTGCTAAGAGCCCAACAGCCCCTCCCTTGCCTCCCCCAATCTAGTCATTAGTAGAGCATTGCTGAGCGCTGGACTTGCCGTTCTCCCTCACTCCCAGAGTGTGCACTGTGACAAAAAGCTCTCCTCCTTCAGAGCACATATGGCTGGGGCTCCTACCTGCTGCTGAATAAACTCAGCTGCCCATTGCTCTGCCTGATCTTGGTCTCTGTGGGTCACCTGATTAGCTTCAATCGATACCCTCCCATCTCCGATTTGGCGAACAAACTTTAGGAACTGTGGCAGAGAAATGAAAAAAGGGTGGAGCCGGGCAGATGCTTTGCCAACAAGCCCTCTGCCCATGCCCTCCCTCCTTCACTAAGAGGACTTCTCTCTGCAAAGTGAGCCCAAAGTGCCAAAAAATGTAGGGGGGAAAGGACTTCAGAGTCATATGGTAGAGATGGACAGTATTTAGACTAAAATGTAGGGTTCAACTTCTAGAAATCAGGGAAGAAACAAACACAAGACAGCAGAAGGCTTTATTCCTTTTACTGTCTTCCCCTTTCTCAATTCCACACAGCCCTTATTCACACCAGACTTCTGTCAGCCCCAGCCAGGGAATTTCTTACCTCAGAATTCTTGAGTTTTGGATCATCCACTTTAGAGAGGAAATCACTAACAGTTTTCTTAAGATCATCCTCAGGTTGATATTCCTCATACCTACATTCAGATGCAGTAAAAGAGAAAGAGATTGTCTGATACCTGGCAACAGTGAACACTTTCACTAACAACAGTCAACAACGATGGGCCAGACAACAGTAATGAGAGATACAACCCCTCCTCTTAAAGACTCTGGGGTTCTTCTAAGTGCCTCAATACCTCTATCCACCTTTAAAATTATAAAATTACTACCAAGTTAACTGCACAAGTGACCGACAAAGTAGCAGAATTAAACAACTGCAGTGACAGCACAGTTCTGTAGAACAGGCTGGATTGCTTGGCAAGCTCACGTGCTAGCAAACATTGCAAGTTTTTGCACAACCAAAAACGAAGTCATGTATCTAGGAACAAAGAAAGTAGGTAATGCTTATGGAAGAGGAATGGCGTCTTGGAAAAGTATCAGCTCTGCAGAGGATTGAGGGCTCATAGCAAGCACGCAGAATGTAGCCTGGCTTGCAGCAGGACTATTTCTGGATGTTACCATTACATTCAGTCTTGCTGAAGTCTCTGGCAGCAAAAACTTTCTGCAAATATGGACATTCCTGCGTTATCAGAAAATGCAAGAGCCAGGAGAAAGAAGAATTCAGATAAGCAAAACCTCTTCTAGGGAAAGATCTAAGAAGCCCAAATTGCTTGGTTTTATTTTGCTGCTTTAATTCAAAATCTTGACTGTGGTCCATGGGTACTCATATAGAGAAGTTCTGTAGTATTACACTGTTCTCTGCAACTAAAAAAACATGTAAAGTCTAGAATGCTGAATCTAGAAATACACAGAGGAAAGACTGTATGTGGTCTGTCAGACAGGGAGAACAAAGTGAGAAAAGTTTACAACTCATACAGTCCAGTACTTGAGATACCTTAAATCTAAAAAAACCATCTGTTGTGTAGAAAAAAAAAAAAGTCTGCTTAATTTGGAGTTTCTGAACTTACTCTGAAATCACTTTGCAAAGATAGACTCACCATTTATCTGCCAAAGACTGGTCTTCTGATTCCCCAAGCCAGAGTTTTTCCTCTGACTGCTCTAAGTATTCTTCTGCCCACTTTGCAGGAGACACAGACAGTGGATCTGCATAGGGTGTGGGGAAGAATTGGAAGAAGAGTCAAATAGGCAGACAATAAATCAGATTAACTTTGCTCTCTCCACTTTTCACACAGCTAACATATAGAGAAGACCTCTTCAGTGAAAGATTGTTTACACTTGTTTCTTCTACCTTTGTTTATTCTAACCTAAAAATCAAGCATTAGGATCAGACTGTGTATTAATACAGATACCACTGTGGTGCCAATATTCTTATGATTTTCTACTTTAATTTCACAATGTACTGGTCTGCTCCATGAGGAATACTATGTAGGCCAAGAAAATCTGCAATGCATTAAAAGTCTCTGTCAAAAGCAGAGCCTAAAACGCACTAGGTTTTCATAAGAACTTTCCCAAATACTTGTGTAAATGTTGATTATATAAATGATTATATATAAATGTTGAGTATAAAGAATGAAGGTCAAAAAATGAGTCTACCTGGCTCTCCACAGCAGCAAATCCTGGAGAAGAGAACACCATCTATTTATTTCTTACTCATATTTTCCAAGTTGGGTCAAGCATGGTAGCATGACACTCCTCAGTTCTATACACAATGCAGGATGGCTTTTGAAATGAACTACTGCCTTGCTTAAAATGCAACTGCCTAACCTTTGGGACAGAAACATTCACGTTGCACATTTCCAACATGCTATGTCTCTCTACCACCATGAAACTGACAAAAAGTATTTGGCCAAAGCACATAAAATAATATTCACCTTGGTACCAAAGGCCTTAAGAGAGCAAATTACGGAACATATAAACAAGAAGAACAACCAGACTCTATTTGGTCCAGAGTTTGCATCAGTTGAATCATATTCATTTTTATAAACCAAGTTAGAAGAACCTCCTTCTCCAAAGTTCTCCAAGTAACCTAAGCCCCTAAGACCCTTATACAGGAATAAAAGCTCTCACACCACATTGTGAACAATTTGGCTAAGCCATCACAAAGACACTTTTTTTTCCCCCGTTAAATCTGCTGCAGTAAACACTGATTGCTGGGCCCAAAGTATTACTCCAATTTCATATTCAGTAGCTCTCCATTGTACACAGGCATCTGACCCAGCAGCATCTTGACAGTAATTCCAAAAGGGGCCCTTCACCTGTCACTTCAGCAATGAATTCCTGTGACCAGTCAGCCTCATTGTAATCTGAAGAGACATCACCAGCACTATCTGCTGCAGCCAAGAATTCCTGGGTCCAGTTTTCAGAGAGTGCCAAGGCTGCCACACCTGGAGCTACAAAAAGAAAAAAAAACATTGAAGGACAGGAAGACTCAAAGGGCTCACAGCCTAGCCCTTACCATCTCGCATCTTTCTCTTTCTGTTTAAATAAAATCACAGAAAGATTCCTTTTGGAACAAACCTCTGGAGGCTGCTAGTGTTCTCACAGCAAGTTAACACTAGAGATTAGGTTACTCAGAGCATTCACCAGGTAACTTCTGAACTTGGCCCAAGGCTGGAGATTACCCAGTCACACTGGGCACCTCTTCCAGTACTGAACTGTCATCCCAGGGAAGAAACATTTCCTTACATTTAGTCAGTTCCTCTTTCCACAACTTGTATCCTTGCCCCTTGGGCTTTTGCTGTCCTTCTGCTATCTTCAAAGATTCTGGCCATGGCTGCTGAGGATAGCAACTACACACTCCACCCCACTGCTCCTTAGACTTCTCTCCCTCAGGCTGAACAAACCCAGTTCCCTCAGCATTTCCTCCTACAGCATGTATGTGATCCAGCCCCTGAACACCTTACTGATCTCCGCTGGACTTGTTCCAGTATGTCAGTGTACTGGGAAGCTCAAATCTGGAAACAGTACCCCAGAGGGAATCTCACAAGCGCTGAATAGATGGGAACCACCTTCCTTGGAGCTTAACCATATCACCAAGATGTTTTCCAGCTCTCCCACCAACTCTAGCTCCACTTACCTCGCTGAGGGGCCTGTCGGAAGCTGGACTGTTCAATCTCTTGCATCTCAGCCAACAAGTCATCCATCTTAAAGGTCTGGGGTGCACGGGACAGCAAAGGGGCATTCTGCTCTTGCAGAAACTCTCCAACCAACTGTCAAAGACAGAGATGTAACACAAACATAGCACAGAAGACAACCAGGCAGTCGTGAAGCATGAGATAAGGGAACAGACTAGGTAAGGGGAAAACCAGCAAACTGTTTATAAGAAAAGCAATAAGGAAATGCATCAATCCATTCTCACCTCATCTTCAGTGGCCACTCCCAGTGGTTTGGGCACCTACAGGGAATAGTGGGCAATTAATTCAACAGCTTTGACCCCAAAGGTCTCTCCATACACACATCATGACCCAATTAGCGTACATTTTCCTCGTGATTCGGCTGTCAGCATTTTCTTGCATTAGTTGCCTAGTGATGTGGAAGCTACAAGAGCAGGAATACTTTGAGAAATGCTAACTCCCCTCCCGCCACTTTCCGAGTTAGGCCCTGTGACAAGCACACAGCTCACCACAGCCACCAGCATCCTCTCGAATGCCCACAAATGCAGATTCCATAAACAAGCCCCTGCCCCACATGGCTGCTGGACTAACTGGGTGAGCCCAGTCTCCTCCCAGAAAAAAAACAAAAACAAAAACAAAAAAACAACCCTGCACCGACAGCCCCCCCCTACTGCTCAACCCATACCCCCTCCAGCCTGCACACCCCTACCCCGTGCTGACCGACCCGGTACCGGGCAGGCCCCACCGCCAGCCCCAGCCCAGCAAACAGAGCACCCTTACGGCAACACTCACGGCTGCAGCTCCGGGAGCCCCCGGGGGCCAGGCCAGCGGGCCCTGAAGTCCTTCCTGCCGTAAGGCTTTGTCCTGGGTGAAGTGGCCGGCCAGCTTCATGAGGGGGTTGGAGCCCCCGCACTCCGGTTCCACCAGCTCCCTCATAGCCATGACGCCGGGCGGTGAAGGGAGGGAGGGTCGGCACCAAACCCCTCCGGGCCTGCACCTGGCTCCGGGACGGCACAGACACCGGCTGAACGCCAGGCGGACAGACCGGCTCCCGGCGGCGTCCGGCGCTGGGCCCCACCCCGGCCCTCACCCGCCAGCCCTCCCTGCCTCCCCCGCGGGGCCGGGAACCTGCCGGGGGAGGCCTCCCGCCCGCCCTCCCGTCCCGTCCCCTCCGCCTGTCGGGACGGGGAGATCCCAAACTGGGGCCAGAGCACGCACAGGGGGTGCCGGGACTCAGCGGCACGGCGCCAACTCTCCCCTCCCGACTCCCGGAGCGCAGCCCGGGCGGCTGCCGCTGCCGTGGCCCGGAACAAGAGCAGTCCCGGTAAGACAGAACCCAGGTGCGAGTAGCGAAATAACCGCACACCCCCTACTCCTACTCCTACCCCCTCCCCGGCTCCCCCCGGCCTGCCCCAGCCCTCCGCCGGCCCGACCGAAGAGAGGACACCCAGTCGCCAGGACGGCAAGGCCGCGGCCTCCAGCCCCCGAGCCCTGAGCCCCACGCACGACCCTCCCTCCACCCCGTCGCCCGAGCGGCGGGACCCCTGCCCGGCCCAGCACTCTCCCTCCTGCGCTGGGAAGAAGGCAGCAAAGCTCCCACCACCCAGCGCGGTACCTGGGGCTGCCGGAGCTTTCGTGGCTCACGGCGCTTCGGGCGGGGCCATCCCTTAAAGGGACAGGCACCCGCCACCGCCGCACCCGAGTGCCTTAAAGTGACAGAGCCCCGCGGGCCAACAGCTCCCGGAGAAGTGTCCCGTCCCGTGTCCTTCCCGTTGCTCGGCGGCCACACGCCGATGCCCCTGGAGCTGCGACCGAGCGGCTCCAGCTCCTCCTCTCCAGGCCGAGCAGTGGGGTGGCTCTGGCGCTGCTCCTCTAGCTGCACGCCTGCCGGCCTCGTCCCGCCCTGCCCTGCCTCGCCTTGCCTTGCCCTGCCCTGCGCATCTCTTCGCCCGCGGAGCAGCAGCTTTCGCACGCTGGGCAGCCACGGTGGCGGAGAGGACGGGCATGCCAGCTTTGCCAGTCCCTGCTTCCCGCCCATGGAGAGAAGCGCTGGGTATAGGTACATACACTGCACAAATACACATATAATGAATGCTCTAATCTACCATTAAAACTGTCACGGAGTTGCATATATTTAGAGTAGCCGATCTGCCACGGTGTTGGTGCCCCGTTCGCTTGCTCATCTCGGTTGAACTGTGATTTTTGCCCCGACGGTGACTGCAGCCCAACCCACAGCAGTGCGTGGGGCTCCAGCCTAACCAGAGAGTCCTTACACAAGCAGGTGGAGAACAAGACGTTCTTGTTTATCAAGAGCTGGTGGCTTTGGGACTTCTGTTACTTGCTTTGGGATCACTGAAGTGTTGCAGCTGGTGGCAGCAGGTACAAAGTGTCCACATTTCGCTGAAAAATGTGATGGCTTCAGAGTAGCCATAGAAATGTTTTCGTCCTTCTACATGAGCAGAGGAAGAACAAGCCACCAGAAAAGTCAGAGATCATTTGTGTACTGCCTCTAAAATAACGATGAAAAGCACAAAGAGGGTTGTGCATCATGTGTACTGCCTTCTGTAATGATAAGGTGATAGAAATAAATGTGTTTCAGAATCAAATCCCATCTTCTTTTCAAAAGGAATATGCTTCTCTGCAGGGCTCTCTCCAGACTTCCCAGATGCAGTTTATATATCCAAAACCTGCTGGTTTAGACATTATTTTCTGGCAGTAAGTCTTCCAGACTGCTCTCCTTACAGCTTTGAAGTGAATACAGTATCTACAGAAAGTTCTGCAGTAACAACAAGAGTACATCTTGAGAGAGCTGAGGCTAGAAATCCAACATCCACACCAAACATGTTTGGGCAGCTTTACTTTGGATTATGTCTTCCCTGGTCCCATGGACTGCACATCCATCAGTGCTTGAAATGCACTGACATGTGTCCCTATTCAAGGCACACCTACTAGCTGAGAGCCACCTGAAAGGAATTTGATTTGCACACTGAGACTGTTCTGCAGTAGAAACCAAAGCCCAGCAAGTGGGAATCACTAGAAGATTCAATTTGAAAGCACACTTCAGACATCCATGCAGGCACTGATGTGGAAGTGCCCTACATCTTGCAGGCAGCTACTTTAAGATGGTGACATTTGGAAAGACATTTACATAACCACTCTTACACATGGAGACCTGTGCTGCACACACTATGTAACACTGGAACAATATGTTCCACTCTTCCAGATGTCTGCCTTATGGTAGTGCTCCCTGTTTGTAAGTTATAATCATCCTAGGATCATGAGTGCAATAACCCAACCCTTCCACAATGAAGCCCCTGGAATGATAACCGAGACTCCCTTGCTATGAACAAATGACAATCCTGTATCCACTCAGTGTGATCAAGGATTAGCAAGAGCACTTGAAGAGAGGGCCAAACAGAGGAGGCTTTTGAGCAGAATCCTGAATTACTTCCAGGGAGAACAGAACAGACAGTGCTGCTCCTAGGAAAAACAATAAACTGCACAAAGTCTAGGCATTGCAGTAAGGGCCAAAATCCAAAAAGCCATCATAGACTGGGCAGTAAAAAGTAAAGATAAAGCAGCTTTGATTGACTAACATTTGTATCAGGGTCTTGGGCTATGCCTGTGACACCAGCCTATGATACCAGTCCAGCCTGTCCTGCTGGTTCAGGGCAGGGACTCTGGAAGGTTGATCTGTAAAAATGTCCCCATAGCCTTCCTTCCTCAGTCTAAGCAGCAAGAACAGGCCCCACTGGGAACACAACCAGGGTTATCGCTGCTGCCTGCAGAGACAACCAACACTAAAGAAAAAGGTATCCTCTCTTTTCCCCTCTTTATCTTCTTCTGGGAAGACAATTTCTTTTCCCTTGCTCTTGGCTACCTTCAGGGTCACCAAGACTCTTGCAAAGTACCACTCATCACTGAACCAGTTCCAGAATTAAGCAATCCTGTGATCTACTGAAAATGGCATGGTATTATTTGCACATTTGAAGACAGCCTCTAAGAGGCCTTTGGAAATCATCTTCCATGGCTCCATCAGGGTTTGCCCTTGCCTAAGAGCAAGGCATGGGGGAAAATACAGAAAGAGACCTTGCAGAGTGAGACTTTCTAGGTCTTAAACCCAGAGCAAAGGAGACAAAATAAAAAGCTTGATGGTCCCATTTATCCCGTACAGTCCCAAAAGACTGTGATGCAACTAGAGGAATCAGAAGTGCCTGTGGTGACAGAGCATCCAGGACAACCTCAGCTATAGTTGTTGGTTGATATATATCCTGCTGAAGCCACAAATGTTTGTTTGCAGGTAGAAAGCAAAAGGTCTGATCTAAAGTCAGCACGAAAAGCAAAAATGTCAATGGGCCCTTGCATGCAAATGTACATATTTTGGCAGCAAGAACTGAAATATCAGGCGACTTCATTAACTCCTACAGAGGAGAGAAAAGGAAATTGTACAGTTCCTGCGAAGGCTATTTTGGGCCTTGCATCCTTCAGCCAGCCTGAGTCTCTGCTGGAAGTCCTGGTCCTGATGGGGACTAGTGACAAAATGGAGGTCTCTGCCTAGCTATTCCCCGTCCTGGCTTTGTGAAATTCATTATTTCTTTCCAAGTGCAGAACTTTGCATATGCTTTATTAAATGGTGTTCTACTTTTCTGGACCATTTCTCCCATTGATCACTATCATTTGAATACTAATGCTGTCTACCAAATACATTGCAACCCCTCTCAAGTTAGTCAAAATCTGAAAATTTAATCTATACACTTCCTAGTCCACTGCATGAATTACTGAAGAAACAATACAACACTGAGAAGAGATCTCTACAGGATCCCTTGATGCTTTTCTCTACAGCTACTGTACCAGTTTTCTAATCACTCTCATAACAGTGATTTCTGTAGATACAGTTTCCTGTGTTTCCTAGCTTTTTTGTAATACTGTCAGATGAAACAGAATCAAAATCCTTACTGAAGTCAAAATATACAACATCTATTGTTGTATAGATATATTGTTGCCTTATCCACCAGGCTTGTTAGTCTACCGTGAAAGATTGGCTTGACATGATTTCTTTTTTTTTTTTTTTGACAAATGGAAAATGTGAGTTGTTTACTTAATGTTTATTTGTTCCAGTATCACAGCAGAAGGCAGTAAAGCTGACTATACAGAAATTCATCAGATGTCTTTTATTTTTAATAGCCAATATATTTGACCTTTTCCAGTCTTTTGAAAATCTCCATAGTCTACAGATCTCAAAGATAACTGGTAGTTGGCCTGATGTTGCTTCAGCCAGTTCTCCAACCATTTCAGGATTAATTTCATCAAGCCTAACTGGTTTGAAAGCATTGTCTTTGCCTAAGAGCTTAGAAATCCAGAATGACTTTTTACCCACTTGTCACTGGTGCTATTTAAGTGTTCACCTAGCCACCATCACAGCGATGAGGAGTGAAAAATACTTGCAATTTCTTGTTATCATTGTTCAATTTCACTGACCAAAAGGCCAATCATTTTACTGGTCTTCCCCTGATTTTCCATGTAGTGACAAAGACTACTGATAGCCTGACAGTGCTTTTCTTTTCCACCAGAGATAAGGTAGTTAATAATTTCCTCTTTGAAGTATCTTCATGTGTACTCAATGTCAGTTGCCATGCCTCCCTCAATTCCTTCCTCTTTAAAACTACACACTGCAATTTTTTTTTTTTTTTTTTTCCCAATTCATGGTCCAGATGAGCTTCTCCCCTCTTTGGGTTCACTCCCCCACATTTGCCTGTCTGTAGCAGTGTGGTACCCAAACTGGACTCTCAGTCCTTCCACTCTGTGATTAGAGTGCTGAAGCCACAGTAGTACCCAGTTGATCAGACAGCTTATTTCATGTCTTTACAGGCTATCCTTCTAGCCATAAAAACTGATATGATGTGGACCTTTCCAGCAACAGCAGCATCTGCTTTTTTTTTTTTTTTTTCGTGGAAGATGATTCTGTGAACTCTGACACCATTTAAAATTTTGCATTTGCAAAAGCATCAGAGGACATTTTGGCCCTGAATATTCCCCATCTTTGACACATTGATCCTTCAAACTTAAAAATCATGCATCTAATTTGTTCTGAGGTTTGTCTGTTTGTTTTGTCTGAAACACACTGGGCTGTTTTCAGAGAAAACCGAACATCTGAGGAAGCACCCGTGGTCCCAGTGAGCAAGGATGAGTCAGGAACAACTAGGCTTTGCTCTTTGACACATCACTTCTCTATGGTCTGACATTAGAGAATTTATTTTGCCATCTATGCTTTGCATCCCTTACTTGCAAAACAGAGGTTTTGCTTTTTTAAAAAAAGGTTTTTAAAATAAAAGATCCATGAGTGGCTGGGCAAAAGAAGTTGTTTGAATTAGCATCCCAAAACCTACAAGGAGGAAAACGAGAGCACAATATCCCAGAGCGGGGAGCCCTCTCCGGCAGGGACCATGCCTGGGTTCAGTCCACAGAACACACGGGAGGGAGGCACGGTCCCGCAGACGGAGGGCACAGGGTCCCCACGAGAAAGGGACCGGGAGCTGCAGCTCTGCCGGGCTTTGCGGCGTTCCATCCCCCCTCCGCCGTTGTTGTCGCCGTTGTTACTGCCGCCGCCGTTGTTATTGCCGCGGTTGTCGTTGCCGCCTTTGTTGTCGTCGCCGCCGTCGCCGCCGCCGCCGTTGTCACCTCCACCACCGTTGCCGTCCTCGCTGGCGGATCCCACCCCGTGGCCACCCGGGCTCCTCCTCCAGCCAGTAGCCAATCCGCGGGGCGGGCGGGCGGGCCAAGTGGCACCGGCGGCGGCGGCGTGGGGGTACAGCGGGTCAGATCTCCGGGGAATGCCGACAGACAGCACCCTGCTCCACCTGTTCGCCGGAGGGTGAGTGGCCCCGCGCCAGGCGGCTGGGATCCGCCGGCCCCTGCCCCGGGACAAGCGGCCGGGGAGGCCCGAGGCCGCCCGGGGTGCGAGGCCTGCCGGGTCCCAAAGCCCATCTTCCTCCTCCTCCTCCTCCCCGGGTCGTCCCGGCTGCGACGTCCTCTTCTCCCCACGGAGCTCCCAGCCCGCCTTCCCTTCCTGCCTGGCCGCGGTGGTCTGCCCGCCCTTGCGGAAGAGCGAGGCCTGCAGCGGGGCCCGCACCACCGCTCCCCGCGGGGTCTGTCGGGCTCCATGTCCCGCAGCAGCAGCTGGCGAAAAGCCGGGGGAGAGCAGAGCAGAGCCCCTCAGCCCTCACCCGCGTTGTCCTTGCTGGCCGCGCATCGCTGTGGCCCCGCGGTTGTTCCGCTTTGAGGATCGTGTGGTTCCGCTGCTGGAGAAGGAGGGGGAGCCTGCCCGGGGATCCTGGCCGGGTCTCGCCTCAGCCTTGAGCTTGCCGGGGTTTGAGGGCGAGGGAAACGGGACCCGGAACCGGGTGCTTAAGCGGCGCCACGAGGCCCCTTCGGCGGGGCAAACGGCGGCGCTTCCGTGTCTCTGGGAAGGCGGCCAAGGTTCCCAACCTTCCATCGCCGCCTGGCTGAGATTCCTGCTGTCTCCTCTGGCTTTAAATAGTGCGGGTGTTTCTGGAGAGTCAGGTGTTCGGCGCTTGGATCTCAGCTGTGCCTCCGGGTTTGCCTATCGCCCCTCTCACTCGGCGTTTCACCCCTCTTTAAGAAACATTTATCGTTTACTTCTCGAAACAATGAACTTTAAGTTTATGATGTCCCACAGCGGAAGATATTGTGGTCCTCTCGGCTTGATGCGAACCTCCTTGTCTGGACAGGCACTTAAATCCCTTTCCAAATTCCACCAGCCTGTTGGAATTGCTAGGACAGTGAGGTCTGTGGTACAGCAGGTGCAATAGAGCACGTAAATTAATAGATATTAATTAGTAAATTTACAGTTTCCTTCAGCTAATGCAGTTGGGCCATGTTCTTTGTTTACATGTGCTTGTTATGCCTGTTCCTAGTGATATTCTGTATATGTTTTTTAGTATTTTTTCTGTTGAACTATATAGTTACTGTATCTCAGCCTTTCTTAATATATTTTTAGATATTTCTTAGCTATCTTCTTAAGCTTTTTCTAATTCTCATTTTTCACTTTGACTCCTGAAAAAATGTGAACGTCTGGCTAGTGACAGTAGTGTCACTAGTGGGTGCTTTGTCAGTCTATATTTGTCCTTGCCCATTAAGCAAAAATCTATCCGTTACAATTAATTAAACCCTGAGCGATTATCAAGTGATTAACAAGAAGTTCAGGTTATTGCTGCAGTATATTGTTAAGATCATTTTTTTACCTAATGAAATGGATTTCACTGGTGGTTGAACAGTTGTTCACTTGTTCAACTTCTAGTACAAGAACTGGGAACCATCAAGGGAAATTTGTGAGAGGTTTGTTCAACACTAATGCAAGAACATAGCTCTTAATGCAGTGTGCAGTTAAACTGTGAGACTCCTGGTACACAGGATACTAGTCGGTAAAAGCTTTTTATGTACCCAGAAAACATTTTTAAAAGTTTAATGAAAAAGAATGTGTCGAAGGCTGTTAAACACAATGCAGCATTTCTGGTTGAGGAAATCCCTGAGCTGAATCCCAGAAAGCAGGGGGAATGTTCTGGAGATGAGTATTTCTCCTACTCTTCCACAGGTGATCTTTATTTGCCTGTGTCCTGGACAAAATCCTCTTTTACTGCACATTTGTTTGACCTCGCAGTGCTATTTTTAAATTAAGATCTTGAAGTCACCTCAGTTTTTGGCTAGCCCAAGTAAGGGCTGTAGTGTGAGTTAGCAGGAGACCTTGTCACCTCTGCATAGGCTCATAACTTTTTCAAAGATGTTTTTCTTTTTCTCTTCTCTTTTTCTACCACCTCAGAGTTTACAATTTTCTTTTTAAAATGTGAAATCAAGATTTGGAGGCAAATACTGTTTTCTAAAGTAAAATTTTCTGCCTTCTTCAATTAGTTCTTTTTGCCACTGTTTAGCTTTGGGAGTGCATGTTGTACTGGTTATTAGCTGCTATTCTTCATCCTATTTTGCATCCTATTTCTAGAGTAGTGAGTTAAGGGTTTTGGTTTTGTTTAAGCCCAGATAAGTACCATTGGTGACTGCTCAAGAGTATATATTTTTTCTCTATTTGTCAGTCATTGAAGCTTTGATCAGTATTCGCCACTGTGAAAATCTTTGGCACCCATGGATTTTATCAAAAGTAAAATGTTATCTCCTGTCTGCTGGTAAAAAACCTGAAAATTGGTGTAGTATAGAAGTGATTTTCCTGGGTTCTTGCTTGACCACTGCTGTTTGATTCTTCACTGACAGCTGGCTTCAGGGTTGAGAAAGATGGGGACTTTTTGAGTTTCCTATGACCTGATTTTAAATCTCAATTTTAGCATCTGTCTAGCATCTGGTTTTTAGCATCATTTTAGCATCATGTGTTTTTGTGAGTTATTAACTTCATTTTTTGCACAACTGACATGTTTGTAGTTGCTTTTGTGAATCTAGCTGTTGTTTGATGAGTTCCATTAAAAAAGCAATATAGCCACCCTTGCCCCCAACAAAGGTTTTGGTTTGGTTAGTACAAACTGTCTTTTAAGTCTATAGTGATCTGATTACATAACTCTTATCAGGCATGAATCTCAGGTCATACCTGAGCAGCATAAATTATTACAAATAGAGTTTTTTCAGTCCTTACAGACATTAAAACTTCATTAGGTGAATACATTTCCCCCGTTCCCTAACATTTCTTAGGTATTTAAATGTATAGGTATGAAGTCTCTTCAATCGGCTATTTTTAATATCAGTGGCCATGTTTTGTTTTGTTTTGTCTTATTTTTTTATGCCTGCTTATTTTATAATGTTTGTTCTGACTAGATTTTGTAATTGGACGGAAAAACAATCTCTTTGTGACAAGAGTACATAACTTACCATTTCTCGTCTTTAACTCAACTTTAACTGCTAACTTTAACTGCTTTTAAAATTCCCAATTGTCTATACATATCAACACCTTGAGGAACTTGAACTTGGGAAACTTTCATATGTAGTGGAGGTGTGGGTTCAAATTCATATCCTGACTGTGTGTAGGGACTTTTTTAAGAAATTAAATATAATTAAAAATTACATTAATATGTGCCTTCATGTGCTCCATTAGAAAAATCTGTAGGATGCCCAGCAACTGCTTCTCTTTTGTTGTCTTCTCGTAGTGTTTGCTCATCTTGTAGTGAGAAGTTGAAACTGCTCTATTCAGACTTTACTTAGACACCTTGAATGTCACCATTGTATTTAGTCTTCTGCCAAATTAGAAACTATACTTCAAGAAAACAACAGGCTTGTAAGCCTGGGCCTTTTACGAGGCAAATTAGTAGAATCTATGGTAAAGATCAGGATTCTTGGACCCCTAAATGAATATGGTCTACATGGTGAAAATCAATATGGCTTTTGTAAAAGGAGGTCCTGCCAGTTGCTGCTCCTAGGCTGCTGTGCAGGCTGTCTTCATGCCCATGCTTGGATCAGCTTGCTCAGCCAGGACATTTACTGCTTTGCTTTGTTTTGTCTTCTGAGCCTGAGCTACCTTCTTTGATCATATTCCACCAGTCCCCAGAATCACACCATTTATTATCTCTCCTGAGGGAAATTGCTGCTGATCAGCTGCTCTGCAAGCTGTCACCATGGGCTGGATCTGCAAAGAGCTTGACAAAGCAGCATGAGTGTAATGGACTATCATAACTGGTTGCTAGTTTCTGACATCATTAGCTGCATAACCTTCTAGCTACCAGATCTTCAGTTCTGGGCTGAAGACACAGGTAGGCTGAGTGGTGGGAGAGTTCTGTGCTGCCCCTCTCTGAGGCAGGGCTGCAGGGAGGCACAGTGCCTGGTGATCTCAGCAGAAGGCACTGCAGCGAGGCTGGGCAGCAGAAGTGTTTGCTCTGGGAAATGCTGAATGCAAAGATCAGCAGCTTTGCGCCAAGGGACTGCTGAATCCCTGTGGACTTGGGACTTTGTCTCAAATACTGAACGAGGTTTCAGAGTGAGGCTTCCAGGAGATGTCCTAAGCTGAGCTGTTACTACATTAATCAGTGTCAGAGCAGGAGGTCATGTGTGACGCAGGCTGGGGGACCTAACCTTCTCTCCTAAAGGAGAGTTTGTCAACTAGCAGGGTCAGAATTATTGCCCTGTTTCTGCACAGGGGTCATCCTTACATGTGCTATTACTCACCTACTATATCCTAGATGTGGTGGCACAGCTGGAGCTATCCTGACCTGTCCCCTGGAAGTGGTGAAGACACGTCTACAGTCATCTCAGCTGACACTACGACCTCTGTGCTTTTCGGAGATACAGCTGCCAGCAATGGGTGTGAGGCTGATGAACCCCACTCGACAACCTCCTGGAGTGCTCAAATTGCTGAGGTGAGTAGGATAAGGTAGTATGGATGTTAGCACCAGGGAGATGAAGGTTTGGCCATCAGGTCAGGGCAGAGGAAGAGAAAGAGGGAGATGAAAGCAGCATTTGAGCTGGGGCTCTGGAAACCCTAAGTACAGTAGGAAGTTTCATCAGCACACAGGTACAGCTACTTTTCACAGTACCTCTGCTTTGAACTTGGAGTCTGCAAGGCAGCTTTTGGGACTGTGACAAAATTCTCAGCTAGTGGCTTGGTCAGACTCAGAGTGATAGTGTCAGCAAAAGGTAGGAAGAAATGACTTGGGAAGAGAGAAGTAGTTGGAGAGAAAATGAGATTAGGGCAGAAAAAGGATAACATGGGAAGTGAAGAGTGGAAACTGCAAGAAGTACTGAAAAATGAAGAATGAGAAGGAACAGGAGAGCCCCCAGCTTAGTTATTCTGCTGCTTTCTCTGTTCCTTTCCTTCTTTAGGGCCATCCTTGAGAAAGAAGGCATGCGATCCCTGTTCCGAGGTCTGGGTCCAAACATTGTTGGGGTTGCTCCTTCCAGGTGAGTACTGCTCCCTGAGGTTAGCTCATGCTGTACACTTTTTAAAGGATCTCCATGGCAGCTCCACACTCTGAAAGCAGTCTGGGCCTTGCACCCATTGTGCTACGGAACCCTTTCACACAGACATCTTCTGGGCCTTCTGATGCAAGATAAGGTGATTACTATGGGCCTAGCATAAGTGCTGTCTGCTGACACACTAGAAAAACCTGTGCTGGGAGTAAGAAGAGTTAAGGAGAGACCCCATAGCAGTGCTGTCAGTGCTTCTCATAGGTGAGCTGTAACCTCTTCTGCATTTCTTTCCAACCAGGGCTATATATTTTGCTGCCTATTCTAGTGCTAAGGAGAGGCTCAATGCTGTCCTTGTACCCGAGTCCAAGAAAGTACACATGCTATCAGCAGCCTGTGCAGGTGAGCCTCTTACGTCTCCCAAATCAGAGCCAAGGGGTCCTTCTGTTTGTTAAGTGTAAATGGATTTCCTTCCTCTCCCATTGCTGCTCCCATCAGTCCTGCTCTCTTCTGAAGTTTTCTCCCTCTACAGCTGGAGCAGTGATTTCCTTGGGTAACCAAAATGTTTTCTCTTCGCTCTTATGCTGGTCTCTTCAAGTCAGACATCTAGTCTTTACCCATTCCACTGCTCTCAGGAACAGAGCTCCATTTGGTTGCGAGAGGAAGAAGGCAGTGTGTAATTTAGACTACTCACAGAACAATTTGTCTTTATATATCTCAGTTCTCTAGCAAAATCTATAGTCTTGCAAGTTTAGCCCTTGTTTCCTGCCTCTTTGTAACACCAGGGCCTATAGTAAAGCTATGTTAATGGCAGAGGACATAATTACCACCAGACAAAGACTAGAATGGGGGAGAAGGAGAATTAAATAGTCCACCCTAAATGTCTCTTCTTGTAGTGGAGCTCAAGGTCATTCTCCAGTTAAGCCTGCAGCTTGCCAAGCTGAATTCAGAGATGGTAAATCAGTACCTCCTCACAGACTGCTGGCATGATCCTAGTGCTCACTGTTGTCTTTGTTTTCTGTTCTCCAGGCATTACTTCTTCTACACTCACCAACCCTATCTGGTTAGTGAAAACCAGGATGCAACTGGAAGCCAGGTAAGGCAGGCAAGCAATGCAGAGCTACCCCATGTCAAATCAGGGCTGGATTGTGAGTGGGGTTGGATAGGGATCTGTGATTTGTCATCAGAACAAAAGTCTTCAAGACATCCAAGAGTCATACAGTTTTGTTACAGCACTTTAGGTCAGTGGAGCAGTATGCCATTCTAACCCTCCTTCCTCTTTAAAGGGAGAAGGGAGAAATGGCCAGCAATGCTCTCCAATGTGCCATGCGTGTGTACCACACTGAAGGCCTTCGTGGATTTTACCGTGGTATCACTGCCTCCTATGCTGGAGTGTCAGAGACTATCATACACTTTGTTATCTATGAAGCACTGAAACAGCAGCTGAGAAACAGCCATCATTCCCTTTCCCCACCACTCACACTGTCACCAAACAGCCGTGATTTCTTTGGATTAATGGGAGCTGCTGCTATCTCCAAAGCATGTGCTTCATGTGTTGCATATCCACACGGTGAGTACACTCTCCTCACTTCTGTTCCCCCTAATGGGAGATGCCCTGCTTGTGGTATAAACCTGCTAATACCACTCTCTTTTGTGTCTATCCAGAGGTCATTCGGACACGGTTGCGAGAAGAAGGGTCACGGTACCGTTCCTTTACACAAACTCTGCAGCTCGTGGTCCATGAAGAGGGACCCTTGGCTTTGTACCGAGGGCTCCTGGCTCACCTGATCCGCCAGATCCCAAACACAGCTATCATGATGGCTACCTATGAACTCATCATATATTTGGCCTCTTCCACCTTATGAGCACACTGTAGCACCTGGCTGAGGCTACTGTAGAGATACAGAGACCTCATGGCCCTGAAAACATTGTGTTTTTCCATGCTTCAAGAGGTGGTGTTTTTCATTCCATATCAGAACTGGGTCAGGCATGGCATTCTCAGGACAAACAACTATGTTTTGAAAGGTTTTTTACTCATATGTGCAAATGTAGCCTTTCTTCTTTCTGGAGACTTTATTATTCCAGTGCTTCCAAGATGTCAGGGCACTGGTTTGACAGTGCCTGCTGTAAACTCCCTGTATGAAACGAGGGCTTGGAACTTCCTGGGAAGGAGACAAAGAAGGCCTAAGAGTATCTTAGCCTCAGCATGTCCACTGCTTTCGGACCCAGTAATAACTGGGTAGAGTTGAACATGAAGACATGCTAGAGCCACGACATCTGAGAACTGCAGCAAGCAGAGAGATCTGCTGCTGAGACCTTTCATGCCCTCAGAAGGGCACTTTCATTCTCACCTACTGTGTTACCTTCTGCCCGAAAGGAGGATTTCTCAACCTTGATTGCCAGCAAATGTCATGTTGCAGAATCTTCTTTTGGGTCCATAACATGTTGCAGCCATTGCCCCCATGATGTGTCAGGCAGTTGAGTGCCTCTTCTGGTCTTCCAGGGTCTTGAATGATCACACCAAAGTAGATCAAGGGAAGCATGAAGCAGTGCCCTAAAAACTCATGTTACTGGGCTAACAGGCATGCTTTGCCAATATCTGTCGACACCTGCTTCCCTCAGAAGTGCTGGGGCTGTTCTGCTACAAGCTGGAACCCCTGGTGTGAAAAAAACTTTCATGCTGGTAAAGAAAGTAGAGCAGCTGACAAGAGGCATGAAACTGAAGATTTGACCCATTTCTACTGATACACTAAATGTATGAAAAGAGCCTTGATATTTTTTTCTGTAATCAAGAATTCAGTTTAGTGCATCTATTATACTTGCCGGAGACAGGCTGGGATGCCTTCTGTTCATCTATGTTTCTGTGTTCTGAGGAAGGCTATGCTGTGTTTACAAAGACTAGTTTGACTCATAGAAAAGTGTGGGATAGGGTCAGGGATGACATTTTTTTCTTCTTTCAACGCATACGCTAAAAAGTGTGACTTTTCCCTGATACTAAGCAGTCATTTCTGGACAACCTCCAGTCTGAGACGTGAGGCCACACTGACTGTTTCCTTCTCTGCCTGTGAAAAACTACAAAAGCCCTGAACATTTATTTGAAACCATTTATTTTAAAATCCACTTTGTTTCCTCATCCTTCTTGTCTTCATTCATTTAGTTTAGGAGTATCGACAATTTTACAAAGCCACACAAGCTGCAGTGTTTGTTTGTTTTTTGTTTGGTTTTTTTTTTTGCATGAAACCAGAATAAACCTCAAACGACAACATTGAAAAAATATACAATATATATATATAGTATTTGGGGAGGGGTTGTGATCGACCCCACAGAGCCCTGTGGCTGGCTCCTCCTTCCAAATTTCTGTTCTTTCCAAGCCCCTCCTTCCTGATCATAGTTGGATCTGTGCCACTGTCATGTGCAAGTGCCCTAACACACGTTTCTAGAGAGCCAGATGGGGGGGGCCAATAATGTGGGGAATGTCCACAATGAGAATGGCAGAAGACAAAGGAACATGAGAGGCAGAAATGACAAATGAGGGAGGAGCGCTTGTGTACACGGTGAGGGAAGGAGGAAGTTCAAAGTTAAGACCTCTCCTTCCAGCCATGTTTTTGGGGGATCCATTGGACTGGTGTTTTAAGGCTCCTAATAGCAGTGAGAGCCATTGCTTTTGCCGATGATGTGTCGGTCATCCATGTCATTGCTGTCCAGGGAGTCAGGTGTCTCCGAGTCGCTGCTGTCATCTTCGTCTTCCATGCCCTCACTAGCTCTGCCCTCACCACCTTCTGCTGCCCTGTTCTGGCAGCTCTGGTAGGACTGAGGAGGCGAGACAGAGTAAGGAGAAGAACCTGACAACCCAGCTGCCCACCCAGCCTCAGCCACCGTGGCTGCTCCTCACCTCCATGGGGTTGACTATTATGGTGAGGGCTGAGTCATCCCAGAACATGTCGGTCTCTTTGCCTCCAGTGCTCACATGTCCCCCTTCAGCAGCCACAGGGACCTCTTGCCCCAGTCCCCGCCGGTGTAGGGAGTGGATGCGCAGGATGCCAAGGATCACCATGAGTCCCAGGAAGCCCACGCACACCATAATGATGACAGTGGCAGCACTGGGGACCACTTGGGAAAAAGAAAATGAGAAGGTATGGTTAGAGTCTGTCACCAACGTCCATTTCCAACTTGACTTGCAGGAACTGGGGTTCCTTGGATTAAGCTTGGATTTTTGGTCTAGGCAGAAACACATCCTGACTTTTCTTCTCCCCTGGGCTGAGGCTGTTCCTGCCTTCAGCTGCTCTATCGATGCTTGAGGCCTGCACTCACTCCTCCCTTGGTACTCTGCCCTGGTGAGGCTGCATCTGGAATACTGTGTCTTGTTCTGGGGCCCTCTGTTCAAGAAGGACAGGGAACTGCTTGAAAGAGTCCAGTGCAGAGCTGCAAAGATAATTGAGTGGAACATCTCCCTCATGAGGAAAAGCTGAGGGAGCTGGGTCTCTTTAGCTCAGAGGAGACTGAAGGGTGACCTCATTAAAGTTTATAAATATGTAAAGGGAAAGTGTCAGGAGGACAGAGCCAGGCTCTTCTCAGTGATGTTCAGTGACAGAAAAAGGGGCAATGGGTGCAAGTTGGAGCATAGGAGGTTGCTTGTAAACATAAGGAAAAGGTTTTTGCCTGTGAGGGTGACAGAGCACTGGAACAGACTGCCCAGTGAGGTTGTGGAATCTCCTTCTATGGAGGCATTCAAAACCAGCCTAGACACATCCCTGTGTGACCTGCTCACACAGGTGATCCAGCTCTGGCAGGGTGTTTGGACTTGATCTTTCGAGGTCCCTTCCAACCCCTAACATTCTGTGATCCTGTATGATTCTGCATTATTTCACAGGATGCCTACGTCCAACATCCTCTGATGTCAGCACGTCCTCATTGACAGAAGTCTCCAGAGTATGTTGCACAACAGCCATTTTTCTCTCCCTCTTGGGAGGGAGAAGTGTGTGCTAGGGAGAGCCATAAAGGGCACAAGGATGATTTGCACAGGGTGCATTTTCTGTGCAAGCAGTAGAGAAGAGAGCCAAAAGCAGTCTGCTTTGCACATAGGGCAGAGGTGACATCTGTGATAGCCTTTGAATAAGGCCAGTTTCACAGGAGAAAACTTTATATTTATCTGAGCCCAACTCAGATATCCTAGCCCAACTCCCACTCCTTTGTTCTAGGCTTGTAGGACAAGCCTTGACTCCCCAGATAACCTCCTTCCCTGCAAGATCTACCCATGCCCTCCATTGGGATTGCTGCCCTGTACAGCAGGGACACCTTTTCCTTTTCTGCTATGATCAGGGAGAGCTGGAGAAGGGACTGGCAAAGGCTGTTTTTTGTTCTTCCAGCACGTAAGTAGGCTGTTCCTGCAGTGGCTTAGTGCAGGCTTCAGGACTGGACCAGCATGGGATCAGCTTCTGCAGGAAGCTGCAGGAAAAGCTAGCACCAAAGGTACTCTGCAGGTTCCCTGCAGCAGGGGTACAAAGACAAAGCAGGGTCCTCTGTGATAGTCCTAGAACTTTCACAGCACAGGAGGAGCCAATTGTACTGTGGTCATGTTTGTGTCACAGGGTTTGTGCCAGCACAAACCAGCAAATCTAATCTCTAGTCTAGATTTCAGGCTTCTCTGCTCTATTTTGGAGGCAAGAATCCTCCTGGCTGTGTGGTGCTGCCTCCTATGTTCTTCCCGCCTTGCTGACCACTGCCTAGTCCCATCTCTTTGGTTTTTTGAGCAGCAGAAGTCTTGGTTCTCTCATTTCTCTCCTGCTGCTGAAGCTGCTTTCCGAAATTATGTTACCCAAGCCCACAGAGCATCTTTGCAAGATACATGAATAAAATCATACCATTGTTCTTTTTTAGACCTTCTCAGGTCGAAATTTCAGACTGCCTCTACCTCAAGAAAACAACACACCAAAAGAGGAGAATTGTTGCAGCAAGCTCAGTTTGATGCAGACTGCAGTCCATTTGCTAATGAAGAGTGGGACAGCATAGTATAATGAAAACTATGTAAGATAGGTATAGAGAGTAAGGAGCCTGAAAGGAATCCTCTGCTATAGGTTCTACTAGGATTTCAGAAAATCAGCATCCTGACCTAAAGGAATAAAACCAAAAGATAGCATTACATACTTGGGTTGCTATGGGTGCTTGCCAAGCTGTGGCCGGATAGCTCTGGCAGTAAATTATGGCCTTGGTGGATGAACTGCTGGGAACTCAGGATATGGTTTGGATGAGCAACTCTGTTCATATTGTGGAGGACATTTACCTGCAGAAAGACCAAAGGGAGAGAGATTCAGCTCTGTGTTAGTAGTACATTCTACATTGCGTGCATTCTCATCCACCATGTCCTCCCCATGCATGCATAAGCACCTATACGTGCATATATTGATCTTGTACCTCAACAGTAAACTCATTGCTGGAGTAGCGTCCATTCATCTCAGTGCAGGACAGGTGAAACTTTCTTTCATAAAGGGCAGCACCGTGGTTGATGTGGTATGAGACCTGGCGCAGTATTTCCTCATAAACTGCAATGCTCTCCACACCTGAGACAGGAAAAGAGAACTGGTGTGGGATAAGAAAGCTCCTGCTTCAAGGTCATCTGGCATCAAAACCCTGTAGCAACTGGAAGCTGCAGAGGAATCCAAAGCAATGCTGAGTTAATTAATTTTGGGAAGGGAGCAGAGCTGAAGCTGGCTGCAAAGGACCCAATGAAATCCCTGTTTGTGTTGCTAAAACAAGTGGAAGGGAAGAAAGAATCACGAGCAACAGCCCTGTTAAGTTTTGGAGTTGAAGTGTACCAGTCCACAACCGGTCATGTTACCCAAAATACTGCTGGCACCCGAGAACACCAAAACCCAGGAAGTAATGCAGGAGGAGTGATACAAGCTTGGGTGAGAGCTCAGACACCATGGCCTATCACTGTGTGATGGAGGAGGAGCCACCTACACAAGGAAACAGCCTAGGACCTCCAAAAGCCAAGAGTTCAGCAAACAGTTACATCTCAGAATTTCACAGCACATCTCTTAACACTGGCATGCTTCTCTCAATGGTGCCTGGAAGGCAGTGAGAGAAATGTAATTATTAGCTATGGCCAAAGAGAGGACATACCTGTGATGGTCAGGTAGGCAGAGGTGTTGACAAGCTCCAGTCCCCGCTGCTGCAGCAGTGCCCCATCCAGGAGCAAATATTCCCTTTCTGGGTCCAAGTCATCTCCTACCAATGAGATCTCGCAGCCATCCAGGTTGTGCACAATCTCATCCGACATTCGTGTGTCTGTCACTGAGATGCAAACAAAATGACAGGGCCAGAAAGCCAACCAGCCGTCAGTGAAGGTAGGAGTTACACAGTCTGATACCCACTTACTTAGAAAATGCTCACATCATACGTAATGACTTCTCCTTCTCTGACTTTGAGTAAAATTACCATCAGGGTAATTACTTGCTGGAGCAGTCTCCTTCTGGTTCTAATGACATTACTTATGCACATAGTAAAATCGCTTTATTTTGGAACAACATACTATTATCAGGCTGGTTCATGATAACACATCTTGGCTGTAAGGACTCTTGTTGACAATAACAATGTGCAAATTAGGAACAACTATACCACACATTCCTAGTCCCTGAGTGATTTTGAAAGCTTATGCCTGCCTCACAACTGCTGGTTACCATGGCTGACGTATCTTCAAAATGGCAACAATCTTCAATGACTAACTGCTTTCAGCAGGGCTGAGACCATCCTCGTCTAAATCAAGAAACTCATCATTGTATGAGGAAAGGCAAAGCTGCTAAACAGAAAAACATAAGCAAAAACTCCCATTACCAGAAGAGATACGGATGAAGGGAAGGGACATGTGGAGCATAGAGTGCAGAGAAGTAATCTGAGGACTGTGGAGAGAAATTGAGGAACAAGGTAGTATACGGTATAAGGAAACTGGGAAATTCACAAGAAAAAGTGATGCAGAAAGAGAGGGTAGGGAGCAAGAAATAAAGAAAGGAGGAGAAAAGGAAGCAGGAGGAGATGGAGTAAGTGCAAGAGTGGAGAGAGTAACAGGCATCCAGTGCTGGATTCAGCAAAGGGAAATGTAGGTAAAATGTAAAAGGGATTAGGAATGAGCAGCCTGAGAAAGAAGGAGGAGAGAGGCAAAGGAATTGGGTGGATAAAAAAGTACAGGGAGGAGCAGAGAGGGATAAGAACCGATTAGCCTACATATTGACAGACAATATGCCTTGCTTCTATATTTAGAAACTCTCTCCTGTTTTGTGTGTAATGAGGGTCTGTGCTTTTTCTGCAGGACAGAACACTTGCAGATCTTTCCAGTTTATTTTATACTTCCCCCTGTACTCCACTCACCAGTACCATGCCAATTCTCATCCTTCTTGGCCTCCACCTGATGAGAAATAGAGCAGGTGATCTGGAGACTGGGGAAGAGCGGAACCCCATCGGGAGCCTCAAAGTCTGATGCGGGATGAGCAAAGTGGGCATTGCCACTCAACAGGATCTGGGGAGCATCAGGCTGCAGCACCACAACATAACCCTCCACATCAGGAATGGAAACGCAGGACTCTTCACTGAAACACCTAAGAAGTAGAAAGCATGAGTTGACCCAAGCTTCCATCAACAACATCATAAAAGAACACCTCCTGCTCATTACTGCCAGTGAAGGGAATATCCTTTTTGTGGTAGTTTTCCTAAAGCTCCCCTACAGCCTGGTGTGCAAGACAGAGGTGTGCTAGGAATGGCAACACTGACAATGTGACTTAGTCACATCCACACACCACAGAGAAAATTAAAACCAGCTCATACGCCTGGAACACCATGAGTGAAGGTAGAAGTTCTGCTACCTGAATGAAACCCAGGACCCAGCATTATGGTATCCATTTGGATACTGGATACTTTAGCATTTATTTTCAGGAAGACTCTTGCCCATTTTGAGACCATTAATTAGAATTAAAATACAAGGAGAGGGAGCATAATTTTAGTCAAAAGAGAGGTAATCTCTGAATTTAGCAAGAGGTGCAGCTTTGTCCACTCACTTGACAGCAGTGGTGAGCCTGAGTGGCCGAACTCCGGGGGTAGCAAAGCGCAGTGAATTCATGTAAGCTACGTGCTGGATTGCATGGTTAAAAGTTTCCACATCATCACCCTCCAAGGTGAGCAGGGACTGAGAGGGGTTCACATGAACCTACAGGAGAAGGAGAAGAAAATACTCACAGTTCCTTGGCAAACGCCAAGAATCCAGTCTAAGAGAGACACAAAGGAGAAAGGCAGGGAATTGTCTGCAGTGGGAGAGCAGGCAAAGTCCTGGGAAGCAAGGCTGGGGAGGAGAGTGGAGGAGACCCATGCAAGCTGGGCAGATGGGCATACCTTCATCCCTTTGCCCAGACTGTCGAAGTCACTGTAATCAAGCCCCTCACGGCAGGCATACAGGCATTCAATAACCTCCCGGCTCTCCAAGCTACCAGGGCGCACAGTGAAGCCAGCCAAGTAACCATGGAAGTAGTGGTGAATCGACAGAGGATCTCCTGAGGGAAACATGGGAGGTGGAGGGTGTGAGAGACACGGCGAGGAAGAGAACAAAGACAACAAAAGCAACAGCGTGAGTGCCGCACAGATGTTAAAGAAAGTAGAGACAGACAAGCGCATGGGGCATGGAAAATCAGAGACAACAAAAGCAACAGTGTGAGGGTCATAGAGATGTTAAGGGAGGCAGAGCAAGACAGAGAGGTACATGGGATGTGGAAAAGCAAAGACAACAAAAAGACAGGAGATGCTGAAGTAAGTGGATTACAATTTTATGAATTTCAAATGGGGGAGATCAAGAAAAACAGACAACAGAAAGACTACTACAGTGAACAATGGGTAGCATAGAGAAGTTTCTGCCAAACTGCTGAATGCCAGATGGAAGCAATTTCTTGTCCCCTTCTCATTCTGCTTCCTGTGAGGGCTCTTAAAAGAAACTATACTACAGATATTTAGGGATGAGGTGACATCTCTTGATGTCTCTAATGGCTATTGTGTTCTTCAGAGACCAGCTTTAATGACCAGGCTTGAGGACTCTTTCTTCATGTGAGAAACATACTTCATCTCTCAAATTAGGCCACGGTCCTCTTATCAATCTTTTCATGCTCCACAGATATCAAGGACCAATTTGCCATGTAAGGGTTTTCCTCCCAAGATGGTGGGAGGTGGCAGGACAGGACTGGGGGACATGTATGAGGAAGGCACCATGCAAGAAGTGATAGACATGCATGGTGAAGAGGGGAAGAGAACCATCTTCTTTCTTTTCCCTACCTTGTGCAGTATCGTTGGAGTTCTCATTTCCTTTTATTTTCTCTTTGTTTTTCTCCTCTGCAAAAGAAGAACATTCAGAAAAGCAATAAGGCATTTGAAGAGGATACTTACAGGGTCAGGCAAGTATTTATACAAGTGCCTGTATAGGCCAGTCCTAAAGAACAGCCCTGGAATCATGTGCCATATGATGCACCCCTCAACCCACGCAGCACATCACAGAAGAAAAGAGGACAGAGTTCCTCTCATGAAGGGGATGGTAAGACTCTAGCATAAGTAACTGACACAAGGGAGAAAGTAAAGGTGTTTTTTTTTCCTTTTCCAATGATACTATTCTAGGAATTGATTCCCAGTTATGGAACATGGTTCCAGTCATGTTTGGAACAAACCATGTTTTCAATACCTCTTTGAAACTCAGATAGTTCCAGGAGGCTGTCCCAAACAAAAAGCCAATCAAGAGCACAGAGCTGTAGGAAGATCCCTGACCTGGGAAAAGCAGTGCTACAATAAAGATTTAATCTTTCTAGAAACTTCTGATACGGTGAAGGAAAGCAGCAGGCAAATTCCTTTAGTTCTGTCCCATTTCAATCTTGCAGAAGAACTGAAAGACCTGGGAAATGCAGCCTTACACAGAAAAGGTTTTAATATGGTAGTAGCTTAACTATGTTCCTAATCTGATCTTTGTCTACCAACCTAGTTCCTCTACAGAATGATTTGCAATTATTATTTCATATAGACCCTCAAGACCCATCAATACAACAAGCAGCACAAAGAGCACTGCATGGTGAAAAGCTCTGATAGAAAGGTCAAGGCCTGAATAAAGTACAGATTTTCAACTTTGCCTGAAGGCTGGTTATCCATCATTTGTTCTGCTGGTGTTGGCCATGAAGCTGCCAATGACACTGAGCTGTTATTATCATTGCCTGCTGGCTTGGTCTGTAAGGAAGGAAAGATCCACACTGGCTTTGGTGCCAAGGAGGCGAGATGGCTGCAATGTGGGTTGCATCATTTAGTGCTGGGTGGTGTTTCTTTCATCTCTCCTGGGTCTCCCTCCTCTTACTTCCCATATGGGAAGATCATGGTGCAGGGAGGGGTTACTCACCAGTCCAGCAGGCTCCAATCATGACTGAGGGTTCCTGCCGAGGTGGGTGAATAAGGCCATTGTCATGGATGAGAGCAGGGTCATAAGAGACACCATCTACGTAGAGTGTGACGGTGGGGAACTCCAAATTGAGGGCATAATGGTGCCACTCATCATCACAGACCTACGGCACACAGCAGTGGAAGAGATCAGCAAAGGGCAGAAGGAGAAGGGACATGGGGAAGAGGCAAACACTTCCTCACCTGCTCCAGCTTCCAGAGGAACTTCACAGGCCTTGCACTTTCCAGCAATGGCCAGTAGAAGAAAGCAATCCGGCAGCCGTGCACAGTCAGAGAGTAATGGGAGAAGCCCTCCTCTGCCGGGAGAAGCACAGGGCATTGGGTACCACACCTCAGAGCAGCCTCACTAGCCAGAGGCTAGCCAGGTTAGCTAGGACCACATGCCAGCCTGCACCACTGCCTCTCAGCACCACCCACTCACAGTGGGTTTGAATGCTCCCAGAAGATGCTACACCTTAAGAAGCTGTGCTCCTAAGGAGGGACACCTGCCTAGGTCCCACTCTGGCACAGGGAGATTTCTACCTGCAGGGACAACCCCTTCTAACAATTTAGAGGCAGTGGGCAGATGTGTCACCACCCCAGGAGGAGTGTCTTACCATTTTGCACTGTACTGCAGATCACCGTCTCCTCTTCCCGCCTGCCTTTGGTGGGCATCACAGCGTGCTTCATCCACACCGACAGGGTGAAGTGGTCATTCAGTCCTTCACGGGCATTGGGCCCACTCACCACAGGCACCTGGGCAGCCTGGCTGCCATTGAACCAATAAATGAGGCTGCTGTCCTGGCTGTAGTGCACCGAGAGCCGTGCAGTCCAGTTTGCCGTGGGGCTCGGCACTGGCAGCAGATCAATCTCTCCTGGAGCAGCACCTGCAAAGAAGGGAAGGAGTCGGGAAGCTCAAGCACAGGAGGCAGAAGAACCTGAGAACAGGGGCAAAGAAGAAAAGGGTGCTAGCGGGTTTGTTGTAACATCCCAGAGCACAGGGAAAGGAGGAGTTGCCTACAGGCCTTCTTCCATCTGGAGGATGGTGACTTTTCCATCCTTACCAAGGGAACTCCCAAAGACTCTGCTTAATGGGACAATGCACAGAGACCTCTGGCTTCCCAGCAGTGAAAGCAGAGGAAGCCCCTTGTAAATACAGGCAGGGTGCCCACTGCCCCTCAAGACAGCAGGCAAGCTAGATGCCCCTCTGACAATAAAAGATGTGCCTATAGTGTCCCCTGGCATATATACTGTGTGAGCTGCCCTCGGCCAAGGAAAAAATCAATTCACCACAGAGTTTGCGTAGGGATTTCTCCGAGTAGTTATCCCGGTCACAGCCCTTGGCCACGTGGTTTGTCTGCAACTCTACTGTGGCCTGAATGTTCCACAGGGGCTCATCGCAGGTCTCCAGGTGAATGCTGGGGAAGAGTGCGAGGCTGCCTGCACCCGGGGTGTACTCAATCCTCTTGTTCCAGCCTAAAGAAGAAGAATAAGAGGGGTCAGGTATTCGCTGGGACCCAAGGCTAAAGGGTTTGGCACACATACAAACAACACCTATGGACTATGCCAGAGAAAGAGATTTTGGCCCTTTCCACATTGAAAAGACAACTGTGCAGCTGACATCAGTGCAAGGGAAGATTTCCTATGAGCAGATAGTCCAAATTCTCATTTTCTGCAGCTAGTACCAATGCAGCATCACTCCTTGGATTGTCATCCCCTCTTATTAGGCAGAGCTGTATTATTTCCCCTTAATTCTATTTACTGCAACGAAAATGTAGGTATGCAGCAACTCTACAAAAGCCAAAGATCCTCAAAACAAACAGTCCCCAGTACAATCTACAGTCTATGAGCCTTACAAATACATAATATTCCAAGTAATTCACAGTAATCCAAGGAATGATTTTAAAATATTAGAATTGCATTCCAGTGGCCTTTCAGCAGGCTTGGATGTCTGCTACATCCCCTTAGATGGGACTGACAGGTTGGTGCCAGAATGGAGCCATATGAATGTGCATACAAATTTGTATAGAATCATAGAATTGCTTGGGCTGGAAAAGACCTTCAAGATCATCGAGTCCAACTTCATCCTAGCCCTATTACCCTATTCCCAATGGCCCACCACTAAACTATGTCCCCAAGCACCACATCCAAATGATTTTTAAACACATCCAGGGATGGAGACTCAACCACCTCCCTGGGGAGCCTGTTCAGGTGCTTAACAATCCTTTCTGTAAGGGGCACATATGTGTGTGTGTGTACACAAATATATGTGTACATACAAACACTTCCAGTGAGTAGGACTGAGTAGTAGTTCAGCGAAAGCAAAGGGAAGACATTACTGTCTTTGGAGGTTTCATACCCTGCCAGCTGGGCTTGCAGGTGGGTTTCACCTGGATTTCCACTTCAGCATCATCAGAAGCACGCTTCTTTCCACAGTCATAAGCTGTCACTGTGAATTTATAGACACGATCTGCACTGTACTGCAGCTTCTCTGTGTTCTCAATGTTCCCTGAGAGAGAAAGGAAATCAAAGATGTTTCTTCAAGAAACCATTCCTATTTTTTATTAGATACAAAACCAACCAAAAATAAGTTGAGTCTCCCCTGCACAGTGCTATTCTGTAACAAGCTATAGCATCTCACAAGATCGCTGCTACACCTCTGCACCATGAGAGATAGATCAGCAGTGCTAGAAAATTCACATAGATCAGCTCTGCCAGCAAATGGAAAGAGAGACAGGGAGCAAAGCAGAAAAGGGATAGTGATGTACTCATGGTAGATACAGATTCTTACCATCATTGTCAATCAGAAAAGGAATATTGGGAGTCAGAATCTCATAGTAGCATATCTGGCTGTATTGTGGAGAACAGTCTCCATCAATGGCCTCCACACGTAAGATGCGGTCATAGAGCTTTCCCTCAGTCACTGCCACACGATACAACTTTTCCACAAAGACAGGAGCAAATTCATTCACATCGTTTACTCGAACATGCACTGTGGCCCTGGTGCAGAGAGATACCAGAGTAACAAGTGATCAGCTGGTTAGGAGCCACACACCACCTAAAATTCAGCCTAAGTGAAGAAGAATCCACCTGATTCGCAGTGTCAAAAGCAAGGAGAAGGAAAGAGGCCTTGATTTCAATGCAGTAATGTTGGCACACAGGAACCTGGACAAAAGTTTCCCACCCCAGAGAAAAAACAAAAGGAATGACAATATAATCTAGACCTACTGCTACCTGCAGCAACATAAACCTTAGATACATAACCCCTTAGATACAACTATTAAGCAGCCCTCATTGCTAGTGACTCAAGTGACTCAGTCAGTGAATATTCCTCTTTGGGTCTTATTAACACATTGAGTTACAGTGTCAAGGCTAGAGAAAAATCTGGCTGAAGGAAGCATTCCCACAGCAATTTTAGTTTGTGTTTCTGTGACAGATTGCATTTTGTACCATTTAGCAATGCCTGCATGGACTTACTTGTGTGATTTCTTGGTGTTTGCTCCATCAGGTCCCTCTCCACAGTCATAAGCCTGGATGGTGAATGTGTGCTCCTTATGTGCTTCACAATCCACTGGCTCCTTGGCCCGTATCAGCCCCTCACCTGTAGCTTTGTCCAGGATCACAGCTTCAAAAGGTACCCCTGCCCCATGGATCCTGAACCCACAGATTTCACCTGGTACAAAAGGCAGAAAAGAAGGAAAGAAAAGGATTATGGAGAGAGCACTATGCCTCCTTGCTTCCCTATCCTGTATTTTCTTCTCTTCTAACACCCTCCTCAAACACCCTAATCATCACCTCTCATTTTGAGAAATTTTTGGTGGCCTACGAGTAGCACCTGCCATCTCTTACAGCCTTTCATGGTGTAGATTGCCCTCTACTGGAGACTACTCCCACGGCAAGGAGCTTTGAGCAGCACCAAGAAGTCTCAAGAGGTTATTTCAAGCTAGATTTATTAGTGCTACACAGCCGCGGGACTGAGGGAGGACCTTATTTCTCCTCTGCACCTCTCAGGAAGGCAAAACAGGCCATATATTCCAGATAGAGAGCCAAAGAGTGAACGTCCATGATGTCCCACCTACCACTATGCAGGATGCATGAAGTACTGCAGGAAACTGCAGTTAGGGTCACCTAAAGTTCAGTTCACAGGGACCACTTTTCCCCTCCCAAAGCTCAGGTAGGATGAGTGAAGAATCACCTTGCATGGCCTAAGCAAGCACCAGGAATATAACACTTGGAAAGCCTCATCTGTTCTTTCAGGGATTCGTGCTTACTGTGAGGAGATGTAGCACTGCCAATGAAGTGTGCCCTACCAGCTTTCTCCAGTGCTCACAGACACAGAACTGTGCATGTGATCCTTGCAAATAGCAGAACTGCGTCAAAAAGTAGCTGGCTCCACCCTCAGTTTCTCTCCCTCAGGGAAATAGCTCACAGCATCCTAAATCAAGCTGTGCCCAATTTGACTCCAGACTTCACTGGGGACCTCTTCCAGAACAAGGTTTGGCAGCGATTGTTTCCTGGAGAGAGCTAGAATCCAGCACAGAGATGAAAGTCACCCTGTCTCTCTCTCTGCCTCTTTGGAGGTCTTTCCCTGCCTCCCACCCTCCCCAGAGCTGTTGCCCACCCACCTGCATAGCGCAGAGGAGCATCTTTGTCCAGTGCAAACAGCGGTGGGTTGAGCAGGACGGTGTTGTCGTTCTCCATGACGATGCCCTGATACTCAGCTTCAATCCAGGGTTTGTGCTTGTTTGCTGAGGTGGATTTGGGGTGAGGAAGGGATGGAGCACAGGAATGCGTTAGCCACCAATGACAGATTCAGTGTGAAAACAGAATATCAGGCAGCAGGCAGGCTAACAACCCCCCATCCCCACCTTCATCTTTGGAAATAAAGAGGTCTAAAATAAGCTGAGGGGAAGAAGTTATCTTTCTTCTAGTCTACATAGCTCTTTGGAAGAACTTGTCGGGAAAAAAAAAAAAAAAAAAGTGTTCCTTCTGGCCTTCTCACTACTGCCATATTAGAAATATGGGGAGAGGCAGCTGGGTGCCCAGGGAAGCTGGAGATATTAAGGAAAATTAAATTAAGAGGCAGAAGTGGCTTGATCCTGGAGACAGATTCCAAATACTAAATCTTTCAGCTCACTGAAGCCTTAATTAAAGGATTCAGGATACATCTTCCTTCAGGGTGTCCCCAGGGGACAAGTTTTGCATGCAGCCATTATCACTTATGCCTCACATACTCTGGGCCAAGGCCCAGGATCTACACACCCATACCCAGGTATACTTTGAGTCTGTCAACCTACACATATAATAACCTACTCTAAGAGTTCCTTACTTCTTCCTTCCCCACTCCATGGTGAGGACCATATTCCCATGGCCCCTCTTGCTAATACCAGTGGCTGGAGCCCAGCCAGTCTTGGTGTGGAGGCAGCAGCAAGCAGAGGCTCTGAAAAATGTCACAGGCCCAGAAATAGCAAATTAATCTTTATCACACAGGCTCCGGGGCAGGGAAAGGGAGAAATAAAGGGGCAGGCCTGGGGGGGAGGGGAGGGGAGTGGAGGGGAAGGGAAAGAGAAGAAAAATCATTACAAATTAAAAAACCCTCCCCCATGCCCACTCCCTGCCAAATGGGCCTCAGAGATTATATTGCATGGCCTAGTTACAACCCCTATTCCCAGATAATCCCCCATTCTCCTACCCCCGGAGACCAAGATTTATTACAACCCAGCAATAATTTGAGCACAGCATGGCTTGGAACTAGTAGCTAGAGGGATACAGAACCTTTCCACTCAAGGGTACTACTTCCAGTATGTCAACTCATCCTCTGCAGCATACCAATTCATCCTCTGAAACCACAGCAGCATGGCTTGATGTGTTGACTCAAAAGGGACGGTATCCCTTTCAACCAAGCACTCCTGCAAACCAGGAGCAGATGATGCTGCCAGAGACAGGTGGTGGTCCAGCAGGGAGGGTGACAGGTCAGAGTGGGGATGCACCAGGAGGGCAGAGTGGGCAGACCCAGCCTGGTGTAGCAGTGAAGACTGGGCTGGCATTTCTCCCTAAGTGTATTGATTAAGATTATAGAGCATTGCGTAGGAAATCCAGAGAAACATCCATCTTACTTAGTATGCAGGTGGAATCCTCCCTGTGTGCCAGTACCCATGTTTCACCCCACCCCTCCCATGCCTCCACCAGATTCCACTCTGTGACAGCTCTAGTCCATGCAACATACCACCAAGGTGGGAATCCATAGCTACAAATGTCAAATGTGCCCTGTTGCTGGGGTAACAAGCTGATGGTAAAGAGATAAATCTTTTGCTGCATCCACCTGCAACTTGGGAATCACCAATCTGATTTCTTGGGAAATTGGTTCCAGGAGATTAGAAAAATTATTTTGGGAATATTTTTAGGATACAGACTCCTACAAGCTTCAAGAAAGCTCCTGTAAATCTAAAATAATTTGCCAAATGGGGGGGTAGATGTTTCAGAGTATAAATTCACAAAGAAGAGGAAAAATCCAGAGCATAAGGGGCCTCACCTCATCACTGAGCCCTTGGCACCAGAGCAGCACAAATAAATGCCCCTGCCAATGTCAGCACACAGAGATCTGTGTTGCACCAGCCCTGTAGCGAGAGCCCTTCCAAAGCACAGGAAGCACCCTAAGGTATCACATTTCTAGGTAACAACCGAGTCCCTTGCATATTTCCACATACTCCTATCCTGTCAGATTATTGATGCACAGACTCCCCTTGGATGAATTTCTCATGCCTATCCCTACAGAGCCAGAAACCTAGATCCTTCTCTTTAGCCCTCCGTGTTCAGTGAACATCTGCATTCAGAATGCTACAGCTGTAGCATAAGGTTGTTGTTAACATATTTAGCACACAAAATACTGTTCCATATGAGCAACCTGCACAGTTACCATGTAACTGGACAATAATTCTCTTGACACATTGTAGATGGATGAACTAAAATTGGAAGATGGAGATAGAGGATGTGTTTGGGAGACCAGTGGGATCTGCAGCAAAGGAACACTCTCTCAGCAAGGCGAGGAAGGGAAGGAAACCTAAATCCACACAGTGATGACTGAAACAAAAGCAAGACAAGTGGGTGGAAAAGGGGAAAACGCGAGGGGAATGTCTAGAAAGAAGGGAAGAATGAAGAAACAAGCGGTGGTAAATGACAGATGGAGAAAGTAAAGCGAGGGGATGGGATGCGGGCGCCCGAAGGGGCCAAACGAGCCGGAGCCGCCGGGGAGCGCGGAGATTCCCCCGACAAAAAACGTGCCAGACGAAGGCGACGCGCAACGCAGAGCCGCGCCGCGACCGCGGGGGCGGATGGAGGCTCCGCGGCCAGCGAGCCCCTCATCCCCGCCGCCCGGGACAGCGCCGGTGCCGCTCACCTTTGTTGGAGGCGCCGCCGGGCATCGCGGCGCAGAGGCAGAAGAGAGGGAGGAGGACGGCGGCGCGGGGCCGAGGGTCGCCCATCGCGGAGGCGGCGGGTCCCAGCCCGCCTGGGGCTCCTGGACAGCGGCGGGCCCGGCCCCGGCCCAGCCCACGCCCTCACTCCCGCGGCGGCGACGGCGGCGGCAGCACCTCCGCCAGCCCCGCACCGCACCGCTCCACTCCACGCCCGGCCCCGCCCCGCCACTGCAGCATGACGTCACGGGCGCGGCGGGGGCCGGTGCGGGTCGGCAGCCAATGCCGGGGCGGCCGCTCCAGGTGCGCCGGGGGGGAGCGGAACCGGCCCAGCCCGGCCCGGTGCAGGGGAGCCGCTGGTTTGCCTTCTCACTGCAATCCGGGCAGGGCACGGAAAGGGGAGAGGGCTGGGAGCGCAGGGCCAACGGGGGGCGTGGATGGGGGGCTTTAAAGCCAGGTGCCGGTGCTTCGCACCGGGAAACATCCTGACAGCGGGCCCGGGATGGGGGGTGTGAAGATCGAAGGGGTGCAGGGGAGAATTGCTGCAGAGCGTAACTGAAGCCCCCCACCCATCAGCCCCGGACTCGACGGGGCGGAGCTACCAGCCTGCCGCCTCTTTTCCTCGACGGGTGGACCGGGCCGGGGGCAACGTGGGCCGGGCCGGTACTATGGGGAAGATCTCAGCAGCTGTTGACGAAGGGTGGAGGGAGAACTTCCCGCTGGTTGGCAGCCAAGGATTTAACACAAGCAGCCCCCGGGGAGGGCGGGGGGTGAGAAGGGGATCCGCAGCTCTCCCGTCCTCCCCAGACGGGGCGGAGATGCTGGGAGTCTCGGCCATTTCCGCGCCCCCCGGCGCGGGGACTCTTACTGCAGCGAGGAGTCCCGCAGCCGGGCTGCCCCGCAGACCTCTCCGCACCGCAGTAGAGGCACCGGCCCGCCCAGCGAGCAAGCTCGGTCCCAGCTGTGTGCCTGTCCCGCTCCTTGCCCTCTCTCCTCCTCCTCGCTGCCTGCCCCGTCCCTCTGCGCCGGGATGCCTCCCAACCTGACCGGCTATTACCGCTTCGTCTCCCAGGAGAATATGGACAACTACCTGCGTGCTTTAGGTAACTCTATCCTCCTCATCCCGCTCCTACCTTCCCTTTTTCTTCCTTCTGTCACCAGAAATGTCAGAAATCAGCTAAAAAGGGATTTGGGGCCCTCTGGTCCTTTTGCCTTGAGTTGGGAGGGAGAAGAACAAATAATGGATGAGGTTCCTTAGCTAAGAGTGAAGGAGCTCTGGGTGGATGCTGCTAGAGGAGGGGGCCAGGTCCGTCCACAGATCTCCCTTTCTTTCCATCCTCCAGATATTAATGTGGTCCTGCGAAAACTGGTTTGCCTCTTGAAGCCTGATAAAGAGATCATCCACACGGGAGATCACATGGTCATCCGCACGATCACCTCCCTGCGAGACTATGTCATGGATTTTGACCTGGGAGTCCAGTTTGAGGAAGACCTGGGACCTGTGGATGGACGCAAGTGCCAGGTGAGAAGCTGAAGTCGTACAGTTTGGCAATGGACTGAGGTGCACTAGAAGTTCAGGGACTTGCCCAGCTTTTGACTCACAAACCAGATGAGAGCCCAGCCCAAAGCTGGCATGCCCTTGCAGGTTCAGAAATAAGTGGTTCTGTGAGTAAATCGCTCACAGCAAAGGGGGTGAGCACCCAACAGTCAGAAACCCAGTACTTTGGGACTCAAGAGTACTGTCCTCTGGAGCAAAGCCCTGGAAAGACAGAACGCCAGCCCACTTGGTGGGACTCTGATACACTTGGAAGCCACAGGGTCATTCACCTTCCGCAAAGAGCATCATCCCCAAGGAGCCATCAAAAAGACAGCAGATCAGGGACTGCATTTGAAAATCTGTCTGATGGGAACGGTCATCTAGCCAGGATCTGCTTAACTTGGTGCCATGTCTTCCCCTCTCCTCCTTTTTTTCAGACAACTGTCTCCTGGGAGGGGGATCAGCTGGTATGTGAGCAGCTAGGAGAGAAGAGGAATCGGGGCTGGAGGCACTGGCTGGAGGGAGACCAGCTGCATCTGGTGAGGAGGGGTCCAGCACAGCTAGCTAAATCCCACTCACAGTGGCCAGGGGAATGCACAGTGTGGGTGTTGTGGGCTCTGAGCCAGCCACGCAGCTTTGTTTCATCTCCTCTTAAGACTCCAGCCTTCAGGAGTAGCCACCACTTCAGACAAACATCCGCCTCCTGGGTTTAAAAGTTAACGCATCTTAGAACAGGCAACGTCCTTTTCCTGACCCGCAGCCTGACCCGCTGGGACTTTGGGAGGGTCAGGAAGGGTGTACAGCACATATGACGGGCCAGCACTGAGAGGGCAGGCAGGACTGCTGTGGAGGCAGCTGGGAGGGGAAAGAAGTAGGGGATCCAACCTAAACAACTCTTTCGCCCCTCTCTCCCCAGCGCATGACCGCTGAAGATGAGGTCTGTGTCCAAGTTTTCCAGAAAGTGAAGTGAGCGCTCGGAAAGATGCCTGGATGGGACCCTCACTCTCGAGTGCAAACTGTCCCAGATTGAAAAAGAAACAAGACTCGAAAGAGACGAGCACACACACACACAGCACCCCCGTGGCAGCGTGTTTTCTTTTGCGTCTCCTCTCGCCCAGCAGCTGCCGGGGAGGCGGCTGGGAGGGATGGGATGGGATGGGATGGGGTGGGGTGGGGTGGGGTGGGGTGGGATGGGGCCTCCCGCGGCCCGGGGTCACGGCGGGGACGAGTCTGGCGGGAGCGGTAGGCGGGGAGAGAAGGCGACCGGGGAGGGCCGGGGTGGGCAGGTCGGTGGGCAGGCACGGAGGCTTCTTTCAGAATAAGAGCGGAGCGGGGAGGAGCGGGGCGGGGGCTGCTTTACGGCCGGCCCGGCCCCTCGCAGCTCGGGCATCCCTTCTGCCCACCCCAACGGGGCCGAACCCTTGGGAAAGCAGTTGTCTGAGTGGGCGAGGGCGGGTTTAGCTGTACTTCGGTCTGCAGCCACCAACCCCATCCGTCTTCTCCTGTCCCCAGGGGACGCCACATTCTTATCAGGATTCAAGGATTCTTGAGCAGGACAGGTAGAGAACAGTATTTGTCCTTGCAAGTTAAGGATTACTATATTGATGTGAAGTTCAAGGGCTGGAGCAACTAGCCCCATGTTCTTTGCACTCCTGAGAAGGTTCCAAGGATGAGGGAGGCCCAGTCTTTCCTCCTGGTATAAGAACCCTGGCCACCACCTCTACCCCACACTCCTTCTGCCCTTCCCCATGGCCATCACAGCTCTCTGGTTCACAGCTCCTCTCTGTGATCAGAGACCAAGAGACAGAACCAAAGGGGGTGAGGTCCCTTGAAAAGCTAAACTGGTGACAAAGACAGAGGTGCCCTTTAATGAAGACACCTGATGGAATGTGCTCAAACTCATGGGTAGTTATTTCTGAAGGACACTTGTGGTTGCCCCCCCCCCCCTACAAAAGGTTGAAGGGGGGGGGTATGCAGAGATGTTTATGTGCTGTCATCGCAGATAACCAAGATTCAGGCAGATTTTGAAAATACGGTCCCTTTTCAAACTCAGAAAACCCATTTTTTTCCTCCAGTGGCTCATCTAAAAATCAGTATTTTCCAAAGAGCTTCATTTCATGGAACTGCAAAGTATCATGAGAGGAGCATTACTTCAGAACACATGATAAGCAAGGGGTTAGGGAGCTGCAGCTATATGTATAATGTCAACCTCTGGTTCTTCAAGAGTGTCTCTGAGGACATTCCAGACTGCAGCATCCTGTCAATATCCACAGTGCAAGAGTACCACCAAGTGGGACAAAACGAAACCCAACGAACAGTCATAGCCACACCATGCAGCTTGTCATTTATCTGCTCTGTTCAGACCTCCACAACCCATCATTCTGTCATAGAAGCCTCTCTGTTACCTGTGTTGTATCATAATGTTGCAAAAGGCAGAGCTTTGACAGCAGCTGAAGCTGGTTCAACTGTTGAACCCATTGTATCCCTCCATACAAGAGATCTTCTGAGCTGCTTCTGATCCCCAACACCAAGCATATATGAAAATCATGTCCTGGATGATATCTTCTGTGTGATCAACAACTTAACAATTCATCTCAGGCCCTGCACCAAAAGCTAGTAAAAGCTTTCATTTTCTCAGCCTACGTTCTAGTTTGATGGTAGACAGCTGTTGCCTTCAGGTCAAAAGCCAGACTCTTCCACTGGCATGCCAACCATCCACTTAATCATCATGTAAGCCTGATAGGTGATATGCTGAGTGGAATTCTTCTGACTGGTTCTTGCAGCCATCATATATCCATAATATCATCTCATCTTCAGAGAGCATCCCGTTGTGCCAGAACCACAAATAGTAATCAGTTCCCACCTGATGTGGTCTACGCTTGTATTAATCATAAGGCATAGTCCAACCTACTCTGGGTCTTCAGTTAGCAACTATCAGCACTAAAAATTCACTTAATTTTCTTAGGTGTGATGGTTAAGTAAGATGGCAACTTTCCACAACAGTACTGTATTGCTGAGACACAAGCCTGTGGGAGGTGAGGATGCTAGTGTAAGGCAGGAGACAAGGTGCTATATTGGGAGGACACAGTCTTTGTCCTTGCCCTTTGCTGAGTGGCTAATGCTGCAGAACTACATCCCTTCTGGCATGGTTAGGTTTGCTCCTTAATTTAGAAGGCAGGGAAACAGACTACCAAGATGATGATCATTATCATCTCATAACAGGGTAAGACCCACTCTTAGTATCCTGAGCCTTTTGGTATAGGTCTTCTTCCCCGTATCAGCCAGAGCTTCAGGAGTTGCATGGTTTAAAAAAGTACTAAAAACATTGTCTAGCACAGGCCTAGTTGTTTGAGACCAAGCCCTGTGGCTAGTGGCAGTGTCTCTAAAAGGCTTCAATGGGTAGTCAAACCAAGGGCTTGAAGGCAGAGTCCCCTCAGAAAGCAGCTCAGTGTTCAGAGGTGAGCCTGGGTCTGTGGCCCTAATGTGCTGTATGGTAGGTGGCGTAGCTGAAGGAGGCCCAACAGAGTTATTTCTCTGTCTTCCTTGCTTCAGGTTTGAGGAAAAAGTATAGAACTCATCTCAGTGGACAAGAAAGTCTGCACATTACAGGATGGTCTCATAGCTTCTGAGGCTGTAGAGCAGGTTTCTTTCCAATGATCTGCAACACACTGTATTCAAAACAGAAGTCTCTTTGCATGAGAAAATGTTGGTATCTTTGTACTGAGGATCTATGGTTTCTTTATTTTGCTCTGAAATTGTCTTTATTTATTTTCCAGTCCTGTTGAGTCAAGCAGGCAGCAAATGGGTGCTAGTTTTGGTGTTCTGTGGTCCTACATGTATCCTGCCCTTAAGCAAAGAAAGGCACCAACATCCTCCTAAGGAAAAAAATGGTACCAGATATGTCCTGGGGCCTTCCTAACATAAAGAAGAGGATTTCACAAAGCATCTGAAGAGGAACACCATGAGCAGGAGCACTGGAGCAGGACTGAGGACATAACTGTATTGTCCAAATCAGATAGATCTATGGGATCCAGAGGTAGGCTGCTCCAGTTAGGCATATCCCCAGCTAACCACTTTTTCTTTACAAGCTGAAGTACTCTCCTAGTAGTCCAGATGATGCTATCACAGCAAGGGGAGGAAATTAAGACATGGGAGATGTGCCTTGGAAGTGCCCTGGAGGACTCACAGTAGTGCCTTCTGGATAGAAGTTTCCTTATAAATGACTATACACCAAAATTATCAGCTTCCTTACAAATGCCCTCAGACCTGTCTGTCTACCCATGCTTTGTCAGGAAACACTTCCCACTGGTAACCTGCCCAGTACAGATCTCTCAGTGAGTAATTTCCAGTGTTTGCCAGCTACTTTCCAGATGCAGTTTCTGAGTATATGTTTCCATTCTGGTGGGACAGTAAACCAGCAGAACCTGCTCCAGCATGGCACAGCACATCAGTGAGCCTACCTAAGTATGTTCATCATGCAGAAGAGATATTTGGATATCAGGAATTATTGAGGTAACATCTCCCACTTAATTCGGATGTGTAGAGCCATATGGTTTTATTATAGAGGCACTAATTATATATGTGAGTGATCTTTTTCAGGCCATCAGTTGAAAGATGTTTGATGAGCAGGTTCTCAAGTACATTTCCATAAACATCTCAGAGATGCTTTCTTCATTCTATTTGACACTATTTTCATCTTTATTCGAGATGTTTTTGTAGCTGTGAATTATTTCACTCGGAATCACAGAATGTTAGGGGTTGAAAGGGACCTCTGGTGATCATCTAGTCCTACCCCTCTGCCAGAGCAGGTGCACCTAGAGTAGGTTGCATAAGGTGGCATCCAGGTGAGTTTTGAATGTCTCCAGAGATGGAAATTCTACCACCTCTCTGGGTAGTCTGTTACAGTGCTCTGCTACCCTCAAAGTAAAGTATTTCTTCCTTATGTTTCTGTGTTCCAGTTTGTGACTATTGCCTCCTGTTCTGTGACTGGACACCACTGAAAAGAGACTAGTCTCATCCTCCTGACACCTGCCCTTCAGATATTTGTAAGCACTGATGAGATCCTCCCCCCCTTAGTCTTCTCCAGGCTGAACAGACCCAGTTCTCTCAGACCTTCCCCATATGGTAGATGCTCCAGTCCCCATACTGATATTCTCACTGAGACAGAGCTCCTATTATTTCAGTGCAAGAAACTTGCTAATTTCTCTGAAGCCACACGTGTAAGGGAAAACAGTGAAATGGTGTTTTATCTGTTACACTGAAGTCTGAAAGCCAAGAAATTCTAAACTTCATGAAGCTGGTGACATACAGTGTATGTGTGTTGGGTGCTACATTGATAAAACTCTGAAATGTGTTTGCAAACTGCTGTCTTTTCTCATTTCCCTGTTAAGGCCTTATCTTCCCTGAAGGCCTTATCTATCTTTTTTTTTTCTTTTCTTTTTTTTCTTTTTCTTTTTTCTTTTTTTTTTTTTTGAAAAATGCTTGCAGAACAAACAGCAAGAAGAGTCCTTGAAAACAGACCTGCTCTCAGAACACTTTTAATTCTATAGGTTTGTTGATTTTTCTTAAGATCTATTTAACGCAAATATCTGAGGCTTATCGCTTTCCTTGAAGAACTTCCCACTTCCTGTCTCTCCCCCTAAAAACCCTCTGAAATGTTCCTCAGCAAGCCAGAACAGAGAAAACTTTACTTTTTTTACAGCCAAAATTCACCTAAAATTTCTGGTCTTCCTACACCAGAAAACTGCCTAGGACGAGGAGGGGAGTCTTCCAAACTCCGGGCAGCTGCTGGATTGCCGATGAAGCCCAGGGACGGGTCTCTAGCAATCATTTTCCTGCCTCTTCCTCCCACAGCACACGGTGGCCCGGGCTGCCCGGGCTGTGCGGACCCCCAGAGCACCGGCAGCATCCCGGCCGTGCGGGTCCGGGTGCCCAGAGGCTCGGCCGCGTCTCGGCAGCAGAGGGCAGCAGGCAGCGGGCGGCCGGAACCGGGGCTGGAGCCGGGGAAAGGCTTTCTTTTCCCTTCCCCCGGACTCTCCCCACCTACCTGGCCGGCCTCTGGGCTTCTCGGTGACCGCCGCTGCGGAGGTCCAGGGGGGTAGAGGGGCAGGGAGGGTTGATCGCGGCGGGAGAGCGCATGGACATGTGAGTGGGGCGGCTGGGGAGGGGGGGGACGGTCATCCACATCGCGGGGAGAATTGGGGCTGTTTAGCCTGGATAAAAGGAGGCTGAGGGGAGACCTTACGGCTGTCTGCAACTACTAGAAGGGAGGGTACTACTAGAAGTGAGGTGGGTGTCGGTCTCCTCTCCCGAGTAATAAGCGATAGAACAAGAGGAAATGGCCCCAAGTTGCACCAGGGGAGGTTCAGACTGGATTTTAGGAATAATTTCTTCACCGAAAGGGTTGTCCGGCACTAGAACAGGCTGCCCAGGGCAGCGGTTGAGTCACCATCCCTGGAGGAATGTGTAGAAGTGTAGCTTAGGGGCATGGTTTGGTGGGGACTTGGCAGCATGATAGGTTAACAGTTGGACTGGATGATCTTCAAAGCCTTTTCCAACCAAAGCCATTCGATGCTCTTTGCAGGGAGGTAACCGGAGGGAGAGGTCCAAAGGGCTAAGCTCATGCTCACTGTCACTCCATTAAAGCTTTGCTAGCACATAGGGTTGAGAAGAAAGGGTCTTCCTGTTTTCATGAGATTTGGGCAGTGAGCTTGTGTTGGAAGGACACAACTTCCCACTTCTCAGAGGGGAAGAGGGGAGATCTGCAGAATGAGAAAAAAAAATTAGTGCCAACTTTTGGAGAAGAGAGATAGAGACATGACTGTGCATAGGGCTGCCCGGGAGATATTGCAGGATTGCTTCTCAATGAACTGAGTTTCAGAGCTTCAGATCCTTATCAAATGATCCAAGAAAAGATACTAAACTAGCAATAAGTAGAAAGAACCTTCTGGCACAGAGCCAAAGGGAACCAAGCTTTCCCTAGTTCCAGGGAACCAAGCCTCATGACTGCTGTGAACAAGCAGATGTTGCTCAGGAAATTCACCCATGTTCCCTCAAACTGCTTCCTGGGTTGATGAATCTCTTTGGGTCACAGTGCCTTGCTGGACTTGGGTAGTGCTAGTTCCTTCATTTCAGCTGTCCTCCTTATTCTTGAATGATACAAGCCAGAAGCTGGGCATACAGCTAGGCCTCCTGTGTTTGGATTCCATGGAGCAAGTGACTTGTAAAGTCTTTGATTTTGGGTGAGCTAATTTTGTGCAATGTCATAGTTTATTTGCTGTGTTCACAGGCATGTTCCATTTGTCCTTTGGGCTTTCTTCTTTTTTGGAGTGATCAGTTCCAGTCCAGTCTCAAGAAAGCTTTTTGGGGAGATCAGATCCCCAGGTTATCCCAAGCCATATCCCAACAATAACATCAGCATCTGGGACATCCATGTCCCAAAAGGCTATGTAGTGAAGCTTACCTTCAGATATTTTGACCTGGAGCCATCTGAGTCCTGCTTTTATGACTATGTTAAGGTAGGTACATAAATACCGGGGTCACACTGGGGGCTGGAGATGGGAATTTAGTGGCCACCAGCTGCAGTGGCTGTTAATTCACCAGATTCTCCTGCTTCACACAAAGGGAAGGAGTTAAAGATATAAATGGGTGGAGCAGGTCCTAGCAGCTCATGGCTCATGGTAGGGATACACAGAGAAGGCTGAATCTTACCAGGCTGCAGTGATTTTCACCTTAACCTTGACAGATCAAAGCAGACAAGAAGGATTTGGGTCGATACTGTGGCCAGCTTGGGTCAACCACAGGCAATCATCCAGGAAGAAAAGAATTTGTGTCTAAGGGGAACAGTATGCATCTGACGTTTCACTCTGATTTCTCCAATGAAGACAATGGCACAGTGATTCCCTACAGGGGCTTCCTGGCCTATTACCAAGCTGTAGGTGAGTGGGCAATACTCATTGCAGAAAGAAGCCTGTGTGTCTCCACCGATTTTCCTCCCTGTCAGGGAAATACAGAGCAGCAGTAAGCAAGGATATAGATCTTTATGTACTTTGAGTGTATAGTAGAGAGGTTTAACACTTTCCTCCCCTTACCCCTGCATCTCCTATGTCTTCAGATCTTGATGAATGTGACCTTAACAGTGCTGCTGAGGAAGACGAAAGACCTCAGTGCCAGCACTTATGCCACAACTATGTGGGTGGCTACTTCTGTTCTTGCCGGATTGGTTACCAGCTTCAGAGTGACCGCCACTCTTGCAAAGGTAAATTGAAATTCTGAAAAATCACAGGGTTCCAGGGACGGAGCCCTTCAGCTAGGACAGGTGTGAAAAGTGACTTAGGGAGCAGTTAACAGGGCTGCAGAAGACCCAGCTCCACAATGTGACCTATACTTCCTTCCTCTACACCAGTGGAGTGCAGCAGTGAGCTGTTCACAGAGGAATCTGGGTATCTGAGCAGCCCTGAATACCCCGAGCCCTATCCTGAAGACCTCCGGTGTAACTACAGCATCCGTCTGCAAAAAGGCCTGTCTGTCATCCTCAAGTTCCTGGAACCCTTTGAGATTGATGAACACCAGCAAGTACACTGTCCCTATGACCAGCTCAAGGTACTGGAGATTAGCAAACTCTACTTTCAACCCTGTGGCCAGACCTGAGCAGGAGCTGGGGGGACACCACTATTCGGATGAGAAACATGGGATCAGTACAAGGAGAATGCCCCAGCATGAAGGACTGACCTCTTCCCTTGTCCCTCCCTCAGTGTGCTTAATTACCACTGTCCTGAGGTCAGAGGCTCTAGGTCACAGGTCCCTGAGAATGGAGCCAAAAATGCCAGCCTTCTTCCAGTTTTATCTCCCTTTTGGGATTTGAAGGGGTTGTAAGCTCTAGGTCAGCCCTTTGTTTTGATCTGTCCATGCAAACATCAGCAAAGCTGGGTCAGACAGACAGCCCTACTCACCATGGCAGGCTTGGTCTGGATTGAAATTGGGATACTGGCGCAGAGAGGCATGTGTGTTTCTGTCCCTGTGATCCATGTTTCCCTTATCAGATCCAAGCACGAGGGAGAGAGATTGGCGAATTCTGTGGCAAGGAGTCACCTGGCAGCATTGAAACCAACAGCAATGAGGTGGACATACTCTTCCTTACCGATGAGTCTGGGTTCAGCCGTGGCTGGAAAATCCACTACACCTCAGAGAGTAAGACATTTCTTCTCCAGAGGCTACTACAGCCTACCTGCACGGTTTGCTAATACCAACTTACTTTGTTCCACTCTTTAACAGAAGTACGGTGCCCACAGCCTGTCCCACGGGATCAGTTCACCATCATCAGAGACCTGCAGCCTGTCTACCAATTTCAGGACTATTTCACTGTCAGCTGCCAGGCTGGGTATAACCTGATGGAGGTGAGATTCTTCTCCACTCCCTGCAGCCATAGCCTAGCTTATCTTTAGTTTGCTTAAGTCTTAGACTTTCTTCAGAGATTTCACTCCTGGCAACCTCTTGCAATTTCTGTTTCTTCCTTGCTTCAGTTGGCTTTGTTCCAATGTTTTCTTCTTTTGTAGCTCCTTTTCTTTATGCAGTTATGGTTTCACAAAGGCCTGGTAGAAAATGAAAGACTAAGATCCCAGGAAACACTGGTAAACAAGAATATCTCTTTGGAGGGATACGAAATCTTAAAGACTTAAAGCAGAAGATGTTATCTGCCTCCCTTGCCATCCTATTGTCAGAACTGTGTAGTGCCCCAGACTTGTCACAGTATTATGATTGGTGGCTGCTGCTATCTTGGCCTGCTATGAAGAATTTGTAACCTCTGGCAAACAGATGACATAGAGGGAAAGGCAGCAAATAGAGAGGACAGCAACTGGTACAGACTGCAGAGGGTTAACTACTGGACAGCAGTGAAAATTGGGCAGCTAGAATATTATTTTAACCTGAGGAAGGGAATGGAAGGGTCTGTAAAACCAGCAGTGCTCTTTTTCTCTCCCATGCAGGGCAACCAAAAGCTGCTGTCCTTCACGGCTGTCTGCCAGGCTGATGGGACGTGGCATCAATCCATGCCCTGCTGTGAAAGTGAGTGATCTGAAAAAAGGGATTATGCCCCCTGCTGTGGCTTTCCCATCAAAGAACAAGGGGGATTCAGCCTCTGTGACTCAGTTTTTCTCTGGACACAGACTTATGGACATGCTGGTTGGAAGGACCAGTGGAGGTCCATGGCTGACTTTCATTACATTTTTCCTCTTACAAAAACCTAATTTTTTTTTCTCCCTTACAGAAATTATCACTAAAAATTTATCACTAAAAGCAAAAGATACCTGTGTGGGTTCCCTTTTATAACAACCTATCTGCTCACTGTACTAACTGTTCCAGTCCATCCTTCGTGTCATGGCCTCAATCCAAGTGGAGCCTAAACCTGCAAGGAGGAAGGCTGTTTCTGAGTCACTTTTTTCTTTTTATTTTTTTTTTAGTTGTGAACTGTGGCAGCCCTACAAACCTGACCAATGGGGCATTCAGCTATGCTAACAAATCTGCAAACAACAACTACCAGTCAGTGATCACATACCGATGCAATGAGCCATTTTATCACATTGTCACTGGAGCAGGCGGTGGTGAGTCCTAATCCCACACAGACATTGAAATGTGTGCATGAAAAGCCCTCTCAGATTTCCAGTTAGGAATGTCTCTGCTCCCCAGGTTTAGGGCTCATGCTTTCCTCCTGGGGAAGGCTCTCCAATCTTTCCTTAGCTCTGCAGCATAGCCTCTGAGGCTTGTTGTCTCAAGCCTCTTCCCACTCTGCTTCATTCTCAAGAGTCCATCACATCCTTCCTCCACATTCTTCCTTATCTTTTTCAGAGGGTCTTACTCTCTCTCATCTGTCACAATTTATTCTTCTCTAGTGGATTTCATTCTTTCACTGAAATTTGAGACATGGTGTCTGGGAATCACCAAAACTCTGAAACATCCAGTGCAACATCACACATTGCCATGGATGCAAATAAATAAACTCCCACTCCACTCCAATATAATGCTATTTACCTCTTTGGAATATTGTCCAGCAAAAAATATCTAAGGACTAAACAACATACATGCAGAAAAACCTATTTTTATGTAACAGGCCAGAAAAATAGAGTCAACATTCAAAACCATTCACCTGTCCTCTTTTGCACATGAGACTTGATTTGGTATCACAGGAGCTTTGGTTACAAGAACAGTGTAATAAGTTCATGATCTCCTTGCCTTGGCTGCTCTCCTTTGCTTAGCTGCAAAAAAAAAAAAAAAAATTAAAATATTTTTAGTTATTAGCACAGACTTTCCAAGAAAAGCAAGAATCTTGGAGGTAGTGGAGCTTGTGCTGAGAGGTGATGTGCAAGTTAGCTGACCTGCAATATAGCCTCAGGAATAGATACTGAACATGTGCAGTAACTGACTCATCTTTTGGTTTTTTCTGGAACAAAACACCTTGTCCTACTTTCTGCAAACTACAGACTAGAAACTTGAATCTAAAATCCATGTCTTTTCTTATTCTCTACTTCTTTGGGTGAAGTAAGGTCAAACTGGTCTATAAGCATGTGGACTGATGAGCCACAGATACCTCTTCAGGTTTTTCTTCTACAGAAGCAGTGCCTGAACTTTACTGGTCACCTGGAAATGAGGTGCTTCGAGATTTAATACTATCACAGATGGAGACATTCCAGATTGTGCCACAGGCAGCTTTTCCCACAAAAGGGTGTCTTTGGGATGGAAGGGCTGAGTGCAGCATGTGAGACACCATGGAGAGAGGAACCCCTTGACAGTATTATTCTCTTTTTTTCTCTTCCTCTTTCCTTCTACACACCCAGTGCCTGCAGGCCTGGGTCTCATTAACTTCCATCTCATCTTGCAGACATATTCACCTGCTCTGCTGAGGGAACCTGGGTGGATCGAGATGGCCAGGTGAGGATTCCTGCCTGTTTGCCAGGTCAGTAAAAAAGCTCTGACTTTGTCTAGTGTTTATTGGCTCATGCTTACAGTCAGTACAATTCCAGGACAAAATGCAGGGTGGGGAGTGAGGACAATGGTGTCAGTGAGGCAGGACAGGGGAGTCTGTCAAGGAAGGCAAGAATAAGGAGAAATCAAACAGTGATGGTGTCGGAAGGAGGGAGACAGAGCAGGGCAGCAGAGGGTGTAATGATCTCCTTGCATTTCTCTGCAGTGTGTGGGAAGCCAGTCCATCCCATTACTGAAGTTCAGCGGATCTTGGGTGGCAAGTCAGCAAGGAGAGGGAATTTCCCTTGGCAGGCTCTGACTGACATCCATGGACGAGGGGGTGGTGCACTTCTGGGTGATCGCTGGATCCTGACTGCTGCCCACGCCATCCTTCCCAAAGAGGCAGAGGACAATGTAAACCTGGACAAGATAGCAGAAGATGCTAATATTTTCCTTGGCCACACCAATGTAGAAGAGCTCTACAAGATGGGTAACCACCCTGTACGTAGAATTTTTATCCATCCAGATTACAACCCTAAAGATTACTACAATTTTAATGGGGACATAGCCTTGCTGGAGCTGAAAAACCCAGTAACCCTGGGACCTACAATACTGCCCATCTGTCTCCCAGATATTACCAACACCACGTTCTACAGGGATGGACGTGTAGGCTACGTGAGCGGCTTTGGTGTGGAAAAACACCACGTTTCAAATGACTTGAAGTATGTGAGCCTACCAGCAGTTGCTGATGAGAAGTGTCAGAATTGGCTGGATAGTGCAAAGGGGGATGATCCTATAGTTTTCTCTGAGAACATGTTCTGTGCTGGCTTCCTCACAGTCAAACAGGATGCCTGCCAGGGGGATAGTGGGAGCGTCTTCACAGTGTTAGACACACAAAGTGGTCACTGGGTGGCTACTGGTATTGTTTCTTGGGGTATCGGCTGCGCTCAAGGTTACGGCTTCTATACCAAGATCCTCAACTATGTGGACTGGATTAAAGGAATAGTAGGGGAGGACAGGGTCTAATTGTTGCTGTCCTTCTACCTGGAGAATCAGCAATGACAAAATTACAGATACAGCAAATCATATCTAAAGCTTTCAATGCTGTCCCAAAGGTTCTTCAAAATGCAGATCATGTAACTTTCATCATGAGCACTTCTGAAAGCCACCATGTTGTTTGAAGAATTTTTGGTGGTACCATCAAAACTTACCAAAGCTGCTGTACCATTGGCAGCTTATGGGACACCTTTGTAGGCATTCTGGTTCTTCCAGATCTTATTATTGGATGAAGCCTGAATAGTATCAGGAAATTGTATGACAGCAAACATATTATTTGAAGTGCCGATGGTCTCATCAAAATACTACAGTTTACTTTTGTATTTACAGTTTACTTGCAGAAAGCTTGCGAGGCAGCAGACTTTCTTGAAGGATCTGGCACTTTGTGCTGAGTACAGCGTGCATGTGCCCATTGGCATCAATGAAATTCTATGAATATTAAAATAATTACTGAAGAAAATAGGTGTGGTTTTCTGTGTTGGTTTTTTTGGGTTTGTTTGTGGGTTTTTTTTTAAGGACTACTAAATATTTGTTCTCCATCACTGAAAGCAACTTAAAGACTTTGTAGGAGGAGTGCTTTACCTAACCATCTTAGTGGATCTGTGGGTGACACAGGACTTTTTGGAGCAGAAGACAACCTAACGCATGTCAAGTCAGTCAAGCAACTTTTATTTCTTATCTAACACAATAAAGTTTAAAAAATAAAGTCATGAGGATAGGTTAGCAAAAGCATTTTGAAGATGTCTCTTCTGCTCAGCTTGACTCAGAAGTCTGAAGTCCTCATTGATGGTAATGGTTCATCAATGAGATGCAACGTCAGAAGAACTTCATAAATACTCTTAAGGTAGAGAGGTGAAGTAGCACAAGTATACAGCTTGACAAAAGCTGGCAGTGTAGTGGGTCAGAAAGGGACTAGACACCTTCCCTAGGGAGAACTAGGTCTAAACTGAGAAGAAGGGCAATACACACATAATAGGATATTGAACAAAAGGCAATTTGAACATTGTTTAATACTGTTAGATACTCTGCACACTACATGAAATACATACATCAGAAACTCTGAACCTATTCCAGGAACCAATAATCACTCTCTCCTAACTTCATAGAAACCTCTCTGTAGGGTGAGACATATCTTGGTCCTCTCCAAGTGGGAAAAAAAACCAGGATAGAAATAAAAGAGTGAAAGCGGAAAGAGCCTCTTTATCCAGAATAGCATCATCCTCTTATGCAACTGTGAGTGAAAGAATAAAGCGAAATTCTCTTCCCAGCCTCTCCACTCAACACAGACACAAGCAGGCCCATTATACACACACAGTGAACAGGATCACAGCCAGCCTGAACACATAACCACCATATTTAGAAAGGGTGACCGTGCTGAAAGGAGCAGGAACTAATCCTGCCAAGCTTCTGCATCCTCATGTTTGCTCATAGTCTCTGTAATCCAGTCCAAATAACGCACTACCTTGGTGTAAAGACCAAAGGTACCACATCTTGGTCCCCAGGAGATCAGCCCAGCCACATAGTACCGTCTGTCATCAAGAGGATCTTGGATAGCATAAGCTCCACCGCTGTCCCCCTTACAGCTGTCCTTGCCACCACCAGCACAGATCATATTGTCAGTGAACTGGTAAGCACTGGAGTTATCAGAGCCCTCTGGTTTCACAGATCTGCACTTTTCCATGTCCACCACAGGAATCTGGGCCTTCCAAAGATAAACAGGCAGTCTTCCTTTCTCTCTCTGGCCCCAGCCAGCAATGTAGCCCAGAATCCCTTCTTGCAGCTCATACTCAGGTGATTTACCAGGCAGACAGAGAGGAGAGATATTTGGGCCCATCTTCACAGGGTCCCTCAGTTTCAGTAGTGCAATATCATGATCAAAATCAGTCTTGGTGTCTAGAGGCTCCTTCTTCCAGTCAGGGTGGATGAATGAAGCCTCTGCAATCAGCTGCTTGCCCTCCTTATACAGAGATTCTCTACCAACATTGATTACCCCAGCATACATGTTGGGCTTGTCATATCCCTCCAGCACATGAGCCACAGTCATTACCCATCTTTCAGCGATGAGTACACCACCTCCTCTTGGGTAATCAAAATACACTTGCCAGGGAAAGTTGCCCTTTTCTGCAAGGGTGCCTCCAAAAATCTTTCCTTTCTCTTGGATGGGATTACTAGGCACCCCACAGACTAGAAAGAAAAGAAAAGAAAACAGATGGATGAATTAGCAGTTACAAATAGGGATTTTTTTGGTACTGCAAAAAAGCCCATAGTTCTTCCTGTGTCCTCTAAATAATTTCTTATTTGGAGTAACCCATGTTTTTATTCTATGTCATAGAGTTTGCAAGTAGTACTTACAGAAAAAAGGTCAAGAAAATTCAAGCAAAACTACTGTCACCATTCAATTTAGGCTGACAAGACTCATTCTCAAATTTTTGTTCTGCAAAGTAGAACATTCACAACTTTTTCACCTTGGCAGCACTGGGTATGTCAAAGCTCATAATTTAATTGCATCCTAATTAGCATTTTTCCTTTGCTGAATTACATCCTGTAAATGAAGGGATTGTCTTTGAAAAAGTATTTGCTTAAATTCTTACTCACTTTTTAAAATGTTTTGTGTGTCCATGTGTACACCAGATAGCCCCAGGTTAAGACTTCAGATTTGTCACTGATGTTTTACCATTTTCCTCCACATTCTTTCTGTATGTTAGCAGTGGGTTAATGGAGATTTTATCTGGGGGTCCTATGGATGCAGAGATGCTCTGTGCTCTTTGATTAAGACGTTCTCTAAGGTTTAGCAGAATGTGAGCACTAAGGACATAAATAAGGCTGATCATGCAGACATAGCTAGGACATTGATTTCTTACTACATTGTGTTTAATTTGAATCCTCACTCATGTAGTTAGAGATTAAGGAACTATAGCCAGTAGGTAGCTTCCGATTTAATTGAATTACAGTTTGTCAAAGAATTTAATATAATCATAGAAAGATTTAGGCTGGAAGATACCTCTCAGTGTCTCTAGTACAAGATGTTCATCCCTAACTGCCCTTCAGCCTGCCCTCCTAACTGCAAAGTCAGGTTTCTCAGGGGCTTTGCCAGGTGACTTCTGATCATGTCCAAGGGTGGTGATTATCCAGCCTGTTTGGGCAACAATTCCAGTGCTCTAATGAGCATTTTTCCTTAAATATAGTCACACTTTCCCTTGTTCCATAGTGTGCCCATTGCCTGACACTGTCTTTTGTTGTTGAGACCCACTCAGAAGAGTTTGTCCTCATATTCTTTGAAATTTCTTCTTGGGTAGTAAATAACTCTGAGATGGTTCAATCATCTTCAGCTGGATCTTGCACTTGATCAATGAGCTTTTGGTGGTTTGGAGTTGTGAAGAGGCATCATATACAACCAGTCCAAGACATGCTGCCACTTCTAAGGAGGTAAACTGAACAGTGTGCAGAATACATTGGGTTTAAATTTTGCTTTGCCAGCTGGAAGTTCAGACTCAGCCATAACTACCAGCAGTCAGGAGCAGGAGTAGTACAGTACCCAGGCACTTCTCTTCCCAGCGTCTCCAAAGTACACAGTGAGGATGAGAAGGTCCTCAAAAAGGATACTGCTTGAGCTTTCAGACACAGCAAGTGTATCTGAATTCTGAAGGACACATCAAACCTTAATAGTTTAGGCTATGACTTCAAGCATGAGTAGTGAAAACCCTTTCACTATAGTACTACATCTGTAGTGCAAAGTGGACAGATGGACACTACCCCTGGGAGGGGTTTGAAGAGAAGCTACAGCCTTCAGTGTAGTTTGGGAGCTACCAAAGAAAGGTCCAGCACTGTGGGACATGTCTCTTGGTCTGACAGGATCTTTGCCTCCTGCAAAGCAGATGAGAGATCTAAAGCACTGAACAACATGATAATGTGAACATTTGAAAGTCAGGAAACTGATGCAGAAACAGACACTGATATTCAAGGAGGTCCTGCTATTCCAGATATGTTGTGTTATGTTGTTGTGATATGTTATGTTGTTCACTTATGTCTCCATTTTGTTTGTGCTGCCTCATCTGACCTTTCTTTGCTCTAGGGCCTTCTTTGAACTGGGGCCAACAGTTCTCAGAAATACCCTGTCCAATGTGTTTCAAGCAACATAGAAAGGATCACCTATACTTTCAGATAACAGATTAAAAACAGACATGAAAGAACCCATGGTACATATAAACAGTTTTTGGTAGTACCTGGGACACATTTTGGTAGCTTTGTTCCCATCTCTTCATTGACCCATTCTCCATTGGCTGAGCAGTGATACACCACTTGGAAAACAAGAATAGAGTGCCACAAGGATACAGTCAAGGCAAAGAGAGGGTAAGCAGCATTACTGCATATGATAATGCATACATTCTCATTTCTAAAGCAAACATAGCTTGGTAAACATTGCTGAGATCTCCCAGGAAGTACACAAATCCACCAGGGTGTTTCTGCCCCTATTTTGGAAGGACCCCATCTAATAGATTTCTTGGGTCCTTTATTTGTCCACCTGAAATGTGTGGCAGTTGAGACAAAAATCTCCATGGTTCACACACCAGGCAAATGGAGGGAGGACTTCCTATAGCTCGACAGCCCAAGGACAGACATTACAGTGAATCAAACACAAAAGCAACACAAAACTACTGCCTGCAGTCTCACATCAATAAGAACTTTTTACCAATCTCCAGCTGGTGAGATGTAATCCCAGCCCTATGATGATGCCAAGTACCACTTCTTAGGCCCTTGATCATTTCTGTAGCAGAAGCAATGCTTACCATCCCCTTTGGTTTTTAGGGTATAGTAGGGTTCATCACACTGATAGCGGAAAGCAGCTTTGTACAGAGGCTCATGATGTTCAGAGACATATATGGCTTGGGCATTGTCAATAGGAATGGGATCACCACAGTTCACAGCTGTAGAGAAGAAACAAAAATGGTCACCCTCACCGCAACAATATGTTATACAGAACCACTCAGGCTCTCTGGTTCCAGTCATCAGCACTCCCTTCCTCTGTCCCTTAGCATGCTCACATCCCAGTCCTTCAGCATCCTCCTAATCTGGAGATATAGTAGATCTAAAGCTAGAAGACTCCAGTGTGCTTTCCACAATACAGAGACCAGTCACTTACGAACACAGATGAAATTGGAGTTGCTCCATTCTCCATTGTCCTGACAGCTGGAGTGAAAACTGAAAATGCTGTCTCGTTGCTATGGAAAGGAACACATGATCCAGGTAAGTCACTGGCCATGAAATATATCTGACACTAGCACTGCAGCAGGGGATCCAAAAAATGCTGGAGTGGCTGGAATAACCTTCCACTTGCTGCAGCTGTGGTGAAAATTTTGAGTCCCCAAAGATGCTCAGAACACCTAATGGGAAATGACAACAGGATGCTGCTGAGAGGATCAGAGAGAATGCATGCTTTTTTATGTAACTTACCCTGACAATTTCATAGCCTTCCACACAGGTCACCTTTACGTTGTCTTGGAAGATATACCTGTCCTTCTTTGGGTCAAGAACAGAGTTGGGGATGACACTTGGAGGACAGGTAACAGCTTTGAAGACATAGGCAAAAATCAGTGATTAACTGGTTCAAGATCTATTCTCCTTCCAGCTCCCAGCTTCTTTCTCCCTGGTGATTATTCTCCCTAGCAAACAGGCATCCTCTGTTTACTCAATACCAGAAGCTGTCAACATTTTAACATGCTGTTGTACCATGAATCTGACCTGGAACAAGCCCTCTTCCTAACTCAGCAGCAGAGTGAATGCTTTCCCAAGTGTGTACTCACGATCCCCATAGTAGCGTATTTTCCAGCCTTTGTGCTGTACTTCATGGTCTGTCTGGAAGATTATGTCAAGAACATTGTTCTTAGTTTTGATGTCAGGAGGACCTGGGAATTTGCTGCCACAATAAGGACCAAAATGCTGCTTTCCAGAGATAATCTGGGAAAATAACAAACAAGAAGACATGAGAAACAACAAATGGATTCAGAGAGAGACATTCCCAAGAACTGAAAAAAGCAACATAGTTGAAAACCAAGTTAAGCCGTCAGAGGGTATTCTGAATATGAGGAAATTGAGGGGACACCCAGAGCATCCTGACTCCCTCCCCAAGCCCCACACCTACTGTTAAGCTGTCATAGCAAGTCCCTTCTGAGTTGGCTGGTTCCACATCAAAATCCCCGCTGCGTATGGTCAAAGCCACAAAATATCCTGGCCTCAGAACCACTCGGTATTCACAACGTGAGTTCTCTGGGTACTGGTTGGGATAATTGGGACTGGTAAGCTCCCCTGATGGCTCAGTGAAAACATTTCCACTACAATTCACTAGGATTAAGTAAAGAACACAGGTAAGATTCAGAAAGGAATGGCCCAAAGCTGACAAGACTTTCCCCCTTCCACTATATCTTCAGTTTCCTCAGTCGTCTCCATTAACCATGTCACAACATTGCATCATTTCAAGAAACTGAAACTAGGGCCACTCCCTAATCCAATTAGCCAGGGACTTTAACTTCTAGTGGCCTGAGCCACCATGCACTCTTACCCACCCTTTGGGCAACTTCCTGGTGTCCTCAGAGTTGGGAACAGCTCCAGCACATCTTTAATTTTGCTCAGTTTACCTTAATGTCTCTTAGTGTCCTCTCTTTCTCCATCCATCTTTCTTTTTACTTTCCACCTGCATTTTATAAGCCCCCTTCCTTCGTGCTTAGGTCTTCAAATTATACCCCTTTCAGAATGCACCATCTACGACTTTCCAATGTTTTTATTCGAGCCAAGGAGCCCCTTGGCCATTTTCATGTCTTCATTGAACTTCACTATTTTGTCAGAGATTAAAAGATTGACAGATAGCCATATGCTAAGAACAGTCTCCATCAGTCTTTAGAGAATATCGTTTAATGGTGTCCTAATTCTGTTGACACAAAAAAGAAGAATGTTGAGAATACATTACTAGATATTCCCAAAATCACAGTCTACTGCCTGTTCAGGTTTGTAATAGGGTGTTCTTTTCTACAAAATATACCTGTCACAACTGGTTAAGAAGGCTGATAGAGAAGGTCTTCCATGTACAGTACCTCACTTTACCACAGCTCATGTAGATCTCTTACCTCCGCATGTTTTCTTATCCTCATAGAGGAAATAATTTGGTGGACATGTACAGAAGTAACCTCCAATATAATTATTACAATAATGACTGCAAGGTACCTCCACAAAATCTGTGCACTCATCCACATCTGCAAATGGGAAAACACAAATCAGCCAAAGGTGGCTGATGGGCCAAGAGAAAGGGCTCTGAGGCCGGAAAGAAGATGAAAAAGGGAAGAAAACACTGCTGGACAACAAGGAAAGGGTAGACAGCATTTATACTGGCCATTCTGGAAATCAGTCCTGTCTGCTGAGATCTCTTTTAAATAAGGCATTCTTGTACCAAAAGCCTCTCCCCTCCACCCCCCACCCCCCACCCCCCCCCTAGCCAGGACACTACAGAGATTCAGAGGAGGCTATTTTAACCTTACCCACTGCAACATAGTAGGCTGCAAATCCAGTGAAATGCTCCTCATTGGAAAAGTCTGATTTGAAGCTCAAAGTGAGGGTGTTATAAGGAACATGAAATTCCTCTATAATCGAGGAGCCAGAGGTGCGAGGTTTCTTCCGCCCACAAAGTGTGCCTTCAACATGGCCATCTGACAGAACCTGCAGGAGAATGCAGAGAGGATGCAGATCTCATGTCATTACTGTAATATGTATAGCTATAAACACTTGAGTCTTTCAGCTCCTAGGTGGCTAACCAAAGGCTCCTAATCTGCATTTCTCATGACATTCTGGTGGATCTCTCTGGACACAGCTACATCACATAGCTAGCAGGAGAGACCAAGGCTGCTGTGTGATCCACAACACTGGCCAAGGGTAGAAGACAGCCAGCCAAGCTACAGCTGAATAGAGACCCTAGACAACCAGTATCATCAGATTTGTCAGATGCTCGAGGATTTTCACAGCTGTGAAATACACATCATTATTTCTCAGATTCAAATTAATCCAGAAAGTTCTCTGTTAACATTCTTTTGTCAGGACTTCTTATACGAAAAATGAACAGTGTGGTTCAAAATGGCAAAACCAATCACTGATGGTCTGTAGAGCAGGTTAATCAGTTTCTTGCAAGAGGGCACATATCATTACAGCCCCCAGCAGAGCAAATACATACTGCTGTCCCAACTTGGTCCTTCTCCAAGGTGTCCTTCTGATGCTGCACCTGAACTGATTGCCCCTTTTCATACATAGCTCTTGTAGAATAGGATGGTCCTTTTTCTATCTGTTTGTGTGGAAATGTTTGATGTTTTGTGCCTTGTGGGACAACATGGAACATAGCTAGTGGGTCTCTAAGTTTTAAGAAAGCTGTGGTGTATAAGCCATCAGAAATGGACCACAACACTTTATCCAGGTACCCCCTATCCATACACAAATCTCTTGGTTGCTTTTAACCTCAATCATTTCCAACCAATTTATGATTGCATCAAATCATTTATGTCGACTCATGGATTAGTTCTGAATATTTTCAGGGACAGAAAATCAATGTCTTAAGAAAATGGTCTTTTTATGGCTATAGTTCACTGGCTAAGACTATGCCTTGCAATACAGAGGTGTCAGTGATGGCTAAGAAGGCTTTTCCTGTGAATGGAGATGTTGGCAGACAACATTCATGGGGTTATGATACAAACTCAAATTCATTTAGTGACTGCAGATACACTCAGTCAGTGATGCTTCTTTGAGCTCAGAACAGGAAGGATGTGCCTATCTCCTCTTCCAGCCCTGAGCTTAGTATACAGATTTTTCTTCTGTGTGCTAACCTGCCACCTCGTATTTTTCTCTCTTGAGGATGGGGACAGTACCTTCACAGAGTCATATTCACAGTTCTGCGATGGTTCAAGATCCAAGTGTGTGAAATAAAGGTGAATGCCATATCCTGAAGGGACCTGGATTTCCCAAGATTCCTGCACATCATTAGGATACACCTGAGGATAATTGGGTGAGAAGATCTCACCATACATGGAGGCTGCATCAGCCCAGACAGGGAGACAGAAGATAAGGTACCTGAGAAAAGAGGAAGGAAGATGACATTGCAGTACTCTTCTATGTATACATAGGTACTCAGTCCCTAGACAAAAGCCTAGAATTTGGCTCTACATAGCATACAGTATAGCTCCTGGCTTTGGAGTTTTCATGACCAGTGCTGTTGCTTTGTGAGGGTTGTTTATCTCTTGTAGCCTTTCATCCAGGAGTTCAACCTCAGCTGTGCTCTCTGTTCCTCTCCAGCTCTTTAGGAGGTGGAAATGCTGCACAAGTTGAACAGAAGGGCCTGCACTGCTATTGCCTACTTCACAGCTTTGTTCTGGAGGCTACTTGGACTACAGATACATCAGATTTGAAAATCAGTACATACTACAGGAAAGACATCTCATTTATAAAATGAAATTACTAATAAACCTTAGTTTCTCTTGGAGATTCAATAACTTACCACATCTGGGAAAAGCAGATCTTCTATCTTAAAGCTGTCAGGAATTGGACTTTGGAGTTACAGTCTGGGACAAAAAAACAGCGTGACTGATTAATGTTGGCTTTGCTTCTGCCTGTCTGCAGGTCAAAGACCCTAAAACCCCAGGTTGTGGTGATTATGTCAATGTTTTGCCTCAAAAGCAAGTTTATACCCCTGTTCCTTCCTGAATACAGCAACCTCATGCATCAAGAAGGCATACTGACAAAATGGAAAGATGATCTGTATCTTGGTACTCACTGGTACTCACATTATCCCCTTAGGACCATCGCTGCCTCTAAAACCTGTACTGCTTCAGAGCAATTTATGACAGAAAGTACCTCTGCCCCAGGATACCGAATTCATTCTTCCTAGCACTTAAAAAAAAATACACTAAGACCTTGGGGTTGTGGAGCAGCTTGTCCTGACTGTCCTTGCTGTCAGACAGTGATGCTCAGAAATATTTTCCCATTTCTAATGCTTGCAATATTTACCTTCTCTCCCTGGGTCGTGTCTGGTTTTCTTCTCTTTCCTCTCTTCCTCTTTTTTCTATTTTTTCTTTCTGTTCGCCCTCCCCTCCAAACCAGCCCAAGGCTGGGAACGGAGGCAGGGAAGCTCCAATTCGCAATATCACAGCACCCTCTGCCTGCAGGATGCGGATTCCCAGCCTCCCCGCCGAACCGAGAGGCTCTGCTGGCCGGCTCTCGGCAGGAAGGGGGATTTCCAGAAAGAGTTGCACAATCCGGTTGGCTCAGACCAAATACAGATCTGGTCTCTATTAGGCCCTTACGGGAAAACAGATGACTTTTGTGAAAAGGGAGGGGAAAAGAGTTCTCAGCTGCTTCTCCTCTCCCCCTTTTCTCCCCTCCTTTTCAAAAGTTAGGAACAAAATCCAGAGGGTAGAGAAAAAGGGAGAGACTACATAGGAAATTTTGCACAGAAAAACTGTTTGATCATCCTGTCCAGAGACCACTGTGCCAAAGTTCACTCTGTTACTGCAACCTGATGGCCAAAGGGCTGCTGCTACTGCTCCTAATCTGATGCTTCAGACCCTTTTTTAGGGGGACAAAAGGAAAAGATCACAGCCTATTCAATCTTTTACCTCTGAGGCTACCAGCAGGTGTAAGACTGCATTATTACGCTAGGGTTTTTTTATATCTGTAAGTAAGAATGTGACTAAGAACTCACGACTACTTCTTTATTTACCAAGTGAACTTCATATAACAGCAGCTCTTCATCAGACTTAGCACTGAAGCAAGTTAGATCTAAGACCCTTACAGAAAGAAGTTTCAAGACTTATCCCAGGTAGGATCTTTAATCCAGCCAGTGCCATCAAGCCAAGACCAAAGTATCACTGTTCGAGATAAAAGACCTGTTACTAATACTCTAGAAAACCCCTTCTCCTCACAAACCAGCAACACTGAGACCAGACTATAAATGAAAATGTAAATCTCCAGTAGAACATCTACCCTTGACAACCAGCGCAGCGTGCTCCAAAGATTATTTTGGCCAGGAAAAAAAATTTTTCAAGTTTTGACAGGCCATAGGCAAAGTATGTCAGCAAGCTCAGCTGAAAGACTCCTTTATATTGTCAAGGAGAGAAACACCTACAGATGAATCATAACCGACTCTATTGTAATCAGGATAAAGGCTTTACTTGAAGAACATGCCTTGTCTATTTCTTTGTCAAACTGAGAACGGAGAGAGGAAGAAAACAGCATGTCATGTCACTTCTGAAGTCTCTTGGGAGCACCGCTTGATGTCTCTAACTGGTATTTTAAGAACCAGGAAAACAGTGATGAAAGATACACAACAAATCACAGAGAGATGCTTTCTCCTCCAGACTGGGCAAAGCTAAAACCCTGCCAGTGACTCTTGGAGTTGCAGTCATATTTTAAAATAGACATGTCAGAAGTATCATGTAGGTTGATACATTATGCATGTCGTTTCATTGCAAGGGAATTGTGTATTTTCACATAAACCTGACTCAACTTGTCTGCAGCAGTGGCATATTAGGACATGTGTGAATACTAATAATTCTTTATAAGACATACATTTATTAATTAAGAAAAGGATTGCTGAAAATAGTAGCTGCAATTTATAAGGGCATATATATCTGCATAATGTTATTAATGCAGAAAACTAGAGATACTGATATATATATTAACAGTGAATACACATACAGAATTTTATTGCATTTGCTTAGTTCTCTTTTGGTTTAAAATTCATAATATGAAAGAGCTAAGTAATATATTTTGCAATTCACTGAAACTATGCCAGAAATAATATTAAAATAATAATTTAAAGGGAGGAAAATTATGCCATTAGGTTTTATAAATTATAATATTAAGGTTGCCAATGCAATATAAGCCTGCTCAGAGACACACATGTTCTCTTAAATTCCTAAATTACATGACCACATACTACTTCTCCCAAATTACATACGACAAACTTTTTCTTAAGATGACTCGGAGCTGTGTAGCTGTAACCCTTCTGCTTGATGTTATGAAGATCGATAGTATTCTGGTTTACATAATCTTACCACCTAAACCAGGCCTGACTAGCTTGTTCTTCCCCCAGGAAGCTGGAAGGAAACACACATTTCCCAATTTCTTAAGAAAAGGCACAGTTTCCCATCTGGAAACAGTTAATCAGTGCAAAAAACACAGCGAGTAAGTATTAAAACATAAAATTAAGTAGTGAAATCCATCAGCAGGGAATCAAACATATTTAAGTAGCAAGTAAAATAACCCTGACCAAGGACCAAGGCAGCAATTTGTCCTTTTTCCATTCTGCCAATAAGAATTCAGTGGGTTTCTTGCACGTTGCACTTCCCAATCTTGGTCTTGTGACCCAGGTTAGTTTCACTGCCAGTGATTAAATTCAGAGCCTTGGGTAAGCCACAGGAAAACCTGCCTGTCTTCTGGCTCAGACCTGCTGGGTTTAATCCACTGGTTTCTGCCCCTGCATACCATATCAGGGGGATTTTCACTGGAGTCAGTTCACCTCTTTTATTCTCTCCAGCCCCGAGCTTGAGTGGAAAGCTCCTACAGCCTCCCACTAAAACCTGGGACCATTCTGCCCTGTGCCCTGTACCACCTGAGATGCCTGCTGCCTTTAGGGCTTGCTTTCCCTACACTTCTGGGGCTTCAAGCAGCCGTGACTCTTCATAGAATCATAGAATTGGCTGGGTTGGAAGGGACCTCAGAGATCATCAAGTCCAACCCTTGAACCACCGCTGCGGTTACCAGACCATGGCACTGAGTGCCACATCCAGTCTCTTTTTAAATATCTCCAGGGACGGAGAATCCACTACTTCCCTGGGCAGCCCATTCCAATGCCTGATCACCCTCTCCGTAAAGAAATTCTTTCTAATGTCCAACCTAAACCTCCCCTGGCACAACTTAAGACCGTGCCCTCTTGTCTTGCTGAGCGTTGCCTGGGAAAAGAGACCAACCCCCCCCCCCCCGGCTACACCCTCCTTTCAGGGAGTTGTAGAGAGCGATGAGGCTCCTCTTTTCCAGGCTGAACAGCCCCGTCTTGAGCACAGACGATGCCTGCACAGGTGCTGCACCAAAAGAGAAAACCTATGGTCTTCTTCACACCTTTTCCCTGGGTGTGTGAGCGGCTCTGGGATACCCCACCATGGGATACCCGGCTATGCCGTGACCTTCCGAAGGATGTTCATCCTCGCTGCCCATATGGCTCCCCCGGGGGCGAACCAAGGATCAGTTTCGAGTTCCTTGTATTCGAGTAAACCATTCCTAAATATTCTGGCTCACTCTAAACCACAAAGCTGGCAACTCCCGCCTGTCCCGCCCATCCTGAAACAGCCGGCGGAGGTTCAGCCCAGCGCAGCCCGTCCCGGCGGCACCGAGAGGCGGCAGTAGAGGCCGGGCGGCCTGGCCGAGCCGAACCGGTGAGGGACGGGAGGTCCGGGGGGGGGGGGGGCTGTCCCGCACACCCCTCCCGGCGACACAATGGGTGTGGGCTCGGTGGTGTGGCTGAGGCGCTGGGTTGTCAACAGTTTTGCTGACCGCACCGTGCTGTGTGGTGTGGTGTGGTCGCTATGCTGGAGGGATGGGATGCCACCCAGAGGGACACTGACAGGCTTGAGAAGTGGGCCCATGACAGCTTCTCATGCAGTTCAATAAGGCCAAGTGCAAGGTGTTGCACATGGGCCAGGGCAATCCCAAGCACAAGTACAGGTTGGGCATAGAATGAATTAAGAACAACTCTGAGGGGAAGGGCTTGGGGGTGATGGTTTATGAGGAGCTCAACGTGAGCTGGCAATGTGTGCTTGCAACCCAAAAAACCCCAACCATATCCAGTTCTTCACCCAAAGGAATGTGGCCAGCAGGTCAAGCAAGGTGATTCTGCCCCCCTACTCCCCTGTCATGAGACCCCACCAGGGGTGCTCTGGAGCCCCCAGCACAGGAAGGACACGGAGCTCTTGGAGTGAATTCAGAGGAGAGCCACAAAGAGGATCAGAGTGCTGGAGCTCCTCTCCAATGAAAACAGGCTGAGAGAGCTGGGGTTGTTCAGCCTGGAGAAGACAAGTCTCTGAGGAGATCTTCTAGCAGCCTTCCTACAGCCTACAAGACAGCTGAGCGAGAGACTTTTCACAAGGGCATGGACTTCTAGGATGAGGGGTAGTGGCTTTTAACTGGAAGAGTGTAGATTTAGGTTAGACATGAGGAAAAAATTCTTCAATGTCATGGTGGTGACACACTGGAACAGGTTGCCCAGGGAATGGGTGGATGCCCCCTCCCTGCAAGCTTTCAAGAGTAGGTTGGATGGGCCTTTGAACACCCAGGTCTAGTGGCAGGTGTCCCTGCCCATGGCAGTCAGGATAGAACTAAATGGTGTTTAAGGTCCCTTCCAACTCCAACTATTCTGTGAATCTATGATGATTCCATAGTGTGCTGAGTACAGTGCTTCTGAGCTCATGCACCAGAACCAGGGGCATGAACTGCAACACTCTGATTGCGTGGCTGGAGAACAGAGCCAGTGATGTATGAAAAACAGGCTCTGACATCACATTTATTTGTGCAGTAATTTTCCCACCAATACCTTTCCCTCCCCATCTCAAATGCCTACCAAGTCACAGTTTCTCTGACGCTCTCCAGTTTGTTATTCATATGTTATTCATGTTTTTCTCTGCTGCCTCTGGGGCCTCTTACTCATCCTTATAGTGAAAACCTACTTTCATGTGTTCCCTGGCCTGTTATTCCAAGCAGTCACCCTTCTCCCTCCACATTCCATCTCTTTCTAGTGGTTTTTTCCCTCTCCATTCTCTCTGTGCTCTTCCCTTGACACAGCAATTCCCAGCTGCAAACTTCAGTTGGATTTAATTTTATTCTGACTTGCTTTTCCAGTATCTGCCCCATCAGTGTTTGACCTTAAATTGCAGTCCCACCTGCTCTCCAGATGGCCACCTTGCTTGTCATAGCCTGCTCCTCTCCCACAGCCGTTTTAATCAGGACAGACTCCTGATTAAAAGGAGGGCAAGGGATTCCTGTTTCAGTCCGTCTGTGCAGAAGAAATGTTTCTTAAAGGAAACTTCTCCAAGAACTCTTGAAGAACCACCTGGGGTCTTGTGCAACTGTGCCTGTGGGAAAGCTTCATGAACTACTTGAATGCTGTCAATAAAAAATTAATTTGCAGAACTTTCTGTAGCTACCTTCCCATATTGCCACACTGAGTTCTTGTGGATTTCAAGTTTCACACTGTTACTTATTTAATGTCGTGAAACCAGTGTATATCATGAGGACAGTAAAGAAAGAATACTAAAAAAATAGCAATAATGAAAAATAATGGTGCTCATCATCATCTGAATCTCAAAAAAAGAGCTATTATACTCTGACCTGAAGTGGCTATCTAGCATTTAATCTAAACAGGTCAAATATAGCAACATTTTAAGCAACTGAAAAAAAAACCTAGAAATGGAAGCTCTTAAGCAATCTCAAGAGCAGATGTTGCTTCTGAAACACTTCTCTGACAATAGAAATTTCAGAATGAAATAGGTCTAAAGGTTCATATGCACTGTTTCACTATAGACATAGCTTGCTGACCACAAATGTAATGAAATATTACAGTATGTTTTTCATTTATTTTACAAATAGTGGACATTGCAAGTAAGTTACTCATTGCACAACAAGAAGTGTGTCATGGGTTTGTTTCCCGAGCTATTCTAGAACACAAAGGTCCTACACTAAATTCTACACTAGAATTTGGTCCAACACAGCATACAACCTCTAACTCTCCCTTTTTCACAGAATCACAGAATCAGCTGGGTTGGAAAGGACCTCTGAGATCATCAAGTCCAACCTTTGACCCACTAACCCCATGGTTACCAGACCATGGCACTGAGTGCCACATCAGTCTCCTCTTAAAAACCTCCAGGGACGGAGAATCCACCACCTCCCTGGGCAGCCCATTCCAATGACTGATTGCCCTCTCTGTAAAGAATTTTTTCCTAATATCCAACCTAAACCTCCCCTGGCAGAGCTTAAGTCCATGCCCTCTTGTCTTACTGGGAGCTGTCTGGGAGAAGAGACCAACCTCCCCCCAGCTACCCCCTCATTTCAGGGAGTTGTAGAGAGTGACGAGGTCTCCCCTGAGCCACCTCTTCTCCAGACTGAACACCCCCAGCTCCCTCAGCCCTTCCTCACAGGACTTGTGCTGAGTCCCTTCACAGCCTCCTTGCTCTTCTCTGGACCCACTCCAGCACCTCAATCTCCTTCCTGAACTGAGGGGCCCAGAACTGGATACAGAACTCAAGCTGTGGCCTCACCAGCGCTGAGTACAGGGGCAGAATCCTTTCCCTGCACCTGCTGGCCACACTGTTCCTGATACAGGCCAGGATGCCATTGGCCTTCTTGGCCACCTGGGCACACTGCTGGCTCATGTTCAGCTTCCTGTCAATCCAGACTCCCAGGTCCCTCTCTGTTTGGCTGCTCTCAGCCACTCTGTGCCCAGCCTGGAGCTCCCCATGGGGTTGTTGTGGCCAAAGTGCAGGACCCGGCACTTTGCCGTGTTGAACCTCATCCCATTGGAATCAGCCCAACTCTCCAGTCTGTCCAGGTCCCTCTGCAGAGCCCTCCTGCCTTCCAGCTGATCCACACTCCCCCCAGCTTAGTGTCATCTGCGAATTTGCTGATGATGGACTCAATCCCCTCATATAAATCACCAATGAAGATATTAAACAGAACTGGGCTCAGCACTGATCCCTGGGAGACACCACTGGTGAGCTGGTGGTTACTGACCTCGAGTTCTACAGAGTCAAGAGACTCTCTAACATACAGAGCTACCCCTCCACCTCTCCTACCCTGCCTGTCCCCTCCGAAGAGCTTGTGGCCATCCATGGCAGCACTCCAGTCATGAGAGTCATTCTACCACCTTTCTGTGATGGTGACTACATCACAGCTTTCCTGCTGCACGATGGCTTCCAGCTCCTCTTGTTTGTTACCCATACAGTGTGCATTGGTGTACATGCACTTCAGCTGGGCTGCTGATTTCACTCTTAACTTGGGCTCTCCACCCTTAGGCTCATCTCTGAAGACTCCAATTTCTATCCCTTCCCCCTTCAAACCTAGTTTAAAGCCCTCCTGGTCAGCCCCACCAACTTACAGGCTATAGTTCTTTTGCCCCTGCTAGACAGATGAAACCCATCTGAACTGAGGACACTGGATACCATGGAATTTGCCCCATGGTCAAAAAAAACCAAAATTCTTCTGGTGGCACCCATCCTTTTGCCACCATAAGATGTGTTTTCCTAGTCCTCTCCTCATTCATCCCTGCTACTGCAGGAACTGAGGTGAACACCACCCGTGCTCCTGTCCCATTGACTCATCATCCCAGCACTTTGAAATCCTTTTTAATTGCCCTGGTATTTCTTCCATTAATGCCACCTGGACTACCCACAGTGCATAATGATCCGAGGGTCGAATTATCTCAGGGAGTGTCCTACTGATATTCGTCATCTGGGCCCTGGGAAGGCATCAGACCTCACTGTGGGATGGGTCCAGTCAGCATGCAGGGCCTTCAGTTGCTCTCAGAAGGGACTCACCAACTACACCCACCCTTCTTTTTTTCTTTATAGCTGTGGTTGTAATCTGTCTGGTAGATGGGGTGCAACCAGGAGACCCTCCAGACAGATCTTCCTCTTGACTGTCCTCTACCTGATTCTCTGGGTCCAGGGCCCCACATCCATTCTTCAAGGGCACCCAGGGTGGTGATGGAAGTCAGGAGGGGATTCTTTTACCTCTTTGGTCAGGACCCTGTTTCCATTCCTCCCATCTACTTGGTTTGCTCCATCTGCCTAATGGCAGGAAGTGCAGGGCTTCACCATCTCCTGCTGAACTTCTTCTGGGGGTGACTCCACCAGTCAATTTCCCTAATGCTTCTCAGCCTCTGCACCTGTTCCTTGAGCTCTGTCACCAGGCAGATGTACCACCAGAAGATGTACCATCCCATGCCACCAGCCCCGCAAAGTACCAGTGGCCACAGCTACAGTGGTTGGTGCCAGGTTATAGTCTGACCTTCAAAGCAAGGCCATTGCCCACAGAACCTAAGTAATCCTCCAGCAATGATTTACATTTTTATAGAAAGAGGATATGAAGGGGAAAGATGATGAGAGGGGAAGACAGACGTGGAGGTTAAAGGAAGAGTGCAAGATTATGATATTTCCCTAGTATATTCTCCAACTTTTGGCTGTCTAAAGTGTAGAGCCTTAATGAGCCAGAAGCTGCATATCTCACTGTTTACATGTTCTCAATGGATCTTTCTTTCATGAATGTTCTAATCACTTTTTAACTTGTTCATGAACTTCTAATAAAATTCTAACAATGACCTGTGAGACAATAGCATGGTCAAGCTGGATAAGACACTAAGAGCCTATATCTGCACAACTGTTACATCTGTAAAATAATTTAATTGTATCCAACACAGGAGGAAGCTTGATTATGGACTTCTTCACTGCTGATGCCATCAGGCCTCCTTTTCCTTTGTAAAGTCTAAGCTGATGGAGTCAGCTATCCAGGAGGGGGTTTAAACCCTTGCTGACCATCTTGGACTGCCACTCTGCACCTGATGCTGCCTTCAGGGGCTTCTGGAGGTCAAGGCCAAGACCTTCCCTTCTTCACACCCTTCCTTACTGCATTGATTACTCTTAATTTCCATTTTTCTCACCTTCTCTGAACCTTGGGGACTTGTCCAGGCATCTTCTGAACATCTCCAAGGCTGAAGATTTCCCAGCTTCTCTAAGCACTGTGTCCACGGTGAAGCACCCTTAGATTCAACTGAGATTTCCTTTGTGACAGCTTAAGGCCATTGCTTCTCACTGTTTCACTGTGGACCTCTGAAGTGATTCTGGCTCAGTTCTTCCTTACCCCACATTAAGCCACATATTCTGCCGGGTCAATTTGTTTTGATGAATTTTGTGAGGTTTCTGTCAAACCATTCCTTCATTCTTTTCATTCCTTCTCTAGTCTACTCTCTGCACCCTCTCCATCTTCAACTGCACTGCTCCATGTGCAGTTAAACTGCTTTTCCGAGACTATTTCTTCTTCCTTCTTTGGATGTCTGCCTTTGCCATTTTGGGGTGGGGAAAGGAAGATTGCAGGAAAAAGCACATTATATAAAGTGCAACCCATGCCCACCAAGACCTTTTCCCAGGGGTTTAGGACAATATGCCCCTGACGCCTTGTTGCTGACACTTAGGACCTCAGACTGGCAGCTGACACTCATCCATCACCCCTGTGTGGCCCAGCGCCTCTTGGCCCAGTTGCTCTGTACTGGGCTTGCCCAGGTGCTCTGCAAGCAAAGACAGGAAAAGCAAAGGTGAATGCTGGAGAAAAAAATACGGGGACGGGAGGGGAGGGGGGGACGGAGAACCACAAGCCAAGGCAAACAAGAGGGCAGGGGTGGGGAAGCAGAGGCACTGAATGAACATTGTCTGCTAATCAGAGGTTAGCAGTGCTAGCAGCAAGATGGTGGCAGCAAACTGTCCCTGCCCATCACCAGTGGATGAGCCCATGCCACAGCCATGCCATAAGCCTCATGGTCAGAGCTGCACCTATGTCAGTGTAGTGCTGTGCACCAGCACAGGGTGAGAGACCATGGGCTAAGAAGCAGCTCAGCAGGATCCTGAGGGGATCCTGGCACACCATCCTGTGATGCACCCTTGTAGCAGTGTGAGCTAAGAGCACAAATGACAGCAGGTGGAGAGGAGTGATTATTTCTCTCTGTGTGGCACAGATAAAGTTATATGTGGTACAGTTTCCATTCCGGGCTTCCCAGCATGAGAGGTGTGAACAAACTGAAAAGAGCCCAGTGGAGGACCACTTGGTAGGGGACTGGATACTAAGGAATCTGGAATACTAAGGTTTGCATAGCCTGGAAAAGAGAAGGGCAAGGGAGGGGGAGGTTTGTAGACTCATCTCCCAAGCAAGTAAGGTCTATACAGGCACGTTGGCTGGTCAGTCCCTCCCAGTCAGATTTGACAAAGAATGGGATCTAATAGGTCTTACTGTCTAATGGGTGGCTGTAAAGAGGATGGAGTCAGGCACTTCTCAGGACAAGAGATGATGGGCATAACTTGCAACAGAGGCAATGCAGAGTATAATTTAGGCAAAAAAATACTTCACCCAAAGCATGATTCAGCACTGGTTCAGGTGCCTGGGGAGGCTGGGAGCTCTCCACCCATGAAAGTGTACAGCAATTGCCCAGGCAATGCCCTGAGCAACATGGTCCAGTTTTGGAGTCCTGCTTGTCAGCAGGGGATTGGATCAGCCCTCCAGAGGACCCTTTTCATATAAACCTGTATTGTCTGTGCTTACCCCTCCAGCTAAGTTCGTGCAATACTGCCCACCTGAACGTCACGGCAGGAAAATGGTAACACAAACAAGGGGAAGAGGATCACATCCTTAGCACCTGAAGTTTTTGCTGAGACCTTGGGGTGCACCCATGGCAACCTGCATGGGGGATACACCTAGAAGGTCCCCCAGCTGAAGAGTTACGAGGAGACTGTGTGTGGGGGCAGAGCCACCGAGTGACCACAGGGAACTGGGTGCCATGGTGACAAGGCAGGGGACAGCTACCTGGTGGGGGAAGCGTGTCCCTTTGGGTCACAAGAGCCCAGCACCCTGGGCATTTCCTGGGAGCCACTTGGGTTGTCCAGACCTGGCAGCACCGTGGAGGTTCTGTAGCGTGCCTTGTTCTCACCCAGCAGCACAGCACCCCAAGCCGAGGCGGAGACCCAGATCCACGTCCCCTCGCCGATTGCAACCGAAGTCCTGCCCCGCTGGCACAACCACCACTCCCTCCCCTGGACACCCGGTGCCCGCGAATAACCCCCGTCCCGCCCCTCCCCTCCCCGCCCCGCCCCGCCTCTCGCCGCTCGCTGCTCGCCGCTCTCCTGTCTCGCCGCAGCCAATGGGGAAGGAGGCGGCCTCCGCCTCTCCCTCTTGTCCCCGCCCGCCGCCGCCGGGACCTCTCCCCGCCCCCTCGGAAGCGCTTTCGCCAATTGCCGTCTGGCGGGGACGGCCCCGCGGCACCGCCCACCCGCGGGGTAACCTTTGCCTCAGTGAGCGCAGGCCCCGCCCCACTGCCACTCGCTGTCCAATCGGAGGCGCCGCGGGGGCGCGGCCGGCCCGGCCCAGCCAATGGGCGCGGAGGGGGCCGCGAGCGGTGCGGGGGCCGGGGTGGTTGGTGCCGCTGCCGGGTTCGGGGAACGAAGGACCGGCCGGCTCGGCGGCCGGCGGAGAAGATGGCGGTGGCGGGGTCCGGCTGGGGCCTGGCCCAAGCGGCCGAGGCCCTGGGTTCGTCGGAGCAGGCGCTGCGCCTCATCATCTCCATCCTGATGGGTAAGGGAGGACAGAAGGCGCGGCGGTCGGGAGTGACGGGCGAGCCCCGAGCAGGGCGTCCCTCCCGCCGTGGGGCCGGCCGACCCCTCCGCTCCCCTCCGCCACCGTGCCGTGCCCTGCCGGGCAGCGCTGCGCTGCGCGGAGGCCGAGGCCGGGGCAGCTCCTTGCCGGCGCGGAGTCGCACCTGTGTCAGCGCCGCCGTGCCAGGCCACGTGTGCGCGGGGAGCCGCCGGGCGAGCCCACCCGCCAGCACCGGCCCGGCGGAGAGCGGTCTGCGCCCGGCTGCTGCTGCGGCGCGATCGGGACGTGTCTGGCAGCAGCTAACGGGGCAATCCCCCACCGGCGGACAGAGGGAGCCCGCTGTGAAGGGCGGGAGAGCCGGCGGGTCTGCCCGCGGGAAGTCTGGGTGCCCGTCAGAGGGTTGCGGGCACCCCCCGTCGAGGGGCGGGAGCACAGCCTGTCTCTGGGGACACGCGGAGCCGGCCGCGGTGGTGCCGGTAGCGGGAGTGCAACGAAGCGAGTCTGGTTCGGGTCCGTGCCGTGGGCGACGTTTTGGGCGCAAGAACTTTGTTTGCAGTTGTCCCGCTGTGTTGGCGTGAGTGCCGGGTCCTGCGTGTGCATCGCGTTCCCCACGCACGTGTGCCCGGAGGGGTGCGCGCTGAGGAGTCCCCGCAGCCCCTTTGAGATGCCGCCCCATCCGAGCGCAGAGAGAGAGAGATCTCTGCCCAGAGACATTGCGGGTGTCCGCAGCAGTCACGGAGCTGTGCGAGCGTGGCGTGTCGTCACGGGGACTGCCAGGTAGGGTGAGCGAAGCCTAACAGCTAAGTGGCTGGAAGACCTGGGATGTTGTGCTGGCACTCCACCTGCAATGAGAAGTGTGTTGCAAAACACACGCTGCTTGTGCTTATCTAAACGTGAGCTAACTAAGTCACATGTAAAATGGCCAAAGGCAGGGCTGGAGTCACAATGTGGGCTAAGCGTTGAGGGGGAGATTGTGGCTCCCAAAACATTAATTCAGGGCTATAGACAGCATTAATTCATGCTGTCTGGATATATCTCTGCAGATGCCCAGTGAAACTTAGGGCTTTGAAAGCTTTTGGTGGTGTAGTCACCTAGCAGATAGGATGTGCAAGCTTTTATCTGAACCTAAAAATATATTGGAAGGGGTACAGCTGCTAGTGTGTAATCTGTCAAAGTTCCTTTGGCTAACTAGATGTGTAACTTTCAAAAGGGGCACAGGAAAAGTTGTGTCACTTCGTAACTGTGGTCTGGACCACACTTGGTTCTGTTTGATTTGCTGTGCAATGTGAAAGATCAAACAAAACATTCTTTATGTAGATAACAGGGGGTTGAACTGGCTATAATTTTGAACTTAACTTAGAAGTTACACCAGACTTCTTCTCCAAAAGGAAAAGTAATAGAAAACGTATACAGGACATGCACATAAATCAGTGTGAGCTAATCTGCCAGGTCCCTCAGCTGAACAGAAAAAGTCTTGCTGGCCTTTCTCCCACGTTTGTCTCTTGTACTTTAATTGTGATCTGATTAAATCTACTTGCCTGGCAGAAACCTAAACCAGAAAAAGCAGATAGTTTGCTACTGGGCTAGTTTACTGAACCAGTCAAGAGACTAGTCTAACAAGTATGGATATAAAAAAGGTGTTAGCAAGCATGTGTGGAGGCAGATGCATACAGTAGGGTGGTGTTTTTGCAGAATGCCCCTTGAACATGTTCTCTTGAGTTCCTCATTGTAGCAGTAAGCTAGAACGTGGCATTGGAAGGCTGTTTACTGCGTGGTGTCCTATGGGTGAGCAAACCCACACTGCTTTGAAATAAACAGCAAAGAATTATCATAATGGTAAGAATAGATGCCCGCTGCAGTCAGTGCATTCATAAAGTCCCCATGCTAAGCCACTGAGATGGAACAGTGTCCCTTCCTGATGTAGGCCACTGTCTTCTTTGCATAAAGTCTTAATGGATCTTTATAATTTGTGGTAAAAGTCTGGGATTAGAGACTGGGAACCTGCTCACATCTCTTTGCCTTGCATACCTGAAATGTGTATGCTCCCAGGAGGCTAGAGCTGCACATTTCCTTGTCCTTTTCCCCTCACTCAGTATCTCTTAATTACATGCAACTGAAGGCATAACTTCAGACAGAAGGCTTAGAGGCATGCGAAACAGCCTTGTCTACAGTTTGATACTCTCACAGGTCATGTAGATTGAACCACTCAGGCAGGAAGGATTGACTCCAGCTTTCCTGCTTAATGCATGAGTAGTAAAGTGTTATACCATTACACTAAAAGGAAGGGCCAAGCACCACTCCAGAGCAATGTGGGAGTGAGAAGAGTTCCTTAACTTGGCACTAGCAAAGAAGTGTTCGTTTAATTGCAGCTTAGCTTACAATCCTTTTAATGTGACTGAAGGCTTTAAACCTGCTGGTAATGCAACTGGCACTGCTGACCACTTTGTACAGTGGCGTGGGGTATAAATGAAAGGTGTTTCTAAAAGCTGGTACTGTCATTAGGACAGGCAAGATATGGCTTTTCCCACAGTTCCTCCATTTCAGGTGTTTGCATAGATTCAGGAAGAGAATTATTTTGTGCCTACAGCTAATACTGCTGAATTACTTCAAAGCAAGACCATGAGGATGACACATGGTACTCTGTTCATAAGATGGATTTAAAAGTTGTTGCTTGTTTCTTCTTCTGTAATGCAGTTCATCCTCTATATTGTGCAGTTCTACTGTGACAACTGTTTCTAGGGTTTCACTGTTTAGTAGATCACTAGAAACTGGTAAAAAATAGCCTTTTTAAAAAGAGGAAGAATTGGAAAGAACTTTGAAACTTCTTATGTTTATTTCCAGAGAAGGCTGAATTATTGTTGAAAAAATAGGACTCTCTTGATTCAGACTAAGACTGCACACTTAGTCATGATCTCATATAACTAAATGAGGTCATGTAAATCTATTATCATTCTGCCAGTCGTGAAAAAAGTTTAAATACAGGGTAGAAAGAGAAAGGAGGAAGAGCAACCGAGAGCAAAAATGAAAGTAGTCCTAAAAGGCGCCAAGTTTTCTTAGTGAAGATTGTAACAGCACATTGCTGAGCAAATTATGGGGGGTTTAGTCACAGCTTTACATTTAAATCAGAGACACCTCCTTTACATCCTGCAATTTTGAAGCAAATAATACAACTAGAATAGATTCCATTACCCAGAAGATTAAAAAACAACTTCAGAGTTCCTATATGTGAAAATTTGCATAAATGAAGAATTTAGGCTTCAATTTGGCAATATTATCAACAGCAGTAATACTTGAAGGATAGTTCTGGATCCTGCCACTTAAAAAGCTGTTGTATGTCTAGTACACTCATGTCTATCAATCATACAAAAATGTCTTCTGAGGTATGTCCTCTACTCTGCACTCTTCAGGAGGTCCAGGCTTAGTGTTCCCCCAGGAGAAACTGCCTTTAGGTCAGCATGGAAGGCATCCGTGGTCTCAGCTCCATAGCTGCAGAGTTACTTTCTGGTTGCTGGAGTGAGTGGCCACACTATTAGACAGTGGCTTGCAAGCTACCTGGCGTGCTCTGCTGCCTGGTGTGGAGAGGGGCCAGCATAGTCTGTAGAGCTCTGTGCCAGAACTGACCCTGCTGATCTGCCAGGAAAAGCACTGGGAAAGTCTTCTCTCATCTATAGACATGGCAGTGACCTGCAGAAATTAACATGTTCTGACTGAATAGATGCCAGAAACCAGCTGCTTTGCTTGCGAATGGTCTTATCTCCTCCTCTTCTATCTCTTTAACATTTTTTTTACGTCCTCTGCTTATTCCTGCTCTCTGAATCTTGGAAGATTTTTCGACTCAGTGAAATTCTCCCTGTGGTCACCCAAATCATGTCCCCATCTGGTCAGCCAAGCAAGAACCTTGCTGAAGGGGAGGAAAACAACTGGTTTCAATGGTAAGAAGTGAGAGAAGAAGTTGTAAGAGGCAGCACCATTCTGTCACAGGTGCTAAAATCAGCCCTGTCACAGAGCACTCAAGCTGCCTTTTTTAAACTCTTAGCTTTCAAATACATCTTATTCCTTAAAAAAAAAATCTGTATAATGCTACACACTGCTTGTATCTACATTAGCAAGTAAAATGGTACAGGAGTAGACCTGTAGAGCAGACTAGGTTTTTTTGCAGTACCTGATGGGCTTGGGGCATTTACTTTGGATTTGCTTCAGTCTGGTCATACAGACAGAGCACCCTTTGGAATGTGTTTTCAGTTCACTTCAGGTTTGTCTGATAGAGTCCTGTACACATGATTTGAGACAGTTCTGCTATGCAAAATATAGCACCTTAAATGGATTTCAAAAGTACACTCTGGGCTGAATTAAAATACTCGTGTGTACACCCAGTGTTAAACAAGATGTGGGACTTTTGCAGTATTATAGGCAGAAAAAGCAATACCTTTGAAATGAAGATACTAAGTAAGGCTTAGATATTTACATGTCTTTTTCCTGTTGTCCCCTTCCTTTTAGTTTTAGCAGTCTTACAAGAAAGTTGAAGCAGTTGATCTGCTAGATGTTGACAAAGGTAGATGGAGTTAACTGATCAGCAAAAGGGAGAAGAATAAAAATAGTCTGATCTGCTCTCCTGAAGATGAAACGAAGCTAACACATTTAAAGGGGGAAATGAAGGGAGCAGAGATGAAAAGAATGTTTCTTTTGTTGTTATTTGGTGGTGTTATTTGTAGCTTTATCTCTAAGAAAAAAAACCCCAGTATCTTAATCACCCATTCCAGAAGATGGCAAATGTGACAGCTCTGGTTTTACTTGGAATTATAACTATCCTCCTGCCTAATCCAGCATCTTGCTTATTTACTTTTTTGCTCAGTTAGATTCTTGTATCTGTGGACAACCTGGGCATTGTGCAGCTGCCTGTTACTCTCTCAAATGGCTGTTGGGAAAAAGCTGACCTTGTCATTTCCTTCAAGTGCTGGAGTTCTGTTAACAACGTATTATCCTCTTGTTCCCATGAAGTAAAAAAAGAAAAGGAGTTTAGCAGCAGCATGTCCCGGCCAATTTGTCCCTTTTGTATCAATTGCTAATTCCCTGCTATAGAAAGTCTTATCTAGAGGCAAAAATCAACTTAGCATGCAGACTACTTTTTAATTCCATGGTGCACAGAGAGGAGAATTACGTTGGATCAGTGGGTCACCTTCTGTTTTCCCCTGGTGTGTTACAGCTGGTTTCCTGCCTCGGGGGAGCTGTGAAAGAGGAGTTTGGCAGGTAGGGCACTGCTGTACAGACTCCCTCAGCAGCAAGGAGCTGTGTCTCCACTCCTGTTGCTTCTGAATGGGGAAAGCAAAGCAGCAGAACATCCTGCAGCACTGACATACCCAAATGTGACTGCAAGCCTGCCAGGAGGCAACAGTGTCATGAAAAATTCCCCTTCTGCTTTTGCTGTGCTGATTCAGGTTGCTTCAAGAACCCTGTAGTGGGGCAGGAGTGCTGCTGTTATTGGTAGGAATAGCTCATTGTTTAATAGAGAGTATATGAGTGCTCAGAAATGCACAGGCCACAGCAGAATGGCCACTGCTGCTCAGTATCCACTGTCACTGGGGGGGTGTTGAAGTTTGTATCTGCAGTGTGGAACTCCCCCAGTTGTAAACCTGAGAAAATTATCTCATGTGCAGCAAAACTAACTAAATTGCAGTCCAGAGTACTGCAAGTTGCTCTGGGTATCAGAAGAATTTAGACCAACAACATGATTTTTTTAGCTGCAGCAGCAGCCATGCAGTACAAGATAGGGATTTAAATTTGTGGCTTTCTAAAAACATATACTCTGCACATACCAGTGACTCTATGTGCAAGGGCTCATAATTCTTTATACTTTAGCATTACCCTAACCATGGGGTTCTACACATTCTGCGTAGAGCTAAAAAAGGAGTATGTGCAACAAGTAAGACAGTTTTTTTAATGAGTGGAAACACTATTTTGAGGTGGTAGAAAATAGATAAAATGTCTGGCTTTTAGAAATTTGAGGTACATTATAGTTATGGTCATAACTTAATTCTCTCTACAGCAATGGCTGGAGCCAAAAAAATCTTACTTTTATTTTTTTTCTGATGCTATGGAATGTTTGTAAGATTGTACTGATTTTTGAGAACGGGAGGCCCTTAAAAATGTGGTTTTAAAACCATAAATGGCAACAAACAGCAGTAGATGGTGCCTTGCTTATATTTCTGATCAGATCTTCTTCAAAAGGGGGAAACATTTTTCTGGGGTAAACCTCAGTATTTTAACTTTTTATCAAAGCTGATGTTTACATTTTATAATTTTTTCACCAATTCTCATTTCACAAAGCCAGTTGTTACTAAGTTTATCAAACTTCAGCATGAAAACTGACGGGTCAAAAAAGAATCTCCTTCTGTATGTTTCTGCATAGAAGGCTGTTAGACAATATTACTTCTTGCATGTTTGTTTTTTGTTTTTTTTTTTTTCCAATCACGTTAATTGCTCTAATTCTTTGAGTTATCCCTACAGAGCCTGTATGATTAACTTTCTTTACAGATTCTGTCCTTGCCCCTCAGCTGGCATTCAGGGACAGCAGAGGCAGGTAACTCTGATCCTGGTGTCAGAGCAGGAAGGGAAAATGGGCGTTTTGGGCATGGCATTTTGTGGGGGAATTTGGAGCTGTGGTTGCAGAAGGGAAGATGAAGCTGGATGAGCATGCAGGAGTGAGGTTGCCAGGCTCTGCAGGCAAAGGGCCATGGTATGTGGGGCTGGCTGGTCACTCAGGCCAAGAAAGCATCCTGTGGCGTGGAAACCAGCACTGGACACAAAAGGAGGAAGGAAAAGGAACAAGGAGGCAGGGAAAACCGAAAGAGGGGTGACAACAGGCTGAGGAAATTGGGAGCAGCAGCTTGGTTTCAGGAAGAAACAGGTACACAGCTGGGCTCAGTAAAGTGTGGTGCTGTCTGGGACCTAGAAGGGAGCCCAGAAATCCCTAATACCCCAGGGATTTGGCAGGAAGAGGGAGGACCTTGAAATGGCTCCAGTCCCACCTCAGCCCGTTAGCACTGGCAGACTGCAATATGTGTATTTTACATAAGGAGACAGAGTTTCCTCTCACAGTAATGGCCTTGCTTATTGGAACCTGCCATCCGTCAGACACTTCTTAGCAAAATGTGCATTTCATCACCTTTTATTACAGCTCCATATAAAAATTTAAGTACCTACTGCTGCTATTACTCCATTAGTGCAAGTCTCAGAGATTATCCACTGCTGCAGATTTCAGCTAGGCAGTATGGATGCCAGTATGATGGTATGTGATGAAATTTTTTGTTCTTCTAGAAGATGGTTTTGTTTTCTTTTGTTTTTAATCAGGATAAAAAAACGAAAGCTTGCAAAGTAAAGCAATAAGTAACAGAATGGAGGAATTAAGAGTTGCTTCTGCTGTTCCAGTTCAGCTCTCTGTGCACATGCCTTTAGGAAGAATAATAGTGTAGATTTCACATGCTACTGAGATGGACAATGCTTCCTGTGTCAATATGTATTAAAACATTCCTTTTATTTATTTGTTTGCTTATTGTGTGTTATGTGGCAATGTTTATTGCATGCTACATGAACCTCACCTAGAAAGCAGAATTTAATTTTACTCATGGGTTTCTGTATGTCAGTTCTCACCAAGCTACTATAGTGCTTCACAAATGTTTGCTTCTCACTTCATAGAGCCACAGATGAATAATCTGGAGGCATTTCTAAATTAGACTGGGAGCTGACATGCAGAAAATGCTAGCAAAAAACCCTGCTTCCACTTATCTTAGCTGCTCCATCTGAAATACTTCTGACTTTGATTTTTTTCAAAAATACTGTGTGGGTAATATCAGTGGATTTTAGTTACAGCTTTGTGTGCCCAGTAGTTCACAAATGAGATGCAAATCTGAAGTTGGAGAGGTGGAAAAGAGAACATGCTACTGAAGGTCATTTGAGGAATTCTGGGACTAAAGCTTGTCAGCATTGTGTGAGAACTCGTCAAGGTGGGAGCGGGGTTTGAATTTTTTAAGACAGTGTAATGGTATTGACCATAAAATTCCCAAATTCCCCCCCACTTTTGTTTTGTTTTGGTTCTTTGGTGGGGTTTTTTGGGTTTTGGGGTTTTTTTTGTGTTTTAAGTCCAGATTCTCTCCACATTCACTGTGTTTGTCACAGAATTTGGAAATGAATCAGAGACTAAAATCTGATTCATGAATTTCTGCATTACGTGTCTCATGTACTGAATGAGGCCAGTAACTGTAATCTTGGAATTCCTTGCACTTCAGAGCCAACTTTGATATGTTCCTGTTGAAGTATTTTCTTCTGTATAATATACATAGTCATTCATCTGGCATCTATCTCCCCAGGTGGAAATACAGCATCAGGAATGTATGCTGTGACCTATGTTGATATATCTATGTACAGTACGTGTTCCTAATAACATACTGAAAAAAGCTACAGTCTGGACCACTACAGATGCCTGTCTACACTAATTTACAACTCTTTCTTTATTGTTTTTTTTTCCTCCTCAGGATATCCTTTTGCCTTGTTCCAGCGCTATTTCCTCTTCCAGAAGGAGACCTACCTCATTCATCTCTACAATGTGTTCACGGGACTCTCAATTGCTTACTTCAATTTTGGTAAGATGAGTTTGGGCAGAAAGAGCTGCCTATCCCAGGGTATGCTATGATTTTGGAGGACCTGTGATGTCATTTCTACTCCATCTCTCTCTCTTTCCTGTCCCACAGGGATGCAGTTCTTTCATTCCCTGCTGTGTGTCCTAATCCAGTTCCTCATACTGAGACTAATGGGTCGCACAATCACTGCAGTCTTCACCACGTTCCTATTTCAGATGGTAAAAATCTTTAGTACTGCATCAGTTTGTAGAAAAGAGCCGTCTGTCCACTTTTGTGCTTCCCAGTAACAACTGTGGGTGGAAAAGTGGACACAGTTCAAAACCAGCTGGAGGAGTTAGTTTGAATAACCCAAACAATGGTTTCTTTCAGACATACCTTATGGCTGGATATTACTTCACAGCCACAGAGCATTATGACATCAAGTGGACAATGCCACACTGTGTCTTGACACTCAAGTTGATTGGTGAGTGACATCTACTTTCTGTCTCTTGCCCTGTGCAAGACATGTCTCAGGGAAGAGAGTAGTGCTTGTTCAGCCTATCCCATGGCTTCAAATAATTGTTTCTCACCTCTAGGTCTGGCCATCGATTACTATGATGGAGGAAAAGATCCGGTGAGATACCATTTCTCCTTCATCCCTCCTCCCCTCTTCTGTGGCATTACAGTCAGCTAGAGGTCAGAACACCTAGTTCAAAGGAAGTGCATTCATTGTTTGGTAAAAGCCATAGCTGAGAGGGGAGCATCTATCAGTGTCAGAGGACACTGGATTCTGGAGTGGAAAGAAATAATTTGGAACGGAGACAGTAGTGATTAGAGATGGACAAAAGGTGTTTCAATCATGTCAGAATATTATTTTGCCCCCTTCCAAATTCCGCACCATCTCCTTCCCCAAATGCTGTTGCTTTAGATTCCCAGTCCCAAATGCTGTCTTGTGGGTAGTGTACCTTTAGCTTGCAGACCGTCACCACTGGATCTCAGTTTTCATCTTCCTTTGCCCTGTAAAGTCTAACTGTATCCTTGTGAATGGTTGCCCTTAACTATTTGTTCAGGGCCCTGAACAGATGAAAACAGTGAGAGAAGTTGCACAGCCCAGTGTGTGGGAGAAGGCAGAATGCTTACTACAGTCTCTTAATCCTGCTTCAAGTATCTAAATTCCCCATCTCCTGTTTGGGGCCTGACTGAGTCTTAAGCACCCATGAAACCACCCCTGACTGTAAGAAGACAAGGTTGAGCTGAGATGTCCACAAAGTTCCAAGTATTTAAAGACAACGAATTCTTGCATCGTGAAGTAGGAATTGTGGGACAATAAGGTCTTAGGAGAGTACTGTTTGCAGTCAGACTGGGATAGGTCAGATACAGTGCTACTACTATGGCAGCAAGGATGCATGTCAATAGATCCGTTTCATGTTTTGAGCTCATTTGGGAATAAAGATCTGTGCAATGGGTCTTAGCCATTGGATCTTGTTGCTTTTTAAAGGTAGTGAGCGTAGACAGGGCTGGAGAGAAGAATGAACATTAAATACAAAGTTCCATATACGTGGAGAGCAACAACTGAGACCAATAATGAAGTAGGCTGAAAACATAGCATCCAGAGCTAGAATGAGATCCCCTAGGATGATATTAATGTCACTGCCTTTGGTGCAGGAGTTCCTGACCCCTGAGCAGCGGCAATTTGCTGTCCGTGGAGTTCCTACCTTGCTGGAGGTCTCAGGATTCTCCTATTTCTATGGTGCCTTCATGGTGGGGCCTCAGTTCTCCATGGTAGACTATCAGAAACTGGCAAGGGGTGAGATGACTGACGTTCAAGGCCAGAGACCCAATAGGTAATAAAAAGCCACCTAGCTTCTCACCTTCCTAAGACCCCAGAATGCTGAATCTTCCACATGTTCCCTGCAGCAGAGTGCCTTCTTACCTCAACACTAAAGTATTGTGATCAAAAATTATTTTTAAAACATGGCAACTTTAAAAAGCTGCTCGTAAGTCTCTGCATGATGTCCTAGCATTGTTCCAGGGCATGAACATCAACAACCACTTGACATCTTTGGAACAGACTCGGTCCCAACCTGGTCATGTTAGCATCTGAGCTTCCAAACAGAGGCATCTGCTGCAGTGGAAGATGGTGACTCCCTATTGCTATCTCCCCTACCTCCTCTTCTCAACTTGTTTTTAAAATTATGAATTTGACAGTCTCTTTCCAAGGCTTTTCTTTGACCTTCGTATTTTTCCTTCTCAGTTTTGTGCCTGCTCTCAAGCGCCTGAGTTTGGGTCTCCTGTTTCTAGTAACCTATACCTTGTCAAGCCTGTACATCTCAGATGAATACCTCATCTCAGATGATTATATGGTACGTATGGCAGTCCTGGAGTGTGGAAGAATTTCACTTCTCTGGTGGGCACTTCATCTACAAGAGTGGAATTTTTAATTTTTCTTTTTTTAATTTTGCCTCAAACTAAAAATAAGCCAGCAACTAGTGATAAGCCTTTCCACAACTGATCTGGCTTTACTGCCTGTCCTATAGATTCCATTTTATGCAGAACAGAAATATGTTAAACTGAACTGAATCAAATGAAAACTTACAGAGAATTAATTTTGGGCTTGGAAACCTAACATATGTATTTTGTGACCTTTTAATGACCTTCCATTTAACCATTACATACAAAGAACTTCATTAAAGTAATTTGAGAGACTTTAGAGCAATTTTGAGGTTCTTAGAAAACTCTTAACAAGTAATTGCAACCTGCAGGTTATCAGTGTTTCTGTGTCAGTATGACTAAATGGAGGTGTAAATTCTACAATGATTATGCTAATTTCATAGTCTTCTAAAAGTACCTATTTCAGTACATCCAAATATTACCAAAGGAAGGAGGATTATACATAAATCTGAAGAATCCAGTAGCCTGGCAGTCCGGTCCCTATAGCAGTCTCAACACACACATCAGATTAAAACAAAAGATGCTGATGAGTTCTCATCCACCTTTTCTCATTATTCCCACTCAACTCCAGTGTTTATTTTCATTCTATTTCCTTCTTCTCTCTGCAGGAGAAGCCCTTCTGGTTCCGTTGTGGTTACATATTGATCTGGGGAAAAATTATACTCTACAAATACGTAACCTGCTGGCTTGTTACGGTGAGTTTGGGTATCGTTCCAGAAACAAGAGACAAATGAACAAACACAGCACCTTTGCAGCTACTTAGCATGCTCTTGGACTTTGCACTAAATGGAACTAATCCAAATATCTGGGGATCAGTGCAGGATAGTTTAGCTTGCTTTAAGTTAGTAAAGACTATCTAACTAAAAAGGCAGTTTTTATTCCACTTGTTTCATCGACAGTGGTGCCTCTCCACTCTATAATAACAGAGTCAGAGCTTCCCCCAGCTCTGCCTTTCAAAAAAGCAAAAAAAAAAAAGCATGTTTTTTTCCATCTTTCTTGTGAATCTTTTTTCTTAGGAAGGTGTCTGCATCCTTGTTGGTTTGGGGTACAATGGGAAGGACAAGAATGGAAAGCCTTTATGGAATGCCTGTGCCAACATGAAGGTCTGGCTGTATGAGACAACACCTTTGTTTACAGGGACCATCGCTTCTTTCAACACCAACACCAATGCTTGGGTGGCCCGGTGAGCAGGACAAAAATCTCTTTCTATAATGCGTTAGGAACATCTGTGACAACAGAACCAAGATCCTAGGCTAGGAGAAAGCATTAGAGGAGTGTCTGCATTTTCAGTTCCTACACACTTTCTTCCAAATTTTGCTGCTGTCCCATTTTGAAAAAGGTTACTGGGTTAGAGAGAGCTTTTCGTTCCATCTGAAAGAGCAGTTCACTAATCAGTTGATGTCAAGAAGGGGCAGAAGCTAGAATGGGACCACAGCAAGCGCTGTGGCTGCCTGGTCCAACAGCTACAGAACTGCTCTGACAGTGGTTCCTACATCACCCCTCTTGATGCTTCCTGTGCAATGACTGAGCCAGGTTTTGGCTCAACACACTTGCTGGGACACACAACTGAATTGTAAAATATGTTCATCTCTGCATGCATCACTAGATGAACCACTTCTTGCCACTAGCTGTGATTTCTTCAAGAAAAGGTCTGAGGTACATCTTGCCCTGGTGAGGGGAGCTGCCTTGCCGTTCCTGCCACCACAGGGTGTGCAGAGTCACCTGGGCCCTGCACCTCTGACACAGAGAAGGGAGGACAAGCAATAAACTAGAAGCACTTCCAATTTGTTTCTTTTCTGCTCTAGTTACATCTTCAAGCGCCTGAAGTTCCTGGGTAACAAACTGCTGTCACAGGCACTGGCCCTGTTCTTCCTGGCCATTTGGCACGGGCTGCACTCTGGCTACCTGGTGTGCTTTCAGATGGAGTTGCTTATAGTCATCGTTGAAAGACAGGTGCGCTTTGTCTGAGTTACCAAAACGGGGTGGCCTGCATTAGCCTTTCCCTGGGAACCTGGAAAAACTACCACACTGAGGGCTTTACTTGGATTGAATATGAAAAACAGATCCTCACTTTGGTTTTCAAACATCATACAGTTCTGTTCTCAAGAGCTCAGTAGGTTGCTGGCTTCTGCACAGACAAGCCATAAATTGAGTGAAGATGACAGGAAGGAAAATGGAGAACCTGGCATATGAATAGAGGGCAACAGAAGTGCTTGGCAGCTGGAGAGGTTGGAGGACAAGCACATGAGCTGAATTCCTCTGCTAAATCGGCCAGTACTGAGAGAACAGCATTCCCTATTTAAACTTTTTTTTCCTTAATTAAAACATTGAGCAGGGTAGGGTACTTATATTTTAGGATGTCTGCTTACTAAAATTCATTTTACACAGCTGGCTAGGTACTTTGGCCTCAAAGCCTGCGTTATATAGCCATAGGACATCCAGCTGAGGAGAATTCTGTGTTTTCTTAAAATCAGGTCATAAACCTCATTCGGGATAGTCCTCCCCTGAGCACTTTGGCATCCATCACTGTCTTGCGACCCCTCTTCTACGTGTTGCAGCAGACCAACCACTGGATGTTTATGGGTTACTCTCTGGTGCCATTTTGCCTTTTTACCTGGGACAAATGGATTAAGGTATTTAGTAGCCACAAACAGGTGACCCATGAAAGCAATCCTTTTTCCCTCCATGCTTTCTCATCTGTTCTTGGCTCAAAGCTGCTTGCCGATCCTTAACCCTGCTTTTCTCTTTACAGGTGTACAGATCTGTTTATTTCCTCGGCCATGTGTTGTACTTCACGTTATTATTTGTGTTGCCTTACATTCGCAGATTAGTCGTGCCACGAAAAGAAAAGCTTAAAAAAGCAGAATAACAGCCAAAAGGTAAGACTGTACTATGTGGAGAGAATACTGCACTTGGGACAAGGAGATGAAGTGGGGTAACAGTGTTACATCCCAAGGTGAAAGGCAAACATAAAGCCAACTGAAACAAATCTGGCGCTTTTCTCTTTTTCAGATTGTACCACCTGTGCATTTGTAGGAGTTGATTTAACACTCCAGAAGCAAAGCATCACCTGCCAAGTTCGCTGTGCTAAACTAAGACTTTTTTCTGAACCTGAGGAGGGGGAAAGAGAAAGCACAGCGTCAGAGACCCAAAAGGAGGGAAAAGGAATAAGCTTCCTTCCAGATCCTCCACGTTCTATATGTTGCCTTATCTCTCTGCCTCCCTCGGTGGACACTTGTATCTCTCTGCTGATCTCAGATGATTGTAAAACACTCACGGCAGGCACTGTATTGCATTGGAGCCACCTTCTTGACTTTTCTACGTTGGTCATCCAAGATAAAAATTGCTCCTGGTCTTTTTCAAGTCGGCTTCAGCTCCTTTCCTCTCGGGTTGCCTCAGTGGGGGAGTGCACACCCCTGCTGCACACCACTGAGCAAGGTGATTCTACAGGACTGAGCAACACCAGCTGCGGGGTGGTAAGGGCACAGCTAGGAATTTCCATTCCCTGACAAATTTGGGTTGAGTCCCTGCTATAAAGGGATCGACCCTCCCTAGATACAAAACATGAGAAAGTCAAATACACAAGCACTCTTATAAAAAGTGGCCTTTAATACAAGGAAAAAAGGTCAAGGGGCTGTGCATTTAAAGTTTCATTGCTCCAGAAGCTACAAGGACAAAATAGAAGCCTTTTCCCTTCCAGGAGCCCAAAGTCCTCCAGGTCCACACCTAAGTAAGAGAACCTCTCCAGAATCTGGAGTCACTGTGTAAGAGTCCCTCAGGAAAGGAGCAGCAGCAGCAGCTCACACTACTCCCCAGACTTCCTCAAAGGCAGTAGTAATTTTAGCACATGTCAGGGCAGCAGAGAGGGGATAGTTGCTGATGGAGACCATCTTTTCTGTATAGTCAACATTGACCTAGGGAAAGGGAGGGGGGAAAAAAAAAAGTAAATCAAGCTGTAAGCTTTCACTTTGTCCCATCTCCATTCGTTGGAGAGGCACAGTAATTCTAAAAGACTGAAAAGAACCATAATAAAACACAACAGGACAACTGCAAGTCCTCACTAGTGCCCTCTCGTGGGAGAGAGGAAAGCCCCAAATGTAGCAGTCTTGGGCCTTTTTTTGGCAAGCCTACCTGTAGGGAAAAAGAGGGAGCGGGATATGGAGGGGGGGGGCAGGGAGGTGACCAAAAAGAGGGGAAAAAAAGAATCTCCATACTCAGAGCAAGAATTAAAGCGAGGTGATAGATATTTTATAACTCCAAGTAAAGGATATGTGTGCTTACCGACCCATGGGCAAAAGCTCCCACAACAATGGCAACTGGCTCTGCTGCAGGAACCAGCTCACGCAGATCTGACACCTTTGGCACTGCAAATGAGGTACCTATCTTCATACAGCCCACGGGGAGATGATCACTGACTGGATTTTTAATCACCTACAGAAAGTAGCAAGTTAATAGGGGCAGAGATGTAAGAGACCTTACTGTGTAGGCTAAGTTCATAGTTTCTATCAAAAATCAAGGGGTGTGGGGGAGGAAAGCACTCCTATATCACTTAAGTCCAAAGGAGAAGTGTTGCAACTTTACATGTGAACAGTCCAAGGATGTTTACCTTCAGTAACTTCTGAGGCCCATCCGCTGCTCGAACGCTGAGCTTATGCAGCAACTGAACTGGCAAGAAAAAACAATTACTTCATCTGTCTGTTCTTTTGCTGGAGGAATCCTCTCCTTACTCAGTGATCAGAGCTACAGATAGACGAGCCTTATCTTTACAGTTCCTAGCATCTTCTAAAGCAGTCCTTAAGAAATACTGATCAGGTAGTTACTTTGCTACTAGCAGAGTCCCATGCAGGGTTTCCCCACTGTGCCAAGGAACATGTGGTTGGACTGGACATGCTGAATTCACAAAAAGGCACTTATCATTTTCCTGGTCCTTTCTCTTTCACATTTTTAATGCTGGTGCAGCTTTCTGACCCTTCCAAAAATTCTCCCACTCCTAAACACCTGCTTCCATTATTCTGGGGCTGGTATAAAGTTTAAATCACTTACCCATAAGACCACAGAATCGATCAAAGGTTCTTGGGATTCTGGTTTGGGGATTGACTTCAATTAGAACATTCTTCTGGGTATGGATATAAACCTGCAGAAGACCAGCCCGATTCAGGGGGCTGTCCATAAGCATCAGGAGACTCTGAAACAGAAAAGGTGCAGGAGAGAGGACTCTTGGAAGACTTGAAGGTTAGGCCCCATGAATGCAGCAGAGACCGATGTTAAGGCAGAAAAGGAATTCGTCTAGACACGCGAATTCTACTGTAGTGCTGACCTAAAACAATCCCATACCCAAGCAGAGAGAGCTACTGAACTTGCAAACTGCAAGCACAGAGAAGCCCAAACTCCCCCCCGTTCCAGGGACACAAGCAGACCCGCACGCTTAGGGACAGCTCCTCCTTAAGCCGAGGAGCCGCGGCCGCCGCTGTTACCTGGTGGGTGATGTCGGGCCGCACCTCCCCGGGGTCCCGGCCGTTCCGCAGCAGCAGCGCTTTGTGCTTGTCGCAGTTAAGCAGCTCGAACGTCTTCCCCACCTAGGGCCAAACACAGACAGGTGGGCAGGGGCGCCCGCAGCCGCCGCTGGCCCGGCCGGGCCCCTCGCCGCCCGCACCTTCACGGTCTCCAGACTCGCCCCTTCCAGCACCACCAAGAGCCGTCGCTGCCCGCGGGGCCGCTTGGCCTGCACCGCAACCTCTTCAGCCGCCTCTTCCTCCTTCTCCCCACGCGGCCTCCCGGGCGCCGCCATTTCCTTTCCGCCGCGGATCGCGGCCCCGCCCGCCCGGCACCGGCAGCCCCGCCCCGGGCCGCCCTCCGCCTCCGCGGGTTACCCAAGATGGCGCCGGGAGTGCGCCGATAATCTCGCTCCGGCTGGACCCACTTCTGGAGACCGTGCGGACTCGCCGGAAGGCGGTGTGAGGGGGCGGTGGCACCTCCGGCGCCACGGTTTCCCGCCGGAGCGTTTTGGCGGCGGGAGGTTCCGGTGTCCTTCCCGGCGGGGCGCGCTGCGCGGCGCGGCCATGGCGCAGAACCTGAAGGACCTGGCGGGGCGGCTGCCGGCCGGGCCGCGCGGTGTCGGTACCGCCCTCAAGCTGCTGCTGGGCGCCGGCGCCCTGGCTTACGGCGTCCGCGAGTCCGTCTTTATCGGTGAGTTGTTCCGCAGGCACGCCTCCCCCTTCCCTCCCCTCCCGCGCCCTCTGCCCCTCCCGCGCTGACCGCGTCCCTTCTCCCCGCAGTGGAAGGCGGGCAGCGGGCCATCTTCTTCAACCGCATCGGCGGCGTCCAGCAGGACACCATCCTCGCTGAAGGGCTACACTTCAGGTAGGACCCAATTCCCCCACTCCCGGTTCGGCCCCAGAGCCCGGCCCCGGCGGCTGCCCGAGCCCTAACGCGCTTCCCGCCCCTCCGCAGGATCCCCTGGTTCCAGTACCCCATCATCTACGACATCCGAGCCCGTCCACGGAAAATCTCCTCCCCCACCGGCTCCAAAGGTGAGAGCGGCCCCTCGGGGCGGAACACGAGGCCCCAGACGGCGCCCGTGGGGCGGTCGGAGGGGGCAGGAGCCCGGCCCCGCTCACGCCTCTTTCCCCTCTTGTTCAGATTTGCAGATGGTGAACATTTCCTTGCGTGTTCTCACCCGCCCCAATGCCGCAGAGCTGCCCAGCATGTACCAGCGTCTGGGGCTGGACTACGAGGAGCGAGTGCTGCCTTCTATCGTTAATGAAGTTCTAAAGAGTGTAGTAGCCAAGTTTAATGCTTCACAGCTCATCACTCAGAGAGCACAGGTGAATTCTTTTGAAATAGACTTACACTCGGGTTGCAAAGAAACAGCTAAGCTGTATATGGAGAATGGGATAAGAGGTGAGGGATAACTGTTGTAGGTTAGTAGGTGATGCTCTCAAACAGAAAGGACATGGAACTATATCCTGATGACAGTTTGTTTGAATTAGATAGAAACACTAAGCCTGTGCCTCAGGCTTCTGAGAAGAAAATCTAATTCATCCAATTAGAGTGCAAACCTGCCACGTAATGCAATGAGGGGGGAGGGAGAGCTGATTTACATCAGATTTTACAGGTAATGGTTAAAACTGGGTTTAAATAGCTGTCTCTACGTGGGTTTGGGAAGAGTTTCAAAGCAAATTAAACTGTTCTAAAGGATCTGGAAAGCAAAGTAGATGAGCAGTTAACAAAACAGTAAATGCTTAGTAGTGGGTGCTATAGAAGAGTAGCCTATATTTGTGTTTAAAAAAGGATTAGAGAGTTATATGGGGGGTGTTGCAAAATAATAGAAATATTCAGCTTAAAAAAGCATATACCCCAAAGCCTGCATTCTGATAGTTTGGTTGGCAGAGATACTGAGAATATCAGTCTGTTGTCACAGCTGAGGGAGAGAGGAGTTGCTGGTTTTCTTTCAAAGGCTTTAGAGCAGATGCTGTGTGAGGCTGCTCAAGAAGATAACTTGTCGGAATCTGAAGTACAAAGCATCTCGTTGGTAGTTGCTGATCCACGACAAAAAAGCAAAGAGTAGAGCTCAGTGGCCATGTCTGGTTGTGAGAGCTGATCCATAGCAGGGACTTTAGGGCTTTTGCTAAGCCACACAGTGTCTGCTAAAAGGATTTGTAAAAGGTCATGTGTAAGGAGAGTGAGTGCAAAGGGAGGATGTGTTGGTCTGCAAGGGACTTGGTTATCCCTGAAATTTCTGAACAAACAGGATTGAATTTGCCATCTTGTAATATATTGATTACTGTAAAATGATATACTTTGAAACAGTTGATACTAGAAGATAACAAAGTGACTTTACATAGTTATTTGTTTGCAGTTCACTTAGTGAAGGTTTCCAGTGTCATTTTAGAATTCTGCTTAGAAACGGCTACAAAACCAGTAAAAGCAAATGCTGAATTCATCAAGGATATGACACTGTAGCAGTAAATTCTGTTTAAGTCAGTATTTGGTACACGATTTCTCAGCCTGTCTGAAAAAGATACTGGCATATTAAAATAGAATAATTCAAAGTATTTACCAAAAACGCTCATCTAAAGAGACTAAAAAAAGTGGTGTAGGCACACCAGAAAAGTAGCTACAGTAATTAAGAGATGTGATATGTGGTAAAACATATTACATAGTAACTTTTTTTTGCATCTGAATGCAAACACAAGTAGACAGCCAAACAGCAAAAAAAATGGAGAAGGAAATAGTGCCAAAAACATGTGTGGGAACTGTGGCACTCGATGTGGTAGGACGTGAAAGCAAAAAAAAAATTGTTTCAATAAGCTTTTTAAAATTATTTCTGCAATATTAATTGTGTAGTATAGTTAAGTACTATAAGTAAGCTGTCGTTTACTTTTGTCAGTGCTGGGTGTAGCTTTGTGTATACAGAGCAGTTTAGAGGCAACAGATTCTGAGATAAGCATTAATTAGTGTCCGTGGCTCAGGGTTTGCTTTAGGTGATGTCTTTCTAGGGCCCAGTGTGAATGAGCTGTGGAGGGCAGTCAGTGCTTCAGTTTTGGAGGTCAGGGGGACTGAGAAAAGGCTGTGTTTGTGACTCCTCCTGCTGTGCCTGTGTTCCAGGTGTCTCTGCTCATTAGACGAGAGCTGACAGAGAGAGCCAAGGATTTCAGCCTCATCCTGGATGATGTGGCTATCACAGAGCTCAGCTTCAGCCGCGAGTACACAGCGGCTGTGGAGGCAAAGCAAGTGGGTAAGTTCAGGCTGTGCCTGCAAAGGGTGGATTGCCTGGGCTTTTTTTATTGAATTATTAAACAGGAAGTGGATATGTGGGCTACAAGGTCACTGCTCCGTAAATCTGAGCCTCCTTAGTAACCAGAGCCAAATGGGATATTTTGTGAGTGTTACCAGAAGCTTTGGATGGTAGCAAATGGTGTTGGAGGGACTGAGATCCCAGGGTTCTTCTTCAGACTGGGACTCAGTCACTTAATATGAGGTTTATGTGTAGAGGTTCTGGATGCTGTTGATTTTATTTAAGAAAAATCTAAAGTATACTCAGATATGTTTCCTGTCTGTGGATGTCTGGATGCTCTTGATTTTATTTAAGAAAATGTGAAGTATACTCAGATACATTTCCTATTTGTGGATATGGCCCCAGAATGCTCTTAGTACTTTGGGAAGTGGAGTCCCAATGCCTCAGCTGTAGGTTTCTGGTGGAGAGCTCAGAAGGTGGGATCTCCTTCAAATGCTTTTGGCTGTTCTCTCTGCAGCCCAGCAGGAGGCACAGCGTGCCCAGTTCCTGGTGGAGAAGGCAAAGCAGGAGCAGAAGCAGAAGATTGTTCAGGCTGAAGGGGAAGCTACAGCTGCCAAGATGATATCCTGCCTTGGGAAATTTTGTGGATTTTGGCTTGTGAGCTGGACAGTCCTGTGAAGCTGTTGCGTTGGGCTCACACTTAAAAGATTGTTATCTGGTGATAGCTTCAAATAGGTCACTGTCATTAATTCCCTTACCCCTCCTCACCCCACCAACAGTTGAGCAGAGTGAGATTTATCTGAAGCTTTAGGACAGAGCAGAGAGGCCGTGAGCCTTCACTCTATGTTGTAAGGCTTAAGTTTTATCAGCTGAGTGTCTCCATAACCCACACTGTTCTTCTTCGATGGGAGAAGTAAAAATATGCCTGCCCAAAGGCCCAAGTTACTGGAGCTGAGACTGCTAAAATATTTGATGATACGGTTTAGGAAGAAACTTGGGGGTAGGCAGCTTCTCTTGGCATGCTTTTCCTTAATTTGTGCTCCCCCGTACCTCGGTGAAGCTCTCAGCAGGAACCCAGGCTACATCAAGCTACGGAAGATTCGAGCTGCTCAAAACATCTCAAAAACGGTGAGCACTGGGGCACAGAATTCCCTTTGTTCTTTTGCAGTCCTCGTGCTCTCCTCCCAGCCCAGTGGCCACGTGATGAATTTAAGGCGAATGTGACCTGCCCTGTCCTGATCTTTGTTCCTGTCCAGCCTCCCCTGCTCAAGGAGAGCTTAAGGTTTAGTTTGCAATGATCTTGCAATTAGGTGTGAGGGTAGGAGTTCATGCCCCCCACATACCAAAGCCAGATCCACATCAGAGTCCATCACCCACACCCACCTGCAGCCACCAAAAGCTCTTGGTTTCCTGCAGGCTGAAAGAGGGGTACAGATAAGCGTGGGATCAAAGGTCTGTCTGACAGAGAGACAGAATGAGCACCTTTAAGAAAGTCTGATGGCACTGGGATGGGAAGTCAGGAAGTTACAGACTTCTTTTGGGGAATTGTATTGATTTAACTGAGATTATAAGTGTATAAAACAAATGCTGGTTTTGGACCAGGACATGGATTACTTACTAGTGCTATTCCTCTGTGTGTATTTATACTCCTTTATGCCATCTCTGTAATGGCTTTCTTTTTCAGATTGCTGCCTCACAAAACCGTGTGTATCTCACAGCAGATAACTTGGTACTGAACCTTCAGGATGAGGGATTTACCAGGTAAAGGGGCGTGATGGCTGTTGTGGGTGGATTTACCTGTACCTTATCTGTGAAGCTGGATCCCTTTCTGGAGGTCTCTCAGGATCTTTTCTCTGAGAGGAGGCTGATGCCAGAGGACACAGACAAGTAGGGAGCAGTCTTACTGTGGAAATTGAGATTTCTGTTGAATCTAATCAATTTACTCCTGTTTTTCTTCCTTTTTTCCACCCTCCTTACTGCATCTCCTGACACACAGAGGAAGGTAAGACACTGTTTATTTTGATACTTTGTTAGTACTTGGAACAAGAGTGTTGATGTTTGCCTTGTGCCTGGGATGTGTCTGGCTTGGGCTTTCTTATCCCATCTCTACCACAGTTCCCACTTGGGATCTGAAGCTTGAAGCTTTCCTTGCAGAGGCCACACAAATGCCTACATCAGCTAGGAGACAGCTAGTAATTGGAGCTCTGTGTGTGTGGCCCAAAATGAACCTTGTGTGGAGGAGGCAGGAGCATCTTCTCACCTGTCCTCAGACAGACAGGGTGTCCTGCATTTATAGCAGAGAGGGCTCTCAGTTAGGTGATCTTAGAAGTTTTTGTTTGTTTGGGGTAACAGTCTCCAGGAAAGATTCTTCAGTTACTTTCTAAAAGCTTTCCAGTCCATGTTAGAAAATCCCATTCTCTGATTTCAGAACTGGCAGGAGTGTGGTGACTTTGCCTAATCTTTCCAATGTTTACTGGACAAAGCAGAGCCAGCTGAGCTAATAGCATGCAGCTAAAAGCTCAGTTTTCTTAGAATCAATAAAGGAAATCAAAGCTGGTTTCCATGAGATCTCTGATTTTTAAGATCCCTCTTCCTTAATTCTTACCAGATTCTGCCTTCCTCATTCTAGAATGCATAAGATGCTTTGAGACAATGCTTAGTAGTCCTTCACAGAGAGGACTTGCAAGTCCATATCCTTTGGATGTGACACCTCATATCCCAAGTCCATAGTGCAGGTCTGGTTCAGCTTTGTGCTTTCTGAACTAATTAATCCCTTCTGTCTCTCTTTCAGTGATAGTCTTTTAATCAAGCAAGGGAAGAAATGAAAGAAACTAAAACCTCCTAGAGCCAGCCTCGCTGACCAGCAGAAGATACAAGTGAGGAGTTTAGAACTGCCTCCACTAGCACCGTTTGCCCTCACTTTGAACTTATTAATCAAGTATCCAGATTTGGTTCCCATGCCTCTGCTCCATCTTTGGTGATCCAGTTACAGCTCTGCCCTTAGGCAGCTGTAATCCCTTCTTCATCCCACCAATTAAATTTGGGGAGAGAGCAGGGGTGCTTACTGGTGTTAACCCATGTGAATACAGTAATTCACCTTTAATCTTCATTAACCTTTAGAATTCTATAGGGTAAAATTGGAACTTTTTTATTCTTTTTTTTTTTTTTTTTTTTTTGCCAAGTGGGGGAGTTCTGCTGCCATCAGCACCAGGCTTTTTTTGTAGTGAATTTTGTTTCTCTTTCACTCTTGATCCCAAGAGAACCTGGGACTGAATTCAGGAAAATGTCATTCATTGGGTGCCTGTCACTGCTGGAATATCTATTTGTGTCACTGTCTGCTCAGTGATTCTTTCAAACATTTGTAAAAATTAAAACCTAAAAAATTTACACTTTGTCTAAGTGTGCTCAGTGCTGGAAAAAGAGGTTATTTTGCACAGGGAAAGGTGGAACAGAGCTTTGATTTGAAGACAGAATCAGGATGTTGGGAAAGGAGCAAGAGAAATACTTTGCTGTTCACTGTGAGATCACAGGGTGGGGAGAGAATGAGCAGGGGTGAATCCTCATATAGTTGCATGGGTGACAGAGCCAGTTTCTTACCTCTCTGTGCTAAAAATGAGTGTAGTGTTGCCTGCATTTCAGTGTCACAGCAACATGTATGTACTGTGTCCTGACCTCCACTGTCTAAGCATGTCTTGAGCAGGGACAGGGCTGGGGCTGTGACCATTCCCTGGGGAGGCTGACCACCTTCTCAGTGAAGAACTTTTCTCTAATGCAGCTTTACGCCATTCCCTTGTGTCCTGTTGCTGGACACCAAAAAGAAGAGATCAGAACCTCCCTCTCTGCTTCCCCTTGTGAGGCAGCAGTGAAGTCAGCTGAACAAAGCTGGTAGCCTCAGCTGCTCCTTAAAAATGCCTTATTTCACCATCTTTGTTGTCCTGCTTTGGACATATTCTAATATTTTTATATCCTTCTTATATTGTGGAGCACACAGTACTCAAGTTGAGACTGGGCCAATGCAGAGTGTAGTGGTACCATTACTTTAGACTGGTTAACTATACTGTGCCTTAGGGCCAGTGCTGCCCTGGGGTCTATTTTGCCAGACTGCACATTGGTGTACAACCATGAAAAGTTCTTGGTAGGTACCATGAACACATTAAGTTCTGGAACTGTAAACACAAATAAGGTTCTCAGAGTAACCTGATCTTGCTCCACAAGATGTCTTCATTTTCATGCTTTGGGTAGAGTTTAAGCTACCCATTTGCATGCCTTGCTTTAGGCTGTGGCTGCTTTTTAGAAAAGAAGTGGGTTGGGGCCTCTCCACTGATGCTACACAGGAGTGTAAAGCAAAGGTAGATAGTATGATTTTCTTCAAGTAGGTCTTCAGTCCTGTGGCTTAGAAGAGGGTGTCTGGCATTGTTTGGCAGTGAAGCAGTGCACCTCTACTCCATCTTAACTTCTCTGCCCCGTTTTTCTCACTGTCCCTTTTCCTCCCTTTTCCTCTAGTAGCAACAGAGTTGCAAAGCTAGCTTAAGTGCAGGTTCCTCTTGGCTCGTGGGATAGAGGAAGCTCTGGCACATGGGAAACGGTGTTCTCACAAAGTATCTGCTGTCTTCCAAACACTTCAACCGAGTTTCTTGCCCTATCAAACGACAGCAAGCAGTGTCCTTCCCCCCAGGATATCTTGTCTCAGGTATGTTTCCATCCCAGACAGGTTTCCCAGCTTCCTGTTTCAGAATCAGCTGCTGCACTCAAGAAGGATGAGATTGCTGCTGTGGCATCACTTCTGCCTTTGCTTGCTTGAAAGAGTTTGCAGCTAAGAACAGGCAGAATGTCTCCCAGGATGTGCAGGACAGCATCTGGCACTCATCCTCAGTGCTGTGATTTGTCCTTCATAAGCTTGTCTGTTGTTTAGACACAGGGTGAAGTTGTTTTTGCCTCTTTCCTCTTGTTCTTTCCTCCTGGCAGTGCATTATTGCTGTACCTGTACTGGGAAATGCTGCTCCCTGTGTTAGGATGGCTGAAGTCAATACCAATCGTTTCAGCTCCTTTGGACACTGTCTGGTCTTGTTTTGGCCCTGTTGATGTATTTGGCACCAGATCCAAGCAGGGAGTGTAGCTGAAGTTGCCTATATCATCCTGCCTGTCATCCTGACACTGCCCTGCCAATGGGGTTCCTGCTCCCTCCTGCCAAGTGCAGGAGTGCGGGCACCTCCTCTGGCAGGTGGCAGGGTGACCAGGATACAATGCTTGCTTCCAGCTGGTACTACACACCCAGGAGCTGCTTCCCCTGGTGTGTCACCTCACAGGCACATTGGCTGTTACCCCTGTAGTTACCCCTGTACCTCAGGTTACACGGAGCAGAGTTGGAGGCACATTTCACTCCTCTTTTCTACCCCTTCACCCATCTGGATTTTCATCCTGAACTGTGAACAAAGATGCCAGTCCTAAGATTCTTAGGCCAAAGTAGAGGATGATTGCATCTGACTTTAAAAGTGCTCAGTATGGTGCTGGGTCAGGCACCTGATGGGGATGATTGTGCAGTTATTTTCCTACAAAGGTTCTAGGTGTGGCTCAGACCAGACAAAGTTCCCACATTTCCAAGAATTCTTGGTCTGGGTCCTAGGTTACTTTGTGACCCATTTCAGACTTCCCTAATCAGGACTGAACTCTCCCTGCCATCAGCTCTAAGCAGGTCCTAGTCCAGGCTGCTGCTGCAAGTGGTGATACTACCATAGGGTCAGATCACCTGTGGCTTTGTCCTTGCAAGTACTGAAAACCTGCAAGGACAGAATTCTCCCTCTGGGCACCTCTTTGAATGTTGTCTGATAAAACCAGTCAGTGTTTATTCTAAGCCTCCTGAACTGCAATGTGGGACTGTTGCCTCTGGTATTATTATTATTTTACATTACCATCATCTTCTTACCACCTCTCTGTGTAGTAGTAGATGTGAGTTTCTTACCCCCTCAGCCTCCTTTTTACCAATCTAAATAATACAGTTCCTTTAGCTGCTCCTTGTAGGTGACTGACTTGTGTCTGTGAAGCCACAGTGTGGCCATGCTCTATTCTATCTTCTCCATGAAGACAAAGATTCATTTCTATCAAGTGGTACCTAGGAGGGAGCAGTCAGGAACCTACACTGTTTGCTGAAGTAACCCTTGTGACTTGCCCTGCAGCTCAGGTTGGCCACCACCAAAGAGATGTGATAGATGACAAAATGACTAATAATATGGGGGCACGAGGACTACTTTTCCAAATACTAAAATTTAAACACAAAAGCCTGCATCAAAGTTTGTTACAGCTCACTTTCTGTACTCAGACTTAGCTGACAACACTCAAGCCTCACACCAAGGAGCCATTATAATTGGTCACAGCCTCTGTCCAGGCACCTGGAGGCTGCAAACTAAGCTAGAGCCACTCTTCCAAGTCTTGGCAGGGCTGCAAGTGAAGCCAAGAGTACAGCTATGCTCAAAAAGAAAAAAAATTACAGGAAAAAACTTCTGGGACTCAGCATTCAAACAAATAATACGTTTATGTACAAAGGAGAAAACATGGCCTTCACATCGAATCCCAATATATTTACAGCATCTAATTGAAGGATCAAAGAGGTTGTAGAGAGGAGAGCTGGTATTAAGGCAGGAGGAATTTCCCACTGAGTTGCAGAGAAGCTGAGCTGAAACACACCAAAACCTCCATATTCTAAAAGCTAAGGCTACAGGTAACACTGACAGGCTAAACTCTCAGCAGTGGCAGAGGTATAGCTCCTATAAAGAGCTGCTTTAAGTCTTCCACAAGAAGACTGCTGAAGCTGACACAGCAGAGGTGAATTTGGGCCCCAGTGGGGAAAGAGGGGGAGTGATTTTTTTCTGTTAATGAGTAATGAAAGGTCACAAAAAGACTTTGCTGGCCTGCACAGACAAGGGACAATGAAGTCATCTGAGCTGGAAAGCAGTCTGGTTCAGGACACTTAAAGGTGTCACAGAAGAGAAGAGGAAGGCCTAATTCCAGTTCAAGAGTGGGGGATGTGAGACAGGCCAGCTTGGACATGAGCTCCAGTCATGCACCCCAGGTTCAAAACCCCCACAGGGATAGCTGCAAAGTATGCTTATTTTTTCTTTAGTGAGCTTTTCAGCTTCTTCTCTGAGGAGCGCTGTTTCCGCATCTTCTCCTCCTTTTTCCCCAAGTTCTCATAAACAGTTGACTCCTCTTTCTGCCTGTAAAACCAGGGAAGAACAAAGGAAAAAATGAGCAAGAGGAAAAAGCCAGCCAAGCCAGGAGGGAGACTATTGCTAGAGGCACACATGTCTGGGCCTCTGGTTTAGTTGAGCTCTTACTTGGAGGATTGTCGTGAAGCCTTGGCACGTGCATTCCTCATTGCAGGGGGGTAGGAAATGTTCCCATACTCAGACTCATTTGGTTTGCCTTTCTGAGACTACAGGAGAGAAAAAAAGCTGAGAAGAGTGTGGTCTGGGAGGAGCATGTAAGGCACCATGGAAGAGTCCTGGCTGTTTAGCCATGCCTCGTGCTAGGATCTCTGTGGAGTTTGGTGGACTGCTGAAATCCATGGGCACTCAGTGCACTCTGCCTGCTGCTGTCACACAGGTGAGCAGCAGAGGTGCAAATGCATCCTTGTACAGTGGTGAACAGTGGAGCAGCAGGTTTCTGGAATACCTGAGAGTGCCACAGGTTAGGTAAAGGGTATCAAACAGCAGCAGCTCCTGGATGCTGCTAGAGGCTACAAGGAGAGATAAAAGATGCACTTATGAGCTGGTAGGAGAAAATCCTGCAACTGAAGAACCAGGATGAGAAAGGCAGAGGAAAGGAGAGGGCAAAGTCTTTGCCTGTCCTAGATTCAGCTCGTAGCAACACAGCACTTGGTAGAGATATTAAATAGAACATACTTGAAATAACTGCATTAGAACTTACTGCTGTTTAGCAGTTCAGAGTAATGTTGGCCCATTAATTCTGAAGAGAGGAACAGGGACTCAAATTTTGGTGCACTATTGTAGTCTGTGTGGATCCCAGTGCTAGCTTAAAACCTGGGAAAGAGAGCTCAGAGCCAGCACCATCCAGGGCCTGGACTTACAGGAGAGGAAAGTACAGTCTTCTTTCTCACCTGGATAACTTCCAGCTTTTTCTTTGTTGCCTCTATGAACTGGCAGATGGCCATGTAGATGAACTTGTACTGGGCCTCTGTCTGCACCATCCCTGAGCGTTGGGCCCTCACCATCTGGATGGTCTTTTGGATGTCAATGTCACAGTCAAGTCCTGGAAAGAGGCACCAGAAAAGCTTGTGGATATGTTTGCTGGCTCCCTTTCCCAATTCTCCACCAAACCCAGCCACAGTGGAGGTCAGTCAAGATGTTTGCACCTCCCTCCACACTCTACTCCTGTATGGACCTCATATTCCTCCTTCTTGCTCAGCACCTTTCAAGTCTGGCCCTGGATAAGTGGATATGTGGAGATATGTGCAGTGGATAAGTGGATATGGTGCAGAGGTCCAGCAGCTGCCATATAGCAAGGACAGCACAAACATCTCATGGGTTGTGGTAGGACAACTTCCACATGACATTCATCCCTTTGCAGCTGGGCATAAAGGCACACCCTTACTGTGTAGGCCAGTTTACTTCAAAATACTCCGGAGTCCTCTTACCCTTGGTAGAGATTGTTTCCACTATCATATCAATGACAATGATAGTCCCAGTGCGGCCAATCCCAGCACTGCAAGGAGAGGACAAGCAGAGGTCAGAACAATGCAGCTCTTGAAACAAAATGCAACTACTGCTGGGGAAAGTTCTGGCACTTGTAGCAGCTGTTCACCAATGCCACAAAACATTCATGGATTCAACAGGCTAAGACTTTGGTTCACAGAATCACAGAATATTTAGGTTGGCAGAAATCTCCAAAATCATCCAGGCCAAACTTTGACTAACACCATAATCATCTACTACACCATGTCCTTAAGGACCAGGTCCAAATGCCTTTTAAATGCCTCCAGGGATGGTGACTCCACCACTGTCCTGGGCAGGCCATTCCAATGCCTGACAACCCTCTCAGTGAAAAAAAAATCCTAACATCCAGCCTAAACCTCCCCTGGCATTGCTTCCATCCCTTCCCTCTGGTCCTATCACAGTTCACTAAGGAGCAGAGGCTGTTTCCCTCTTTGCTCCACCCTTGAGGTGGTCGAAGAGAGCTCTAAGGTCTCCTCTCAGCCACCTCCAGACTGAACACCCCCAGCTCTCTCAGCTGCTCCTCACAGGACTTGTGCTCCAGGCCCTTCATGAGCTTTGTTGCCCTTAAACAACATTTGGGGTTAGTCTGGGGCATCAAAGAGAAAAAAGCAAATACTGGTGTGATATGCTTTACTCACAAGTCCTGGGGAACAGCTGGTGCAGCAGGACAGTCTTTCTATACCTCACCATAGATAAAGGATGGCGAACGCTTCAAACCCCAGCCTCTGTACCAACCTGCAATGCACCAGAATGGGCCCTGCCTCTGGGATGCTCTCTTGTTTCTGGTTTATTTGGTCGAGGAAGCTGAGCACTCCTCCTGGCTCGCTGGGTACACCATGGTCAGGCCAGCTCAGGTACTGATAGTGCCAGATCTCACGTACAGCTTTATCCTGATAATAACAAAACACCCCACTGGTGAAACTGCGACCCAGTCCCGTCCCAGGCCTCTGTCCCAGGGAGAGGTGGGTCTGAAGACAGAGATAATCTCTGTATCCTGTGCATTTCTTGGTGATTCCATCAGTGTGATTCCAGCCCAAACCAGGTGGGAATAGCAACCCCAAGAATGATACAAGAGCAGAATTATCCCAGCAGTTCCCAGCCTTAGCCATGCAGTGACATACAGACACCCAAGCTCAATGACAGCCCTCCAGCAGGCACACTCACATTATCCTTTGGACACACACAGAGGCGCCGCAGTTTGTATTCCAATGCATCGTGCTCCCCGGCGTTCTCCACGAGGTAGGGACCATATTCCTTTGTGTTGCCCATCTCTGGCCAGTAAGGCACACATTTGTTCTGTATGGGCAGAGAGGGCAGGGTGAGGACAGGCAGAAGGCAGGGGAGAAAAAGCAGAGCAGTGGTTGAAGAAGGCAGCTCCAAGGCATCTACAAGCTGCTACTTACTCTTCCTTTTTCAACCTCTCGTGTGGTCATCACAATAATGCGTGTGTTCTCCTGCCACACCATCTGCCAGAAGTCATTGACTGTGGCATCCAGGCAGCCCTGGCTAGCGATGTAGGTCTTGGTGCACTCATCTGGGCTGATCAGGTTGTTCTGAGCATGGACAGAAGAAGATCAGGAGGGCTTTAGGAGGAGACAGGCCTCCCCTCATTTTGGGCATATAGCCATTTTTCAAGAGTCTTACCTTGACATAGTTGGCATTGATATAGTCAGACCCTGGTACATTTGGGTCCCTTCCTTGGAGGATGACTCTGGAGTGATCAACTGAGGATGCAGTGAAAAAAGAAAAAAAAAAACAAAAAAACCAAAACCAAACACAACACACAAAAAAGGGCAATGAGATAATCTGTGCCCAGTTACAAGATGCTTCTTCACTACCCCACTCCACCTCATTCATGCTACCCAGTGCATGCAGTGTGCCCTATATTTTTACCTCTCCTTCTCTGGGGTCAGACCAATCTCACCACATTCTCCCATCTCTTTGCCCTTACAATGGACTGTCAGAAACTAATGACTCTGGTCCAGCCCTCCCTCCTTCCTTCAAGGACATGAAAAGCCTGTGACCTCTCATCTCAGCTCTTAAATCCTCAATGTCACACACACATCTTTTCACCCACTTTGGAAAATATAATGGGCTGAGGCAGGGCCAGAGATGGCTCAGACAGCTCTTCATTGTCTGTTTGTTTGAGGTGGTTTTGTTTTTTTTTCATGGCAGAGAAACAAGACTCACAGGGCAAGATGTTCTTGTATCGGTTCTTGCTCTTGTTTTCAGGTCTCTGACCCTCATGACGGTCAAACAGGTGCTTGGCTTCCTGTTTTTGCAGACTCTGAGAGCAGAAGAAAGAACAGTCATGGCAAGGTCACAATGTATGACCAGGGAGGGAGATGGGCACTCAGATGAACAGTGGTGACTGTGGGGACAGTGGGGCATCCTTGTGGGGAAGTAGAGAAGTGAAAAACAAATATAGACTTGAAAAGTCCAAGGCTCAGGCCCTTTCTATCTTGGTGATAGGTTCTCCCAACCATGAAAGGGCACATTTCTATCTCACTGGGTTCTCTTAAAGATGACACTCAGTCCCCAAGGGAACAGATGCCACATAGACTTCTTTCAGAGATAAATTGACGAGAATTTTCAAGACAACTGAAAAGCTTGTGTCCAGGAATAAATCAAGGATGGAGAATGAAGTCTGTGAACACACAGACTTCCCAAAAAGCCAGAATAATGTCCCCCAGTGCTTTCTTACATCAAATTCCTCCCAGAACCCAGCCTTGGATGTCTCCTCAGATTGACTCTTCTTGTTCAGTTCCTGCACTCTATTCTCAATGTCAGCAGCATTCACCCTCGTAGCATAGTAGGGCTGAGGATGTGAAAACACAATGGGTTGGCATGAGAGAGAGATCGCTGAAAAGCAAAGTGTTTTCTGTGTGCTGTGGAGAAAAGGAGGAGAGGGACACAAGCAGAAAGCAAGTGTGTCCCTCCAAAGGATCACTAGGAAACAGAGAAAAGGGGAATTACCTGCTTCAGGTACACAAAGGAGCCAGACACCTCCTCAATTCCAGTCTTCTTGTAGTGCTCCACCAGATCTGCCAAGGTGTCGAATGTTTCAGCACCTCCCACTGTGTAGCGTCCATTCTAAATAGAGGAAGAGTGTGTAACATCCCACTCATAACACTGCAACAGACCAAGCTGATAACGCTCAGGGAAAAGGTAACACTGGGGTGCAAAACCATAGGGACCACCCTGTGCCACCTAGAAAAGTTTCTACTCTGGAAGGGAGGTCAAATGGAAGTTTTCCCAGAGAACATCAAGTTCATAGCATGGTGAACTGACTCCTGTTCCCAGTGGGTGGAAGCCCAGAGAAAGTATATTTCCTCAGGTATATTTAAGGTCAGTTGCTCCCTCTCCTTGAAATCTCCCTCCACTCTGCATCATCCCCCATGAAAGGAATAGGAGAGCTTGTGATAGCCAGGTTGGTAACATCCTTCAGACTAAGAGTGGAGGCCTTGCAGATGCCACTCCTCCTCCGAGAGCTTTTGACCCTTTTGCTGCGCTTGTAATTAGATTGTGAATTCTTCTCTTTCTTCCAGCACAAACTCCTTGTACTGGAGTTCTCAGTCACACTGAGCCCTCTTTCCTCCAGTGCCTGAATGCCCAAAACTGCCATTGGTCACCCAGGCTGAGGCAAGGACAAAAGGAACCTGCAAGGTGACAGCACTTTGATCCAAATTCAGAAACACTGCTGGTGGTATCCAAGCTGACAGGCCCCCAGCTTTCGAGGACATGATCATTAGATATCTGCAGAGACCTCTTCCACTCCCTTTCCTTTTTCTCCCCCAACTACTCACCTCACACATGATCTTGATGTGAGTGACTTTGAGCCGTGCCCCAGAGGCACTGGTTGCCCCAGCTGCTGAAGCATCAGACCCAGGTTTAAGCTGGTCAGTGAGGACAGACAAGACAAAATCTCCAGGTTTGCTGAGGCTCTCCCGCACCAAGAAGGTCCAAGGGGTGGCTTTGGCCTGGAGAAGTGACTCAGCTGCAGAGCCTGACAGGTGCCCATGATACCACCTAGGAAAAAACAACAGAGGGACAGAAGAGAGGTGGAGATGCAGTAAAGTGTGATGAGTGAAGAGCAACAAGACTGGGGAAGGCTGAAGGGGGAAGAAAGGAAGGGGGAGACAGAGGGAAAGAGAGAAGGAAGGAAGGAAGGAAACCAAGAGATTTTGGGAAAAGCAGATGATACAAAATGAAGTAGAGAGCTGTCAAAAAAGGGGTTAAAGTGGAGGTAGAAGGGACCTGGTGAGCAGAATGCTGGTACCAGAGTGCATGGTGGGAAAGTACCAAGTGTGATCCAGTGGTGAGATACACCCAAGCAGAGGTCAGCTCTGCTTGCTGGCTTGAAGGCCAACTGGGAGAGGGTAGTCTATGGGTTTTTGCACCTCCAAGCATTACTGGGATTCTAGCCTTACTGCTGCAAGATGCTCTGGGAAGTCAAATACCAGGGAAACAAAAAAACCCCAGTGAGTCAGAAACTCTTCTCATAGGATTTAGCGGCACCTAAATGTCTGTATGATCAGATCCATTACAGAACCATCCAAGCAACATCTCCTTCTGAAACTTGGCTCCTTCTTCAATCAAAGGGTAATTCCCATTACTGTAGCAATCAGCCTTGCCATGGGAGTGAATGCCAGGGAGTGAATGCCAGGAGCACATTATTCTGCTCCATTCACTTATCACTGTTGTTGATCCATGTGCACAATCCTGTCCTCAATGCAAACACCCAGTCAGCAATTCCTTCTCTCCTCCCAGCACACGGTGAAGAGCCTCTCCATCTGACCAAGGTGCTCTCTGCCCTGCTGTAGGGTGCAGAGGGATACAAACATGGTGCAAATGTCACAGCTGCTGCTAAGCACCTTCCCACTGACAAAGGTCTCTGGGAGAGCGTGTGCCTGCCTGATGGGATCTCACTGCACTGTGCCATATGTGTGCAAGTGAAGCTCATCAGGAGCAGGCTTCTGAAGGGACTCCTACTGGAGGGCTCTTAGCCCTGCAGAAACTCCACATGTGACCCAGGTTGTCTATGTGCAGATCCTCTAGTTCTTCATGCCTGTCCCAAGTTTCACAGACTCTTTGGGCCACATCAGAAGGTCCTGGGAGCACTGCCAAGCAGAGATCCAAAAGCTCATGTTCACTGCAGCTCTGCCCTGTTTCCACAATAGCTGCTTGGAAGCTGGAGCTAGAGATCCAAATTACAGAAAGTTAAGAGCTATGAAGTGTCCCAGGCACTGGAAAATGCTCTATTATCATCCTACTCCTTCCAGTACCCATTTGCTGGTGGAGTCTTGGATGGGTTGGGACCTGTGTCAGCCCAGCTGCCACCACAGCCCTGGTGCTCCTGCCCTGGCCCCTTCCCTTCTTCCCAGCTGGTTGTCAGGGTGGGGCTTTGGGCCCTTCTCCTCCAGCAGGGATGGACCTCATTCAAGGAAGTCCCCCTGGCCCTGGGACATCCCCATCTCCACCTGGAGCCATGTGCTGGGCTCTGTGTTCAGGGGCCTTTGCAGCATGGCTGCTGTGCCAGCTGACAGCCATGGTCACTCCAGCTCTGTCCACTTCCCAAGGGCTGCTTCAGCAGCTGGAGACAGACCCACTTTTGTCCATCTCCCCTCATGAACAGCATTTCATAAGCAGGTAGCTGTTGCATCAGGCTGACTTAAAATGCCTCTCCCTGCTCCTGCTCGCACAGGTACTGCAATAAGCACCAGCCGTGCTTCATACATCACTGCACACACTCCCACCAAGGCCAAGCTGATGCTCAGCAGAAAAGCCAGACTGGTTAAAAGCCATGGGAGTGGGTCTGCTGCCTATAGAGCAGCTAAGAGCAGAGGGCTGGTGTCTACGATGAACTTTGCATTGCTAGGGCTACCTGTTACCAAAAATTGAAATGGAGTTCAGGAGGCCATGCCCCAGTCACAGAAGAAGCCAGGGCATGCATTCACCCCTGCATCTGGCCAGAGCAACACATTCTTGTACACAACATCTAGGAACAATTTTGACAGCAAGATGATGTGCCCTGGCAAGTAACTTCTTCTGATCCTCACCACTGCTGCAAGAAGTAGCTGGTGACATCCATTGCACAGCACTCAGTTTCTGATCCTCCTCCCAAAGAAGGCTCCAGCCACCATGTGCAGGTAGGTGGTCAGATGCCCCCCAGGGAACTGTTGAGCCCTTCTGCTCATCAAAGTGGTCTCCAGGCCTCCCCTCCACAGGTAAGAAAGGGGTTAATGGGCCCCATTCCCCCCTCCCTTCCCCCAGCAGAACCCAACTCTTCAAAGCCACGTGATGGAAAATCACTTGGGGAGAGAGTGAGAGGAGCTTTCGTAATTGCCTGGTAGGGGGAGAAGTTTCCAACCGCAGGGAGGAAGGGAGGAAACTGCAGGGCTGCAACAAAATGGCCTTGAATGGAGAGGACAGCCTGTGTGCAGGCACTGGCCCCTCTGCTGACAGAATCCAGAGTAAGCATGGGGGTGTACCCAGGAGCTTCACCCAGGGCATCTTTGCTTCCTGTCTCCAGGTGCTAAGGAGGACCTTCCTGCCCCAGAGCACATGGAGACTGCTCCCCAAGTTGCATCAAAAAGCCTGAAAGCACAAGGCTAAGGCAAAACCACCTGATTTGATTTAGGAACTGAGTGTCAGAGACATATGCAAAGCAGAGACAGGAAGGAGACTAAGCAGGCTAGGAATAGTAGGGGAACACGGTCCTGCTCTCAGCTGTGTTAGTCACCCAGGCCTGGAATAACCAAAGAGGTTTGGGGCAAGGTTGAGAGCTCTCGCATAACATGTCACTCTACAGCCCATTGCAGACCTCTAACTATCACCACAACCTTTTCTTTAAGAAACAGCATATAAATAGCAAAGACAACAGGAAACCACAAGTAAAATTAGAGCCCTCTTATGTCTGCTGTGATGTGTCAAGCTATGTCCAACTGGGAATGCTGCCCCCATAGGAGGGCATGGGAGGCAGAAGACTCTCTTTGCCAGGATTTGCCCTGGTGGTGCATAAAGGGCAAAAAGAAGCCATGAAACACAGAGGAGGTTTCATCACAGACAGACCACAGAAAGACTCTGCTTTCTCCTTACCTCTCTGTAGTGGGGTCGGAACAGTTGAGCGGGTATCGCAAATCAATGATGGTTCCATCTTTGTCCTGCAGCGAGCCCTGCTGCTGTGTGTAGTATTCCACAAGTTCTGATAAGGTGGCAAACTTCTCCCCTCCATAAAGGTCATAGAAATCCCCAGTATTCTGGATGCGGATGTGGGTTACCTGGTCACCAACCCTGTGGGATGATGCACAAAGAAGTCCAGTGAGGCAGTTGGAAAAGAGGCAGAAAATGTTCTGCATTACCTCCTGCTGTGGAACCAGAGAAAACCATCCCAGTGAAAGGAGATGACTGGAAAGATAAGCTCCTGGAGCAACTCAGGGGAGTGTCTAGAAGATGCCATGAAGCCCAGATCCTTTTAGAACTTGGGAAGAACTTGGGATGACAAGATGCCGTAGAATATGTGAGGATCTAAGCATTCTGCATATGTAACCTTGGAAAGACAGAAGTTGAGATCCAAGTTACTTACCGAACTGAAAGAGAAAAATCCCCCTGATTCTTCCGACTGGGTCTGGCCAGGAAGCTCCCATGGACACCTCGACCCTTCAGTAAGGCTTCAGCTTCCAGCCCACTCAGGTCACGGTGAAACCACCTAGTAGAGGAGATAAAAGCAGGAACAAGTGAATAAAAAAGGCCAGGCACTATTCTGGAGACCTGTATGGTGAAGAATGGTTCCCAGTCAGCAGCCCTAGAGGTACCCATACAGGTGACAGACAACAGCAGCAGCTCTTCCTACCTGATACCTCCCCCAGCTTCTGAAAGTTTTCCATTGCAATACAATTTCCAGGACTATCACTCCACCTGATTTGTCCTACTTTCTCTTTACACACACACACACACACACACTTCTCAGTCCCTCTTACCTCACCATCGTGGAGGGCAAAAGAAGAGGGATCCAAGTGGCTACCACCTAAGCAACTCAAAAAACACAGAGAAAAAATCAGTTTGCACTGGAGAGAAAAGGGAAGTCGGAGGTCTGTGTCAGAGCACCCAACACGAAGCTGCTTCTGTCCCTCTTGGGAGCTGGCCATGTATCTCTCCTGGCGTCTTCCGTCAGTCCCTCCAGACCCTCTCCATCCACCTGTTTCTGGATACGTGCTGTGATCACTGGCCCTCCCTGCAGTGCTGGTGGCCACCTGTGTGGGTGGGCACGCGCGGCTCCAGGAACAGGAAGCACTCTGAGCCATTGGCTCCCCAGCCCCAAGCTGCTTTACACACACTTCTGCTTCTCCTTTTGTGTCTTTCCTCCCCATCCCCCCTGTTATTCTTGGGTTCCCGTCTTTTTTTTCATACCAGAGTTGACACTGTGGATGCATCTCGAGTCCCAGCCTTGCTCCCAAAATTCAGTTCTGCACATCCTCTGTTCCCCTTCTTCCTCAAGAAGCCAGCGAGAGGAATGAGTTCTCCTCAACCTCAAGCCCTTGCCACAGTGCCAAGGGGACCACAGCTGCCCAGGGGCACCCACACACCTGAAAGGCTGAAGCAGGCAGCACACTCTAGGACACTCATTGAGCAATGAAGCACCCTACCACGGCACACCTGCCCACGGCTTGGCTCTGCTGGGCTGCCCTCAGCCACACAGCTGAAATCCTCCATACTCCAGCTTGTTGATGAACTCTCTGGCAGGGAAGCATCCTCTGCTCTGAGTAACCACAGGGGGAATCTGTGCAAACCCAGTGCTGCAGACTTCAAGGTCCAAGCCTGCACTCTGCCTTCTTGAAAACTGCTTGCTGTGGAGTGCCACCCGTGGGAGCAGTGGTAGCTCCAAAGGGATGGGGTGGGAAGAGGTGCTGAACCCGCCCACAAAAGCAGACAGAGAACAGGACTACTGCCTACAGTGGGCTCACACAGCACCAAGAAATCTTAGCCCAGGACCCTCCAAATCCCAGAACACCATACAGATGAGGCCAAAGCTACCAACCTGGACAGCCAGTTACAAAGAAAAAACCCTAAGAATTTCCAGTTACCTAGTAATTTCCAGCTGTGGCCCATAGTGGGCCTTTTCCACAGCACTGGTTTAAAGATCTGCAGCTCTCATGAAAGAAGGGGAGCTAAGCAGTGGCCAAAGAGGGCAATCCAGCTGGCAAATAAGGCTGACTTTTTTCTGGGTTGTCCCAGATACTCTGTGTGGTGGTGTGGGCAGCAGGAGCAGGAAAAGACTTGTTAATTTCAAGTATCAGCAGCTGTAGACTTCTCTGCACACCACCAGACTGGGAAATCCTGCAAAAACCTAAGCAGGCTGCTAGCAATGATTGAGATAAAACTAATGGCCGAAACAGAAAACAATATCAAAGGGAAGTACAGGAGAGATGAGTGGGAAGCTAAACTTCATTGCTAGAAAAGCAGTCCAGGCACCTACAACAGCTTCTAGTTTCACACATGTGATGAGCTGGCTGTGAGCTGCAGGGATCCAGCTGTACTGACTTAGAACTGATGTTAAAAAAGGAGATTTTAAATGCACAGAGACATGTAGTTCAAGGGAACGACTTATCTACAAAGTTGTAGAAGTTGCATCAGAAAGGCTGTACCTAAATCAGAGCCAGTCTAGAAAATACTGTTTAGTGATAGGAGAGAAATGGCAGGAATTTGTGGCAGAAGTCCCAAAAGAGAATTCCAGATATAAAAAGAGTATTGGATTATATAGAGCTGGTACAAAGACATGGTAGACAAAAATAAAAATAAAACCTATGCACCCCTACACCTTATGAACTGGTTGAAGAAGAAAATCTGCCTGAGAAAGAGAACGTTAGTGGGACACAGGGGAATGGAAAGAACAAGGTAGCAAAGAGCCCAGATTAGAACAGAAAGGATGAGCTAGCACTAAACCCATGCAATTCGGCATCCTACAGTAGGAAAAGCCACAGGGTGCAATGTAACCCACATGTGGTGGATGACAAATCCCAGATCACATAATTTACAGAATGAATTTATACTTCTGGTTGCTTTCAGCTCAAAAAAAAGGACTGGATGCACAAGCTGCCTCGGTGTCTTTAATCTGGACCATCTAATTAAAAACCACCAAGGAGGAGCTCCTGCTGGTAAGGGATGCAAATATCACAGTAGAAAAGCAAATGGTTGGTATTTGTAAGGTTGCTCTCCTAAATGGCTGCAGTATGCAACAGCAGACTATAACTGAGCTGTGAAAATATCTTAATACAATTAACAGGTTGAAAGATTTCAGCAGGTACAACATTCCTATGCTGTTCTTTCTTTGGCTTTCAGTTCAAGACAGGTGGCAGAACGTCACCTTGTAAACCCTTTGTGAAGCCAAGCTACAGCTACCACAGGAACAAATTTTGAGGAGATGATAAGTGAAAGAGCTAATTAAAATACACCCATATCTGACATTCTGTAGAAAAGATACTGAGAAACTGAACAGAATCCAGTACAAGGCCACCTAGGAGCCTGGAGCACAGCAGATGGAGGGAGCTGAGGCTTTTCAGCCTGGAGAAAGGATGCTTACGGGGAGGGGGGGGTGGTTAACAGTTGCCTGAGACTACCTAGAGGGAAACTGGGGAATTTAAAGCCGCATTCTTGGTGGGACACAGCAAAAGGACAAGAGGCAACAGGCATAACTTGCAGCAATGGGAATTCTGATTAGGTATGAGGAAAAACTGCACACACACTCCTCCCCACAGGTGCCCCAGAGAGGCTGGGAAATCTGCACTCTTGCACATGCTCAGGACTCACCTGAACAAGGTGCTGAGCAAACAGAGGTAGCTTTGGGTTAGCTCTGCTGTGAGCAGGGGGTTGGACTCTGGGATCCAAATGTCAAAGTGGTTGTTGAAGGAAGGATAAAGGAAGAGTTTCTATCCCCTCCCTAAACCTCTGCAGCTACTTGAAGAGTCAACCATCAAATCCATAATAAATTTAGCATTCTTTGGCAAGAACTTCATTGCTCAGCTACAGAGCAACCCCCTCCTTTGGCTTGCTTATTAACCTATACATCTGGCTGTTGTAAAGAGAAAATTATCTGATTCCTGATTCCTATTCACCCCCTCCTAGCTGATCATGATTTTATAGACCTTTTATTTTTTGTATCCTTCCTGAGGTCTTTCCCAGGCTGAAGACTCCAACCCTATTAACATGTTCTTCACACAGAGCTTTTCTACACCTCTGATGTTTCCAACTCTGTTATGTTGTTTTGTAGATAAGGGTGAAGGGTGGCACACAACTGCAGCATTCAAGAGGCTGGAGAGATATATATGTGTGTGTATACATACATGTATGTGTATGGACAAATACAGAGAGAGAGAGACACAGTTTTGATTCCTTCTATTTGTTCACTAAAACCACACAGTAAGTTAACATGGACTTATATATGATCCTAGTCTTACTCCAGAGTGGTTATGATTAATTTACAGCTCATTGTTTTATATTTAAATTTTGAATTATTTTTCTCCATGAATATTGTTTTACAGATGCCTGGTTTTATTTCATCTGCTATTCTCTGTTCATCTGTCCATTCACTTACTATCACATGGTCCTTCTCCAATTTTTCAGTCAGCTCCCACCCTATTATCCTGAACAACTTCCTAGTATCAGCCAATTTTGTCACCTCACCATCCAAGCTCTATTTCTAGGTCATTTGGGAATATGCTGAATGGTATATATTTCAGGTTAGGCCTCTGTGATCTGACCACTGATTAATTCCCTTTGCTGAAAAAAATAGATGTTTATTTCCACCTTCTCTGTCTGTTTTCTACTAATTCTTTATCCAAGAAAAAATTTGTCTTCCTTCTTATGCTATGACTGTAGCTTTATTTAAAAATTTCAATGTGAAAAGCTCATTAAATCACTTTTTTTAGAATCCAAGGAAACTATCAGCCAGATCTCCCTTATCCACAAGCTTGCTAAGTCCCTCAGAAAACAAGACAGGATTTTCCTTTACAAAAGCAGATGCTGACTCTTTCTTTAATATCACTTCCATTGCTTTCTGTTCTACTTTCCACTCTCTTGCCCAGATACAAACTTTATTGGTCTGTGTTTCCCTCACATGTGGGGTATCTCATTTGGAGCCCATTTTGAAACTCAGCACCGCATTTGTCACTTTCATTTCTCAGCACTGAGATAATGTTAGACAAGAGGTTTTGCTATTCTACACAGAACTGTATTGTAATTCAGTTGTTAGTGCAGACTGAAGGCCACCTGAGCTCAAGGAATGGGCTGATGGACCATCATCCTGTGACTTGCCCAGCTGAGATGCTGTCTGTCAGGCCACAGGACCCCAGGACAGTGCTGGAGCAGATCCTTACACAGATCCTTACACAGAGTAATGCTAGTGTGAATCCCACTTCCTTACATTGTGCCATTGCAGTCTCCAGAGCAAAAATAAAACATTTGGACTGACCATGAAGATTTTATGGCCTGCTGCTTTATCAAGGGCTATCAAGACTGTAGGGAGCCAAGAAATAACCAGGATTAATAAGGTCAGCCACCTGTTCTCTGTACAAAAACATTTTGTGGAGCTGTCAGAGTAGCCAAAGCAAAATGGGCAACCAAGCCCTGCTGCTCTTTATCGAAGTGAGAAGAAGCAACAGCAACAGCAATCCCAAGTTCTGGCTTTCCTGGAGCTCTTATTAGAAGGTGGTTTATTTCCCTTCTGTGCCCAATCCCTACTGCCAGTATTTGTTTTTTTTTCTCACCAACAGCTCTTGTTTTCTTCCCCTGGCTAGTGTTCACAGCACTCACCCGCAAGATGGCATCAGGATCTTGACACAGATCCCTGCTGACGGGGCACTGACAGCAGCAGGTGTAGGAGGTGTCCTACTAAAGGAAATAAGGTGATATTGGAATTATCAAGTATCTTGAGATGGACTTGGGGGAGACATCAAAGACCTTGATGGAGGAGGGGTGGATTTGCACCTTCCCGGCAGGGCTGGATGCCCATGAGGGTGAGTGCCACAGCTCTGGAGAAGCAGCTGGCAGTGCCTGGGAGCTGCGGCACCTCCTGTGACTCACCTGTGTCTGATCTGCACAGACAGAGTCCTGAACTCTGCCTGTTCCTAGGAGGACTAAGAAGAAGGTAGCTCCAGGTCAGGCAAACCACAGGCCTCGAGCAGAGGACTTAATTTTCACCATTTGCAAAGCACTTCCTGGGCTGTGGTTAATGAATAATTAGAGGGGTGGGGGAAGGCCAAGGCCAAGCTGGGAGAGGTGGATGAGAGACGGAAGGGACTGACTGCTCTTCCTGCCTCCTATCCCCGAAGCTCACGCCCTTGCTGGCTACATTCCTGCCTGGTTTGTAACCGGCAGGCACAGAAGGCAAAACGGGCAGCAGCTCTCACACCGGGACTGCAGCTTGCTGCTCTCCTTGGCCTGTCTTCTTCACACCCAGCCCAGCCATCCTGGCCCCCATCACCCTCACCAAAGCCTCCTAGGGCAGCAGGCTACAAGCAGATGTATCTGATGCCCCCTCAATCAAATCAACTTGGAAGCCTCATACTGGACCATGGCTGCTCTGCTAGGTTTGTCTGTCTGTGGTCTCAGAAGACACAAGATAGAATTTTATGCCTGTGTTGTTCTAACCCAGGCTGCAGACACAAGGGGCAAGCCCAGCCTTCCCACAACAGGTCACTCCTTGTTGCATTTCTCTGCCACCTTTTTCATCACAGTGACATGCTTGGTGGCACATTCAGCTGGAAAATAATGCAGCCGTGGACACGGGTGGTAGGTGAGAGTTAATTGTCCAGACCCTGCTGGGGACAGGGGTCTCAGCGGGATTTATGTCACCTGCTGAACAGCACTAGATTGTGTGTAGGGATTTTATTACCTAGTCTGCTTCAAGTACCTCATTTGTACATGCTTGGTCCTAGGACTTAGCACCTAATGAAATGTTAAAAAAAAGAACAAAAACAAAAAACACAAACCCCAAAACTCACTTTGATATAAAGTCCAAGGGCTGCACACCTAGGTTTGTATAAGCAATTGCCTCTTTGCAGAGTTTGCTACATACTGGGCCCCCCAAAACAGTTGCACAGACTTCACCAAGAATGAGGCTGGGCACTCCTCTGAACCAGGGAGAAGCATCTGTGTCCAAGGAGCACCGCTGAGCTCACATTCACCCATAAACCCAGGGCGCTTTAAAGACATTTTCTTTATTCGCGAGCAGACACGCAAGCACGCACAAAGCATCCCTTTCAGGTCAACGTCTCCCGTCTTCAAGCGCCCCATTCCCGAGCTGACGTGCCCCAAGCCTTGGTAGGGCAGCCCCGGCCGAAGCACCAGAACCGGCGGGGCAGGAGTGGTGTTCGGTCTCAGGAGGCTGCCACTCCGCCGGTCCCGGCTCCGTGCGGCGGCAGCGTCATGGGCGGCAGGAAAATGGCCTTGAGCTTGCCCGACATGCTGGCGATCTCCGGGTCCTGCGACTCGTAGGACTTTATCAGCCGAGCGAACTTCAGGACCCCTGCAAAACACCGGATGGGAAGGGGGCACCCGCCCACACCGCCCCCTCGGCGGGCCCGAGAATCCCCACTCGGTGGAAGGCTACCCACCTTCGCCATCGTTACTGAAGCCGTAGGCTTTTATCACGTCCTGCTGGATCTGGGTGGCCACAGGCAGGAGGAACTGCAGCATCTTGCCCATGTCGTTGCAGGCGTTGTCCCGAGCCTCATCCATTCGCTGAGCGTTCTCGGGCACCCCGAAGGCCTTGATCACCTCCGCCAGCGCCGCTGCGGGAGACGGTGACACAGCTCCCACCCGACCCGGGCCCTGGGGCCGCATGCATCTCTCCCGCACTCACCCTTAGCTTGCTCTGCGCTCAAAGGCGCCGGGGGCTGCGCCGAAGCCGCCATGAGCACTTCCCGGCGCCGCCGCCGCTACGCGCTTCAGCCGCCGCACGGTCCCGCACCCCCCCCCCAAGCTCTGCAGCGCATGTGGAGACGGAGCACCGCCCTGTTCTTCATTTACGTAGAGTGGGTGAGGCTTCCCGCAAGGCGGGAAACCTGCTGGACAAATACTAAAAGAGCTGAAATCACTGAGAGGTTTGTTGTGACCGCGCCGGACCCGACCCGGGTCGCCCTGCCCTGAGGTAAGGGCGAGAGCCGCTCCCTCTCAGATCGCTCCCCCTCCTAGTCCCCCGGCCCCCTGGCCCTGGGCCTGACGGGAGGAGCGCTGGCAGCGGCGGTAGCCGCCGCGAATCCCACCGCTTCTCCCGGCCGCAGCCGTATGCAGATCAGCCGCTCCCCATTGGTGCCGACGTTCCTCTGCCCCGCCCCCCGGGCTGCGGGATCACCTCCGACGCCGGCGCCAGGGCGCGGGGTTTGCTGGGAGCGGCTGACGGGAGGAGCGGAGTTGTTTGCGGTACCGTCCGTGTCCGGCAGCGCTGCTACCGGAGCCCTGGCAGGCCTCTGCCCCGCCGGCTGTCAGCCCCGGCCTGTCCCTCTGAGGCGTTTCCCAAAGCGGTGCCGGTTCCCAGCCACACAACCCCCACGCGGTGGGCACCGGCTCCCCTGCCCTTCTTAGCAGCCCCGGTTTTCATCCCCCATCTGGCTGGAAAATGCGTGTTTCTGCCCGCTCCCAAGGTTCCCTCCTAGTCCTAGTAAAAGGAAATGAACACAACGGAGCCCATTTCTGGAAGGGTTTTTTTGGTTGGTTGGTTTTTGGTTGGTTGGTTGTTTTTTGTTGTTGTTCTTTTTTAAGAGTTTCATATATATTTATATATATAAATTATTGTATGTTGGGGCTTGGGAGTGCATGGGGAAACTTGGTTTGAGTGTTTTTCCATAGCTTGGTTGTTGGTTGGTTTTCCTTTTAATGGTTAAGTAAATATATATATGGGGACCAATCGAGAGATACAACTGTGAAATAAGACACGCACGCAGGGGGGGCAAGGGAGTCACAAGTTGCTACATAAAACTGCCACGTCTAATAGGATGTGCATGAGTTAAAGTACATCAATTATGAGTGAGGGGAAAGGGGCAGCTGCCATCTTATTAAGACAGTCCCAGGATGCAGTATTCTTCAACCATGCTGGCTGTCCCCACTGGGCTCAAAGAGGTCACCGTGGTCACTGCAGTCTCGAAAACAGCCTCTTGGTGCTTTGCACCTCATGGCCATGTCCTTTCCCATCAGCCCTGGGAAAGTGTGGCCACCATCTTGCAAACAGTCTTGGGGTGCTTTGCACCCCGATGGCTGGTACCGGTCCCTCTGCAGGCAGGCAGGAGCAGCTGCACTGGAAGAAGTCCCATAACGCTTTCCTTGCATCTGAAGGGATGTTGGAGAATGGGAAGCTGCTCTGGCTAATCTGAAGAAGTTCCATGTTGCTTTTCTGTATCACTAAACAGTATCTTACACCTAAAAGGGGGTGGGGTGTGAGGAGGCATATTGGAAAAAGGCTCTGTTGGGTTTTGAGTTACTTCTTGGCTCCTCCTTGCAGAAGCACAAAAGGCAGCACCATCGTGTGCATGAAGTCCTGCAATGCTCTGCACTTTTTTTTTTAAATGCAACTGTTTCCCCAAAACAAAAGGATGGAGCTGCTGCCACTCTTAATTCATGTCAGTCTTTGTCTTTTTGAGCTCTGTGCAATGCTGATTCTGTTTTCTTCAGAGCTCTGCTGAAATCACGTACCGATCGTTTCACGTCCATTAGTGGTTCGTCAGTCCCTCCCCGATTTCTCTCTACCACCTTCTGCTCCCAGGATACCATCCTGTACTTTTCATCCATCTTCTCTTGCACTCTTACTGCATGGTGGGATCAGGATGTGTGACTCTGCAGCTTCCCCTCCCCAGGATTTGGTTGACTGATTGCTCCTCTTGAGAGTAAGACATGATGATGTCACATTGACAGTAGGAGTCCATTTACAGGGGTTTGTCACTTTCTTTCTTCAGGTGACTAGGATAAAGAAGAAGTGATTATGAAAGAGGCAGTTTAGTATCTCCCACTGCATTTTGTTAGTCCAGTCTTGCAGGACACTGCTGGCCTGGAACGTTTTGCAAAATCCTATCAAAAAGGTACATTGCAACTCTCTCCTTCCCAACATGCTTCCCCATGCACCTGTGAAACCCTTTTCTCGGCAAAAGTATCCTCACAAATGTTTGGTATTTTGGCAGGGGTATCAGTTAGTTCTAACTGTTCTGTTAGCATGTTAGACACTATTAGCATGTGTGAAATATTCAAGTTACCTGCTGCCCCAGAAAGGAGCCAAGACCCCAAAGGAGACTATCCACCAAACATCCACTTGTCAAGAATTGTAGAAGATAGTGTTTTAAGTTTTGAAGGCTGGCCTAGATGCACTAGTGCTTTGCTCTTGAAGCAAAAGCAGTTGGCGACTTTGGGCATGAAGAATGTAGGTAACAGACATAACAAGACCTTGGTAAAAGAATAGAGTAGCACATGTTTTTGCTTTTTAGGAAAGATTGCATTAACTAGTTAGAGGAGGCCCTGCTTTGCATGAATGGTTAGTTGTAGCCTAATTTGACGCTCAAGAAGGACCCCTGGGTGTCAGTCATTCGTTGCTACTGCAAAGAATGACCTCCCTGTGGCCAACCCACAGCTGTGCCCCAGTGGCAAGGCATTCCTGCTCCCAGGTGTGGGCTGAGACACCCACTTCAGGGGTAATGCTTCCCTGTCCCCAGGGAAGGGGGACCTTCAGGCCAGAGCTCTGCCCAAGCTATGTTTTTGAGGAGAAACCGGTCTGTTTGCCCTGTGCTGCAGGAGGAGGAGGTCCACACACCTGTAGTAATCCTCCTGTGTCGGAAGCGGCACGCCGTGCAGTGGGTGATGGGCATGAAGCCACTGCTGCTGCTCCAGAGCCAGGCGCTGCAGCTCAGCTGACTGCGCGTGCATGGCCTGCAGCTGATGTGCTGCTGACATGGGTGCGGAGAGAGAGCCCGGCAGGTCCCTGTAGGGTGCAGCTGCAGACAAAGATGAAACAGAGAAAAAACAAGTTAATGCAACAGCTCCATCCTCTGCCACGGCCCCACAGCTCAGAGAAGGCTCTTTCTTGCTGCATTTTCTTGCTCAGCCCATGTGCAGGACTTGCTCATCCCCCAGTATGTAGGCTGGTCCTACACCATGCCAGAACTATTTAGCAGTCCTGAGTTTGGTCCTGTGAGCCCCTGCCCCTTGCATCTCCTCATGCTCATCAGACTAGATCAGCAGTCCCTGTGAGCACCCTTACCAAAAAGCTGGTGGCGCAGCACTTCATTCTCATGTAGAGGGTGAGGCAAGAGAGGGTTGGGGATGGTTCCAGCTGGGTATGGTATCCGTGTGAGGTGTGATCCCGAGGCGAGTGGGTCAATAAGAGGGTGAACAGAGGCTGAGGCTGGGAAGAAAAGATACCACAAGATAACCATCCCATGCTTTGTAAGAGGTAACATGGGGAAAGGCACAAGGCAAAACAAAATAGATGTTAAGATGGGCTGTTTGCATTAGGGATAGAATGATTTCAAGGCTAGATAATGCAGTACTATGTCCTTCTGAGTGCTATTACTTTTGCCTGTGTTGAATTTAATCCAAACCAGTCTAGCATAGCTCTGTGTCCACATTCCCTGGGGACAAGTACTGCTCCTTACAGTTGATTCTGCAAGAACATGCTCTGCAGTCAGGCCTGTATGCAGTATTGTGCCTATCTGCCACCCTGGCTGTCACTCAAGTGCATGCTCAGCTCATATGGGGTGCTTCCACTTCCAGGTCTCATTCAATGCAGATGCTCAGTGCTCTCCAGTTTGCAAGCACCATCTAACACTGTAATGCAAGGTATGGAAACTACTGTTCCCAGGGTTTTGAACTCACTGCCAGAATGCTGGCTGCAGGTGCTCAGCTAGAGTGTGGGAGAATGGACATCCATTTCTCTCTGATGCCATCTCTGAGTAGCTGTGGTTGCTTAGACTGCATGTGTGTCTGTGACTGCCACTAGATCCCACTGACCACACACAGTACCCTAGCAGGCACAGTACTTTTTCCTCTTATATTGTAATTTGGGCTTTGCTTCTCTTTTTATTCCTGAACTTCTTTTACTTTGCTTTTCTGTAGGATGTGGAACTGGAAGAGATCACCACTCTACTCTGAAGGACAGCAGCTGCTGGTTCCTTACAATTAGCCCATTGTATCTCCCATCCCATCCCATCCCACCATCTGCATCAAGACCCTAGAAGCAAACTAGAGAACCAGTATTTTGTTAGTCCTAAGGATGCTGTCAAAACCATCATTAGCAAGCCTCCCACTCCCTCAGCAGACCACAGCATAAGGGATGCAGTACACAGTTCCACTGCTCTGGTATCCAGCAGGACGCCAGTGCCCATACTGTATCCCCAGAAATCCAGGACTAAAGGACACAATGCAAACAGCTCTGATCTCCACTAAGCAGCAGACTCACAGACACTCTGATGCTTGCAGCAGGCATCAGTGACTTTGCTGGGATGGGAGAGAGGGCAAGGATGAATGACTGTGACTTTGACCTCCTCTGGCTGAAGAGCTGGATCTGGGGCCCTCAAAGTCAAGTCTCGACAGTTCTTGGTCTTCCCCAGGGCCAGAGGGAGGGAGTTCCAGGACAGATACAGTAGAAGGGAAAGCAGAGCTTTTTGCGGGGCACAACCACCATGGGGTCCTTACCTGCATGTATGGCATCCTGCTGATGGAGATGGAGGTGGGAGTGGATGTGGGAATGCTGATGGTGATGAGGTGTCACATTGAGCATCTGCAGGCGGGCCAGCGGGTCATTGCTGAGAGCAGCTACCCGCTCGGCGTGCTGGCGCTCAGCTGCCAAGCGCTCGGCGTAGGACATGTCGGGACGAAGGGTTGGGCCGGCTGCCAGTGCCAGCCTCTCCCGCTCCAAGTGACCCAGCCCTGGGTGGAAGGGAAAAGCGGGATGAAGGCCGGGGGCTGTCTGCAGACTCAGCCCGCCATGGCGTGGGAACGGATCCATGGCAGCGGCTGGCACGGCATGGAGCTGCTCCAACTCAGCCGGCTTGACTTCAAAGCCGGGCTTGAGACGTTCACGCAGGTCACGGTCCCTCAGGTCTCGTTCACGGGCTTCCCGCTCCCTCAGCTCTCGCTCCCGTGTTGCTGGATCGCTGCTGTAGATGGCCGGCACGTTGTACCCCAGCAAGCCTGGGTCGACCGCGCCCAGCGGCACATAGAAAGGGTGGTTGCGGTTGCTGGGGGACATGACGTGCGGCCGTGCATATTCACTGAGGGTGCGCAGAGCTGGGGTATCGGGCCCCAGGTATGGGGGAACAGTTGCTACGGCACTGCCCTGCTCAAAGGAGGGGCGGTGGGGAACTGGCCCAAGGGATGAGCACTCCACCGGCCGGCCCTCCTGGGCCATCTTCTGCAAGAGAGCAGAGAGACCAGTGTCAGGGCCCCATCAGGAATGGCCAAAGGCATTCTCCAGTAACCCCTCTGGCTGCACAGTGGCAGTAGGACCTTCCCAAAAACATACCACACTCCTCTCCAACTCCCGCTCTTTCTCCCTCTCCCGTTCCTTCTCTCGCTCCCGTTCTCGTTCCCGCTCCTTCTCTTCCCGTGCCTTCTGCTCAGCCTCTCGCCGCACTTTCTCCACCAAGTCTGCCCTTTTCTTGGCCAGCTTGGAACCATCGAGGGGTACAAAGTACAGGTCCGTGCGGGAGCAGGAGTTGAAGCCACGGTCCAGGTGTTTGTTGAATCTGGGGGGTAAGAAGTGAAGCCTGTCAGTGCAGGAGGGGGCTGGAGGGCAGGGATGGGGACAGGGGCAGGCAAAGCCAAGCCTGAGCTGCAGGAAGGGGAAGAGCATCATGGAAATGGCAAAAAGGCACAGATGCACCCCACATTCTGAGCGACTTCCCTCCCCCTCCTTTGACCCATGCATCCCTTCCCAGACTGGAGACAGGCCCCCAGTGCTGCCCCTCACCTGGCCGACTGGCTGGCATGGCTTGGCACGTCCACCACCTTGGGGGGTGGTGAGGGGCTGCGAGTTGGTGGCACGGGACTCTCGGGGGGCTCGTACTCCTCTGATGGCTCCTGCTTGATCTGTGTGGCACTGAGGGGGAGTGGGGGGGGGGCTGGAGCGGCCATGCTTCCTGGCAGTGGTGGCGGGGCAGAGGAGGCGGGCGAGGGGGCTTTGTAGCCCCCTGCCACAGGGGAGGAGGCCACCCGGTAGCTGGGAGGAGTGGCTGCCCGGAAAGGGGCGGCCGAGGAAGAGGGGGGCGAGCCTGGCTTGTAGGGGGCTGGGGGCTGGAAGGTGGAGATGGGAGAGGCTGCTCGCTTCCCATAAGGAGTCACAGCTGAGGGGGGTACTGGGGGTGAGACAGTCTTGTAGGGGGCAGCAGAGGGGGAGGCCATGGTGGCAATGACTGTGGAGAGGGTGGTGGCAGCGGAGGTAACTGGAGGGCCAGCCCCATGAGCAGGGGAGGGGGGTGGTGGTGGAGGAAAGGTGTAGGTGGCAGGACTCTGCCCTGGGGGGTGAGCACACATGCCGGGGTAGCTTCCCTGCGAAGAGGCTACAGAGGAAGATGAGGAGGAAGAGGAGGAAGAGGAGGAAGAAGAGGAGGAAGAGGAGGAAGAGGAGGAGGAAGAGGAAGAAGAAGAGGAAGAGGGGGCGGCAGTGGCAGTGGAGGCCGAAGGAGCCTGGCTGTAAGCAGCCTGGCTGTGAGGGGCATAGAGGCGCAGCCCGTAGGTGGCATGGGGAGGGTGATGGCTGCTTGACTCCAGGCCATGGGGGTAACTCCCAGGGGGCTGGGGGGGCGCGGTGGCTGCTGGGGAGACCCCCCCCACTGCTCCCGTGGCCGTGGTGATGCTGCTGGGGTGGCTGCTGGTGGTGAGGGGACTGTCCAGGGAAGGGGGCGGCTGGGTGGGAGCTGGCATTGCCCAGGGGGCGGCTGTAGGGCGGTGGTCCCTGGCTCCAGACAGGCTGTGAGGGTAGGGAGGGCTGGGTGTACTTGGGGGGCTGGCTGGAGACGGAGAGGCCGCCGGGCGGGGGGAAGGAGTGGCCATAGGAGGCACTGTAACTGGGCAGGGGCTGGGCTGGGGAGGGCTGGGGATACTGGGCTGAGGAGCTGGAGGGCGGCAGGGGCGGCGGGGCATAAGGGTAGCGGGAGGGGGCCAGGGCTGGGGCCTTGTCCTGCCCCATGCCATGGGGTGAGGGGAGGTGGCTGCTTAGGGGCTGCCCCACCATCCCCGGGGAGCTGGAGGCGGCCACCGTGTTGTTGAGGGGGCGTAAAGCTGGCGGGGGAGGCAGATTGGCAGAGACATGAGGGAAGGTAGGGGCAGAAGCTGGGGGGGCAGCCGGAGGGTTGGCCGGGGGCGTCTTCTGAGCGGGGAGCCCCCCGACCACTGACGCCAGCGAGATGGGGGTGGTGGGTGGTGGATTGTGCTTGGCGCCGAGAGTCTGCTCACGACCTCCTGGTGCAGAGAGCCCCCCTACTCCACCAGCAGTTTTGGCCCCAACCTGGACCACATTGGCTGTAGGGTAAAGAGAAGCATGGGTGGAAGAGGAGGAAGAAGAGGAGGAGGAGGAGGAAGAGGAGGAGGAGGAAGCGGGAGCAGAAGGGGCAGCAACAGCAGAGGAGGAAGAGGAGGAAGCAGGTGTCTGCGGGGCTTGAGCCTGGAAAATGCGGGAGGCTTGGCCCTCCAGCTGGGAGTGGTAACTACTGGCAGGGGGTCCCTGGGGGTGCACCTCACCCGGGAGCCCAAAGTTGGGCTCTGGTGGACGGGCCAGGCTGTCAGGAGGGGGAGCTACTGGCGGGCTCTGGGGGAAGAGCGGAGGGTGGTGGTAGGAGTGAGATGGCCCCTGGGACAGCACAGAGGAGGAGTCAGAGTCATTCTCCACACTTCCAGGGCTGTAGACACTGGGAGAGGTGCTCCTGTTATCCTGGTCAATATCCCGTGGGTCACTGCTCATCTCATCATTGAAGCTGTGGCCATCAAGGCTGTCAACATCGGATGGGGATGGAGGACAGGGCAACTCCTGAAGTAGGAAGAAGGAGGAGAGAGGCATTATGCAGCCTCCTAGACCATTCATGGCACATTTCAAGTTCCTAGAACTTGCTTTCTGACCTTCTCTGCCAGCCCCAGCACTAGAAAACCCCACAGACAGAAGGAGACATCATCTGGCAAGATATAAATAACACCAGTCCTCCTGCCACCCCTCCACTGCCCTTAGGCCCACATGTACAGAGGCAGCAAGGCAGGCTAGGGAACTGTTGCAGAGTGAATACTTACGAAAGGTCCTAGCACAATCACCTGTGATGGGATGTTGGCCAAGGTATGATACCACCAGGTAGCACAGAGTAGCATGTACCACAGTATCCTCAGCACAGCCCCCAGGCCCAGAATTGCTCGTCCCTGCAGAACTCTCCCTCAGAACCTGCTCCCCTCCTCCATCTCTCTCTTGCTGCCCCAGCTCCTTACCTCCCAGAGTCATGCAATGAAGCACCAGTGATTAAGCAGTTAACACGGACAATTAACAAGTGCCACTCTTGAGCCTCGGGACTCAAAGAGAGGTTAAATTGAAAAAAGGTCACTGATGAGCTGAACAGAGCGTCCAGGTGGAGAAATTACATAGGTGTAACCACAGTCATTTAATTACAATGACCTCATAAAATGACTCAATATCTTCATGTTTGCAGGCCTTTTAGGACAGTTCAATGAACAGGCTAATGGAGAGCTGAAAAACACAAGACCTGAATTTTCCTGCCACCACCAATGCTGGCATTTTGATTATGCAGAGTGTATGCATGAGCAGGTTTTGTAAGGCCACCACATGGAACCAACCATGACTTAAGCACCTCCATTTCACGCTGCTATGGGGGAGCAAAAGAGGCTGAGTCTAACCCAACCATCCCAACAAACCCAACTGAGCCAGCAAAGGCAGGGCATGTGGTCTGAGAGCATGGCAGTCCCCTGCAGACAGGACAAAAGAGATGAAACACCTCCATCTGCTCATTGTCACTCCTGGTGGCATTTCTGTAGCCTGGCAGATGCCAATTAGGTTGGAAGCGCTGCAGTACAAAGCCTGAGGTGCCAGGGCTAACCAAGCAGCAGGAAACTCAAGCTGGGTGGGCATTAGTAGGGAACAGGAGACTCCTTTTCCCTGAACTGGGGCATGCCAATAAACACAGCAGGGAGAACTCACCTCAGTTTTGGGTTTTTTGGGAGCGCTGGTGTCCTCCCCTTCGCTTTCTGAGATCTCTTCTGTTCGGCCCTGCTTACTGCCCTTGGGGGTGCAGGATTCTTCCACCCGGCCCTTCTGCAAGGGACAGAAGAACAGGGAGGTGGGAGGGTGACAAGGAAACTTCCCATCCGGCCAGGCCTGACAGTGGGCAGTGAGTGGTAGGGGGAAGGCTGAGCCAGAATATGGCAGCAATTAGCACTAAAAAGGACTGATGAGACAGGAGACTAGTTCTTGGGAGATTATGGGAAGGGCAAGATGTTGAGGATGGGACAAAAGAGGGATCCTGCCCATTCCAGAGAGCTAACCCTGCATGGGTTCCTCAGTTGATCCACTCTGGTCTGCAAACCCTGGATCCCTAAACAGACCCCACCCAGTCTGGGCAGCTCTCGAGCACTACACACTTGTGTGCTAGTTTATCCTACCTTCGTTGCTTGTCGGGATTTCTCAGCCTTGCCATCACTGCTGGAAGTGCTGACACCACCGGGGGAAGCTCGACCCCGTGACCTGAGCTCCTCGCGGGGCCCTGGAGTCTCTTTCTTCCGTCCACTCCGCATTGACATCTAAGAGAGGGATCACTGTTTCAGTCTTGCTTTGCACCTCCCTCCAACTCCTGCCCTGTCCCCAGCCCTCCAGAACCTCTGAACCCGACACTCCCCTATGCCAAACTCATGTCCACCAGCACTGCTGTGAGCCTCAGTCCCAACCAATGGTTCCATCTTGCCTACAGTGTCCCACTTCACCACTCCTATTTCACATACCGAGTCCTTGTTCTGTCGTGTCTTCATTCTTTTGGGTGTGGGACCCCCATTCTCCTTGGCCCGGTTTGATGAAAACATAAATTTTTATCACTCCACACCCCCCTTTGGCTGTTCCCGGGGAGATGGAGATGGGCAAGAGCTGTCCTGCTGGAAGGAGAGCTTACATCAGCAATGCAACAAGATCCCAGTGAATCCTGAAAGAAAGACAAGGAGATGAGAGGGCAGAGTGAGTGATTAGCAACAGAAATGCAATAAAATTACCATTTCCTTATTATTTACCGACTCAAGGATCTTTACCTAGAATACAATAAACATCCCCTATCAGAAAGGGAAGAAGACTTGGCTTCCAGCCAACCAGTGCAGGAACAGTCTAGATGCACTGTCATTTCTCTGAAAAGGGAGCTAAACCAGGGCTCAGAGCAAAGGCCCCAGACAGGAGAATTCCTGGACCTCCTGTGCAGCCCTGAGGCCACTGCTTTCCACTTCCTCCATCTCCCTGACTGCGAAAAGGGAATAACGACACCGGCCTGCCTCTCATGGGGCTCCACATCATCCCTGACCAGTGCTTTGAGAAACCCATCTGGAAGGTACTTGGAAAAGCAGGGGATTTGATTTTAATTTCATTAATATTTTATTTGACCCTCATCATGAAAGCCACAGGGGACTCATCCAGCATCAATTCCCACATAGAACAATTCATTATCTGAGACCTCTACTTTAATAGAAAAATAGCTCACGATGGTTTACAACTAATGGAGACCTAATAGAGACAGAACAACCTCCAGCCCCTACCAGCTGACTTGCATTGCTCTCATACTTTGGTTATGAATTAGCAGTCTTTGGTTGCTAATTCATCCAGTTACACCAATGCTATCCTATATAAGCATGTAGAATTAACATTTCTTACATAAAACATTGTAAGGTGATCCTAATTTAATTCAACACAAGACATGTTGACAGTCTTCAAGTATTAGCTCAGCTCTGAAGACAATGCAGCAACAGTGCGTTACCAGTATGTCACTGCTCTTTACAGTCAATGGGGATGTCACCCACATCTCCCACACCAAAAAACTGAACATCATAACCCAGTGCACAGGTCTCACTTCAGCTTTCCAGTAACCCTGTAATGACACTATGGTCTTCTTTCCAGGGAAGCAAGTCAGAGAAATAGTATGCAGTCAACCACATGCTGAAATGTCCCCTTTTAAAGACATACCAACTTGGTTTTTATGTCAGCCACTAAATGTGCAGTACCAAACAGGTATGTTTCAGTAGACACAATCAACCATGGGGGCAGAAGTTTCTAACACTTAAAAGCTTTTCTGAAACATTTAACAGGACCGACACACATTATTAGGCTCAGTACCACAACTGTTAGGTCAGTGGCTAGATGACACAACATTGCCTTCTAATTTTAACATCTGTGAAATAAAAGCTTGCAACATGAGCCTTGACAATTAACAGTTATACCTAACCCTTCCCATCATCAAAGATCCCTGTGAATGTCTCTGAAGAGTTCTTAGAGCTCTGTGGTTTTGGAAAGGAAATGAAACATTTGGTATAGCTGCTGTCCAAGAGATAACCTTTTCCTGGCCCTGCAAAGCCTTTTACAGGTTTGACTGAGTTATGAGGCATTGTGAGTTGACATTTTTTTTGTTTCATACCAGCCAGCTTGGCTTGGCTTACTGCCCAAATCTCTCCATATTCTTGTGTAAGCCCTGTTGCAGTTTCCCACGAGCAACATGTACTCAACAGACATCCCAGTGTGGGATTCAAAATGGATCCCGTGCTTCTTCCTCCCCAGCTCCAAGTAATTCTCCTTGCCAAAAGCAGACTGTGCTGCCCAGCCAGCAAGGAGTTCCTCTTCTACTGAAAAACAGATCAACTCTATCCCAGGCTTTAGTGTGGAGCAACTGTTAACAGGTAACAAAACTAGAATCAAGTCCATTTTTAATGGGACACAGTCAAGATTTACACCTTCTATCTCCCTTAAAAATTTAGGGGAGTATTTGTTCTTAGGTCAGGATAGCATTCACACATTAGTTTGAGAGTCTGAGACAACACTGCTCATAAGGCACATGCCCCAGAACTTTTGCACATGCCTGGGGCCACACACAAGAGATATCCCAACACATGTCCCAAGAGTAGGGAGGCGATTTCCAGTAAGACAGGGAAGTCTGGGAAGTTCCCCCAAGTCCACTAAGGGCTGAAGGGTTTTGTTACTTCAGCAGGTGCTCTGCAGCAGCAAAAGCTCTGGGATGGGCATCCCAAGTCCAGGGCTCCAGTCTTAAATGCCAGCTGAGGTCAAGCTAGCCCTTCCTGGGGCCAACAACAGCAGGAGGAGGAGCCTAAAGCTCACAGAGCTAACACCACCATTACTTCAGCAATGTTTCTTCAGCTAGCAGACATTTAAGACCTGATGCAATCCTCACCAAGATTACCTGCTGCTACTCAGTTGTCATCAGTCACCATGATCTCTGCCCTTTCTTTCATTATCACTCCTCTCTTGGCAAAAACAAACAAACACATCTACCTCATTTTATTACCTACTACTCCTGATCTTCTGACTGCAGTGTTCCAGTAACCTCAGGTAGATAAAGGGTCTGAACAGGAGGAGAGGTACAGCAGGCAGAATGTGATTATGATATGTGACACAGGAGCCCCCACTGAGCTAGCCAGTGATGAGGGGAGGAGAATAGCACTGATGTAGCCTCTCTTCTCCATTGAGAATCTGCCTAGGTAGACCATTTGCCATTTTGGAGGCACTGACTGCACAGATGTCAAGGTCCATGGACAGATTACTCAGTCTCAAAGAAGAAACTAATAAAAAAACTCTGCCACCCATCAGGACCACAGATTCTGCAAGGGGCAATTTGACATCATCAGTACTTTTCAACAAAATAGGGCAGCACCTGTTCTGTGGTTCTGGGAGGTGACTGGCATTACACGGCTTGCACTCACGTGCCATACTCCTTCTACCCTGGAAAAAGGGATGGGCACATCTACTCTGGTCACTGGGACTCAGCATGGTCCTATGCTAACTCCTAAACCACTGTCAGGCATCATCTGTGTGAGTGCTGCTTGGTCCAGGCCAAAGACCATACAAAAAAACACCATGATAATGAACAGCCAGTGCTGTGGACCAGTGCTCCTGCTTTAGTCTAAGTACAAATGTTCTGAAATTCAAATCTCTTGTTTTCTTCAGTTGGGTACTTTTGAAAGCACACAATAATTACCCCTCAAGTAATTCTTTAAAATGTAGGAACTATATACAAAATCCTGTGTGGAATCAAAGGCATTTGGCTTGTAAAGGCAGGGACTCAGCAGTCAGAAGATGAGATGTAAGTCTGCTTCTCTGCAGTTTGTTAGTTGTCTTCCCATCTTGTTTTTTCCCTTTCCCTTTCTGCAAAGGGACAGGTTCATGTTGGAGGGAGGAAACAGGGTGGCAAAATTTACACAGCTGCTTTCTAACACACTGCAGATGCTGCAAAGAGTCCTGGAAGTAAGATGGGATGTTCACTGACTGGTCCCTCTTGACAGGTCAGAATCCCCCAGAAAGGAGTGACCACTGGAGAGGTACGAGCAGGGGACACACACCATAGGTGGGAAGTCAGAAGTTGGTGCATATGCACATGCATATACATAAATATATACGTATCAGTGAATTACATTCCCAGGCATTTTTAATTCCTGTCTTCCTGTGTCCATTTCCCTCATTTTATAAAATGGAAGGGAAATTCCCAGAAATGTAATCTGGCTTAACAAACTGTGTAGTACCTTGAAAATACAAAGTTTCATACAAAATACTGCAATCAGACAATCTGAAGCACAACATTTCCCAATGGCTAATAACCTAACTTCACGTTTGAATTCCTTCTTTCTATAAGGGTATGGTGAAGGGAAGGAAGGAAGGACAAGGGAACGTGCTGTGCTCAGTGTTAGACAGCAATAAATGAACAGGTCAGGGTTCAGATTGCATGTCAGTCTTACTGTCAGTCTTCTGAGTATGACATTACTGTAAAAGTGAAAACAATTGTGTCATCAAAAAGATTACAATGTCGAAATGTCTGACTACCAAGATGGCAGTGAGCAAATGCTTGTGGTTAATTTCATTACCTTGAGTGTGATTATACCCATGAGTTACAAATTTTTTTTTTTACTCAGTAAATTTTGTTAAGAAATCATAGAATGGTTTTGATTGGAAGAGATTCTAAAGATCATGTAGTTCCCACCCCCCTGCATGGGCAGGGACACCTCCCAGTATACCAGGGTGCTCCAAGCTCCGTCCAACCCAATCTTCAACACTTCCAGGGAGTGGGCATCCACAATTTTCCTGGGAAACCTATTCAACCACCCTCACAGTAAAGAATTTCTTCCTCATATTTAATCCACATCTACCTTCTTCCAGTTTAAAGCCATTACCCTTTGTCCCATCAATCCATGCCTTGTAAAAAGTCCCTCTTGTAGGCCTCCTTCAGGTACTGGGAAGCCACTGTAAGAATTCCCTGGAGCCTCCTCTTCTCCAGGCTGAAAAACCCCAATTTTCTCAGCCTGGCTTCATAGGGGAACTGCTCCACTCCTCTGATCATTTTCCCAGACCTCATTTGGACTCACTCCAACAGCTTCATAAAGTCACAGAATGGTTTGGGTTGGAAGGGACCTTAAAGATCATCTAGATCCAACTTTCCTGCCACAGGCAGGGACACCTCCCACTAGATCAAGTTGCTTGGAGCCCCATCCAACCTGGCCTTGAATACTGCCAGGGAGGAGGCAGCCACATCTTCTCAGTGTCTCACCACCCTCATAGTAAAGAATTTCTTCCTAATATCTAATCTAAATCTCCCTTCTTCAAGTTTTAAATCATTGTCCCTTGTCCTCTCACTACATACCTATGCAAAAAGCCCTACCCCAGCTTTCCTGTAGGCCCTTTCAGGTATTGGAAAGCCACTGTAAGGTCACCTTGGAGCCTCCTCTTCTCCTGGCTGAACAACCCCAACTTCCTCAGCCTGGATTCACAGGGGAGATGCTTCAGCACTTCAATCATCTTTGTGGCCCTTCTCTGGACTCACTCCAACAGCTCCATGCTCTTCCTGTGTTTGGGGCTCCAGAACTGGACACAGCACTCCAGATGGGACCTCACAAGAGCAGAGTACAGGGGGAGAATCACTCCCTTGACCTGCTGGCCATGATTCTTTTGACGCATCCCAAGATACAGTTGGATTTCTGGGCTGAAAGCACACGTCGCTGGCTCAAGTTGAGCTTCTCATCAACCAACACCCCCAAGTCCTTCTCTCCTCAGGGTCAGGGCTGTTCACAACCCATTCTCCACCCAGCCTGTACCTACACTTGGTATTGTCCTAACCCAAGTGCAGGACCTTGCACTTGGCCCAGTCAAACTTCATATGGTCTGCATGGGCCCACTTCTGGAGCCTGTCGAGGTCCCTGTGGATGGCATCCCCTTCCCTCTAGCATGTTCACCTTAGCACACAATTCTGTGTTGTCAAACTTGCTGAGGATGCACACTCAACCCCATCATCCATGTGGCCAATGAAGATGCTTAACAGCACTGGTCCTGTTACCAAATGAAAGGTAGTTTTTGAAACACAGGCATTTTGCTTTCTCCTACAAAATAATTGCAACACTGGGTGGATGCAGGGGCTGTGAACTCAGGCTGGAAAGTGGATTAATAGGACTGTAGACCAGGTCACATAATCCTTCTCCAGTTAAAACTCTTGCCTGCCTAGTGAATATAATGCCAACATGGAGATGGAGGACCTTAAGGGACTGAAATACTCATGAGACCAAGCTGAAGACTGTGAGCTTTAGCTAAAGCTCTCTCCACCTATTTGCCTTGCTTCTGCAGGCCACTTCTGCCCCATTGCACAAACACAACCCCACATCAGAGCACAGTCCTCCCTGTTCTCTGCAGCCTCCCAACAATACTCGTATGACAGAAGCATTGAACCACCAGCAGTCATTAGACAAGGCCAGGAAGGACCAAGACCTGCCCTGCTAGGAAGGCTTGGGAGCACTTCATTACACTGCTATTACTCAGAAATCAACTTATAAAATATGTATAATGTTTCAGCATAAAAACAGTAACAGCTGTCAATTTTTGCCACTATCTAATGACAAATTTATTTTACACTGGCAATGTACTGAAATTTCATTGGATTCTTCTATCTTCAAAATATTGCATAAAACGGGTCACTATGAAACGTTTTAAAATAAATTTAATCAATAAATACAAACGTATGCTTCCAGAAACTTCATTCTGTCCTGAAGGACAAGTTACACACATTTTAATACCCAAGCTGAATGAACTCTCTTGATCTATCTAGTTATACAAGATCAGGGTCACGGTCGCATCATAAGAGAAGACAAAGTCTGAGATCACCTGAGGAACCTAAACTTGCACAAGCCCAGGGTGCATTGATGAGATGCCACCGAGGGTCTTGAGGTAATCAGTTGATGTAGCTGCCAAACCACTCTCCATCGTTCCTGAAAATTCATGGCAGCTGGGTAGAGTCCTCAGTGGCTGAAGAGTATATTTCGCCCATCTCTGCTATAAGGAGGACCCTACGAATCACTGATGAGACAGCCCCACTTCAATGCCTGCTAAGATCATGGAATAGGTCCTCCTGGAAGGCAGGTCAAAACATTTGGAAGACAGGGAAGTGATTAGAGACAGCCAACATGGCTTCATCAAGGACTAATCAAGTGGCCTTCTACAGTGGAGTGACCACATTAGTGGACAAGAGAAGAGCTACAGATGGCAGATGGGCTGGATGATCTTTAAAGTTCCCCTCTAACCAAACCGTTCTGTGATTCTATGCCTAAATTAGCATCTCCTACTCAAAACAGGGACTCAACCTGACCAAATAGCTTTCATCCTTTTCTTATGTGTACTTGTCGATTTATCTGCCAACAGTACCTCTTGACAAATTAACTTGTGCTCCTCCTCCCCGGTAAAATAAAAAATACAAATGAAAATTCTCACACTTCAGGAAAAGATGCCAATTAAGAGTACCTAAAATAAACTTGCATGGTGCTGACAGTCTTAGGACATAAAGCCAGTTTACTTTTCAATAAGTCTATACTAATGTTTTGTTTTCTGAATTCTGCACAACAATGAGGAGTAAGAATGTTATGTTGGTTTGAAAGGTGTAATTCTGGAATATCCATTCAATGAAAAACCTATCTGAGCAAATAAAATTCTGACGAGCAGAGTGAAATAAAAACAATTAGAGCTAAAGCAAGGTAACAAATAACAAAAACATTCATGCATTTAACAATAGCTTAATGGACAGCATAGAAGATACTAATTTTTGCAAGGCAACTGAAAATAAAGTTTGATTCACTAAATGAAGGTTAAGATGTACTAAGGAAGGTTATGTTAATCATAAAACAACTCCTGAGGGCACACTAAGATGACTGTAAGTAACAGATTTACTTAAAAATCTCAGGAGAATCATTCAGTCTCCTCAGAGGAAGGGGCCCCTGGATCTCTTGGAGACACAGGCTGACAGAGCCCAGTGGAAAATCACAAAACACAACATATTGGGCTATTCCCTCAGAGAGTGGGATGGAGGCCCAAGGATGCATGATGCAGAGGAAGGACACATGACACTCTCCACACTCACTACTTAAAAAGTGAGGCATCTTCTGCATTTGCAATGCCTGAGCATACCCCACGTGTGGAGCTGTTAGGGGTTAAGGGCCTACCATAACACTTAACACTCCCCTTCTTATACAGAGATGTCCCTTTTACAAAGGAAGGCAAAGTAAAATACTCAAAGACATCACAGTCTAGTTCCCAGAGACTCAAAGGAAGATGTCAGCTGAAGAGACACCTGCAAGTCTCCGCTCCAAACTCCTGCTCACAGCTATGCTAACCCCAAATCTGGATGGGGCTGCTCAGGGCCTTGTGCAGGCAAGTCCTGAACATGTCAAAGAGCGAAGCTTCCCCAGCTGACCCAGGACACCCACTCCAGTGTGGAAGCACCCATTACCAATTGTAATTTCCTTGCTGCAACTTGTGACCATCACTCCACGTACCACAGCTCCTCACTGTTGGTACACGGATCCACCTGTGAAACCATCATGATTTTTTACTTCTGCTTCAAGTCTTTACTGGGGAACTTTGCTGGTAACTTTGCAGCAGCTGGACATACATAAAAATACAGAAAACCAGAAGCTGAATCCAAAGTCAGGGTGGCCACTCCACCACCATCCTTCCCCTTAATAACAGACTGATAAAGAGCAAGCACGGTCACTGCTTTCTACCAACATCTGTATTGTTGTGAAGCTAACAAATGGAGGTCTAGACAGGGGTTCAAATTGCTCAGAGCCCTCAGTCCCTGGCAAACTAGTCTGAGTATAGAGTGGAATGAGAGAGAAGCTCAGTAGATATAAGGATCAAACTCTGCAAAAGGATTTTAATGAAGTGCTGAAAAGTATGAGGCTAGGTTGAAGAAAGCCTACTACATTCTTTCAAAGATCAATGTCCTGCCTCCTAATGGCATTAAGTTGGGAGACAGTGACAGTAACACAGATGATCATGGTTTAAGAGAGAACTCAAGAGAATAAACCACTAAAGAAGCAAAACCAGGATGAATATAGAAAAAGGGCTAAGGGAAGCAGATGTGGCTGCCAAGAGTAAATCAATGGGGGTAATAGGAAGGGTGAGAACTAACTGGGAATAATGCTAGAAGAATTTTCCAAGAATGACTGAGAAATTAAATGAAACCTGAACTTCAGTGTAGATCAACATAAAGCAATGTATGCAGAGAAAAAGCAACTCCATCTCCACATTTACAATGATGGACTCTGAGCTGAGCAGTGCAACTCAAGAGTGATACCCTTGGAATACAAGAGGCAGATCCATGAAAATGGCACCTTTGCATTCAACAGCCATCAAGAAAATGAACCACATGCTAGAAATTCCTGAGAAAGGAACTGAAAACAAAACAAAGAACATCATTACGCCCTTGCACAACCCCATGGCTTTCCCACAACTTGAAATGTGTGTGCAGTTCTGCCCTATCAACAGGAACTAGGAAGGGCAATGATGGGGCATGACTGAGTTAGACATTTCTGTCGAGAGAAGGGATTATAAAGTGAGGATACAACCAGGGACTGTAAAACCATCTATGAAAAATAGAGGAAATAATTTTTCAGTCTTTTTCAGTACAAGGAGTGAGGATCATCAAATAACACCACAAAGAAACAAGCTCTAAACCAACACAAAGAAAGACTTCTCCTTTAAGCAGGTGGCTGCAGAATTTCCCATCAAAGGACACAATGGGTGCTAGAAGTCTGCATGAATTTGTCGGGAGACTGGAGAGTTTCACACAAGAGAGAATAACTGGTGATTTCTGAATACCTAGAAACCACACCCAGCTATGGCAGTCCCTCCACTGAAAACAGATGGAAGCTGTAGAAGTCTCAGAGTAAAACAGTACATAAAGTTGCCTTAACTCACCCTCTTTCCTAGGGATTTGTTAGTCACCACTGCTACAATGGCAGACTCTGGGCTAGATGGACCTAATAGGGTCATTGGCATGTTTCTAGCAAGTTCAATAATACAAACTGTTGAGTGATCAAAGAAAAGTGACAAGGACATCTGTTGTAAGAATTTCTGATCATTAGGAGAGAGGGCTGCTGAGGAGATGGACTTAATCACAGGTCAGCTATGGATACCACTGTTATTTTGAAGGCATCAGGCCAGGTATTACCAAGCAATGAGAACAAGTATTAATGCCGCTGGATACTGCACTTATCAGACATCTTCTGATAGGCTACGTAATGCTTCAGATACAAAATATCAGGAAAGATGAAAGGGCACTGAAGAAGGAGCAGATAGAGGTTTCCAGAATGGTATGGGACACAAAAGACCCTCTGTTATGTACTAGACCTATGAAGACTTTACTTCTGCAACCTCACAAAATAAAAGCTGATGTGATGTAATTATTATCTATAAAACACAAGAAAATAAACATGAAGGAGTCAGAAGGGTATTTAAGCTAAAGGAGAAGGTTAGTTAAAAAAGGCCAGCAACAATTTTAAGATGGAAATGACTCCTGGCCATTTGGAGAACCTCTGAGGCATAATAGGGGTAAAATAAAATCATTATTACTCAGATAGAATTCACTCAAAAGAAAGTAGGTGACATGGTGCCCAAAGGGACTTTGTAGCCAGTGACCTAAGGACACCATTTTGATTCTCTGTTTCTAGTGATTCACAACTGACAGAGAAGTCAACATGAACATGAAGAGCCACGTGTGCAAAGAGCAAGCATCTGAACAGGATGGACATACAGACCCAGAAGGAAAGGAGTGAACCAGAGCCAGCAAAATGGACACAGGAACAATCATACAGCAGATCTGAGACACTGATAAGCTTTGAGTCACTCCCTTGCTTGGGATCCTACAGTTTTTCCTTGGTCTACAGCAATGTCCAAGTGGGATGATCCTGCCCTCACCTCTGAGGCAGAGGGAAGGGAAACCCTTTGGTGTGCCTGGGAAGATTAACATGGGGAGAGACTGCTGGAGGTCTCCACTCAGACTCCTTTTTTAAGTAATCTGCAAAGCTAGATGAGGCTGCCATGAACACCTCAGAGGGCAAAGTATTCCCAGCCTCCCTGGGAACCTGTGCTGATACTAAACTACTCTTGGGAAGAAGGAGAGGTTTTGTCCTGCACATTTCACCAAGGTTATGGTGAAGTATGGTTCTAGTTCTTACAGTTTTATGAAATCCGAAAACATTATGTTTATGGATACATCAAGGTCTTCCTGGTAACAACACAACATACAATTAAAATAACTCTAAAATTCTTTCTGAAGCCAAATTCAAAGAAAGCAATTAATGTCCAAGTGCTGCCACCTACAGATAAATAATCTGCCTTATCGACCACAGACAGGAACCTCTGCTTCTCACCTGGGCACCAGAGGCTGATCCCAAACTGGGCTCAGACTGGACTGACAGAAGGAAAGGCATGATGGCTACTGAGATCACTGCCCAAGGTATTTTTAATACGTTGGTCAATCTCTGTAAAGAAGTGCATGACAGCCTGTGGGCTGGAGCATGGTGCACAGCTGTGACACAAACACGAACTGTCCCAGAAAAAAGGCCTCACATAAGGACTCCGTGTCAAAAAGCAAGTCCCCCTAAGCTCACTGTTAAGAGCCAGTGGTGGCCCATCATGGAATTCGTTGTCAGCTGGGGAAGGCAGTGGCTGAACAAAGTTTGCAGAAACATGGGTAGAGTTTGGAGGTGGTGCTGAGGCAGGTGAGATGGTAAATGATGCAATGGGAATTCTGGCACAGACTAGGTGGCACTACTGTTGCAACACAGAAACACAAACATTATAATTATTTTACATCCAAGAACAGAAGAATGTAGAATGCTGTCAAGGATTAAGATGCAAGGATACACAGAAGCTATGAAAAGGCCTTGTAATTATTAGCTGATAGCAAACTGAACATGAGCTCCCAGAGCGAGACTTATAATGGGACTATTCCTGAATGACCTACATCCATCAGTGCATAAAGAGAGGAATATTCTTCAGGAGCAGGAACAAAAAGATTAATTTTACTTGACTTTATACTGGATTGGTGAGACCTTAGTGAGAGTACTATGTTCAGTTTTTACCTGTGAACTCCAGAAAGGATGCTGACAAGCTGAAAACTTCCAGGTTAGAACAAGGAAGTCTGATAACTCACCTCCCTTACAGTAAGGGCCTGAAGAAGGTCAGTATGTCAAGCTTACCAAATAAAAGGTTAAAAGGTGACTTGACCATAGTCTATGAGTACTACAAAGGAAGAAGATTTCTGACAGCAGAATGCTCTTTAATCTACAAGACAAAGACCCCTGGTCCAACAAATAGGAGCTGAAGCTTGACAAATTGCACACAGAAATAGTACAAACTCTGAAAATTGGGAGAAATCAATCCCTTCAAAAACTTGCATGGGGACCTAACATATGACAAATCTTTTAAGTTGTTTGTTTTCATTATTACTATTATAAAATAACTACTTTTAATATTTTCTGTAAAGACCACCAGTGGCATTCCCTGCCATGTGCTGTGCAGGGGAGAGAACCAGCCAGTTGATCAGAACAGGTTTTTCAATGCTAAATTCACTAACAGTCACAGAGAGGTTGGCCAAAAGGTGATGGGGTCCAGTACTCAGTGAAAATGTACTTTGAAGCAATAATCTAACAACACATGATGAAAGGTTGATGGATAATCATGACTGGATAAGACACCTTTTATAGCTGGTGGACCTTTTTCATATGTCTAGCAAACTGAGTAATTCTGAGAAAAATCACTTCCATGTATTGAACTGCCTAAATGAAAAGTAGTAGTATGCCCAAAATGCTATGCTATAGATATAATTTATATCTAATATGCTATGCTATGTATTAATACAAAAACGAAGATATAACATTATGTATTATATGTATTATACAGACTGCTCTATATAGTGATATATATACACAAATATAAATACATATATACACATAGTATGCCCAATCCACTGTCCAAAGAGATAAAGGTTGCTCAAATGCAATCTTCCAGTAAGTGATCTACAACACAGGGAGACCTTGTAGAAGAAACAGGGTATCACCAAAGTGCCATGTAAGGCAGAGAATTACAAGGCCAAAAATTTACAGCTAAACTGATCTATGATGAATAATGTCACTAGGGCGGGAGACATGAAGGAAGATTGAAAGCAACCAGCTACCCTTCTTCAGCAAAATCCAGACACACCATCACTGGCTAAAATTGCTCAGAGAAGATACTGCAGTTACCCTCTGATTTGTAGATGAAAATACTGCCACAACTATCAATCACACACTGATATTTTTACAGGACATGATAACAAATCAGTGTTTGCTGCCACAACAAACACAGAAAACAGACTGTCAGTGATTTCAGCAGGAACACTATCAGGTCTTGAAGCAAGGCAATGCTTCCCCACAAAGCTGACTTGTGTTTTAACATATGACAAATCCTTATTCACCCACAAATGCTCAAAGACCAACCAGGCTATGGTAGAGAAGTGAAGCTCAAACCACCAGAGCTGGAACATCCCCCTCCATCTCATCATGCTGCAGATGTCACTCACTGAGAACATGGGCTGTGAGTCCACAGCTGCCCACCACATGACTAGAAGGACAAAATGTTTCTCCAGTGTTCAGTTAAGCATGATAAAACCAGCAACGGGACAGGTACCTGGCAACAGGTGTCTATGGCACTGTTGCAGCTTGAGTAACTCAGCCAAGGCACTGAGACAGAACATTTCAAGTTCATGTTAAACCATCTGCTGTGACCAGAAAGGAGCAGTGATCAGATGAATTAACTCTGCAGAGAATACATACCTTAGGTGTAGCTCACTTGTTTAAGAGCATGAATTTTTCAGAGATGCCGCCACTTTTAAACACACTCAGAACTTGTGTTGCCTTCTCCTTTGGCCTTTAAGACCAAAGCATTACTACTCTGTACTTGACTGGGGATAATCGTCAAGAAGTACAAGTGGAAGAAATGAAGTGATACATGCAGGAAATATACCTCATACTTCCAAAGCATCCCCTAATGGAGGACGAAAGAGATCTGAAAATCCACTAGAGGCAATAAAGTACTTTATTTGTCCAAAACAGAATGGAAGAAAGGAAAAACAGAACTGGTGAAGATAAACGCCTGACAGAGGAAGAAACGAGGTTCTCAGAAGAAAAGGCAGACTCCCAAAGAGGAAAAACATGATACTGGGTAAGCATTCAAGTTTATCTTACTTATCTTATTTAAGGAGGGGCTCAGACCAATTCCAGAGACTGCATTTGCAAGGGTATCACACTGCAGATCTGGTAAATAAATAATCCTTCCCTATATACAGCTCTGTATTCCATCGTGACTGCTCCCCTTGACTCCACCTCCACCCGCCAAGAAAATGCTGATGAAGACAAGGGAGCTCCAGGAGGATTAAGGAAGGTATACAAGGAGTGACAGAGGCTGAACTTTGGGAAGATGAAACCCTGCTACTTAAGACGATGCTATTTAAAATCTTTGTTGGCAACATGGGCAGTGGAATCTAGCGCACCCTCAGCAAGTTTGCTGACACCACCAAACTGCGTGGTGAAGTCAACATGCTGAAGAGAAGGGATGCCATCCAGAGGGACGCTGACAGGCTCAACAAGTGGGCCTGTGCAAACTTCACGAAGTTCAACAAGGCCAAGTGCAAGGTCCTGCACCTGGGTCTAGGCAATCCCATGCATGATACAGGTTGGGAGGAGAAAGAATTGAGGACAGCCTTGAGGAGAGAAGAATTTGGGGGTGATGGTGGGCCAGAAGCTTCACATGAGCCATCAACATGTGCTTGCAGCTCAGAAAGCCAATGGTGTCCTGGGCTGCATCAAAAGAAGCGTAGCCTGTAGGTCAAGGGAGGTGATTCTCCGCCTCTGCTCTGCCCTTGTGAGACCCCACCTGAAGTGCTGTGTCCAGTTCTGGAGTCCACAATGCAAGAACAACACAGAGCTCCTTGAGCATAACCAGACAACAGCCACAGAAGTTATAAGAGGGGTGAAGCACCTCCCCTATGAAGCCAGGCTGAGAAAGTTGGGGTTGTTCAGTCTGGAGAAGAGGAGGATCCAAGGTGACCTTATAGTCACATAGGCCTTCTACCTGAAGGGAGTCTACAAGAAATCTGAGGAGGAACATTTTAAAAGGGCGTGTAGCAAGAGGACAAGGGGCAATGATTTAAAACTTGAAGAGAGGAGATTTAGATTAGATATTAGGAGGGAATTCTTTACTGTGAGGGTGGTGAGACACCAGCACAGGTTGTCCAGGGAAGTTGTGGCTGCCCCCTCCCTTGATGTGTTCAAGGCCAGGTTGGATGGGCCTTGAGCAACCTGATCTAATGGTAAATGTCCCTGCCCATGGCAGGGGGATTCACACTAGATCATCTTTAAGGTCCTTTCAAACCCTAGCCATTCTATAATTCTATAGTTCTATGATTCTATCCCACTGTGCTATAGAATCATAGGTCCTTGCATGCCCATTATTATTTTGGAATATGTCTTCCCACAAGAAACCTTACTGCAATTCTTTGTGCAAACAAACCTAGAAGTGACAATGCCAAAACATTTCAGATGTTCAAGAGGTATAAAATCTGGGGAAGGAGGTAAATGCATATGAAGAGAGGTAAAGGCAGGTCATCACAGCAGGTTAAACCTGTTAATCTTCTTCATTAGGATGCACTGCACATTTAATTTTAAAATGTTTGCAGTGTTTTTGTCATTTCCAGCAAGACCTATGGTACTGTCCATTCACTTCTTAATGATCATACTTAAAAAGCTCTATAATTTTCCACAATTGGAAAAGTCTGGTTTGAAAGATCAGATCATTCCCAGTAAGCTGGGGAAATAGACAACCAATTGGCTGTGCAGTCACTAATAACAAATGTAAAAATAATTATTTGGCCAAGAAACGTGGGAAATAAGGGTAAATTCATTCCAACAATTTGACCATTTACAAGTGACCCATCCATGGATGATGCTCTTGGCACTTCAACCCCTCAGGGATACATGTGCAGCACAGCCATGATGCACAATACCCTCAGGCTTAGGAACAAGGAGGGTCCAACTTTCAACTCAAACAGCTGTGGGATTTGGGTTACAAAACTGAGGCAACCAGCCATGGATTAGGCTGATGTGCTGACACCAACATGCTGATTCTGGTGGGAAGTCAGGGCTGAAAACTCTGGAGCTTTAGGCACAGACACACTTGCAGGGTGTGTAACCATGCTCCACCATTCCAGTGGATGCAAAATGAATGGCATTTCCAATTCCTTCTCCTCTGCTCTCCAACAATACACCTGAAGATAACGGGCCACTACTTCTCCTCACTTGCAGTGATGGAAAGCACAGTGGTTCCTGAGCAAGCCACCCAATACAACCAGAAATAACAAAAAGAGATCTGAGTGGCTGATTCGTAAGGACATGCTGCTTCTCAAGAAGCACAGTGCTGCAAAACAGACCCTGCAGACAAAAGCTGTAGACGTTCTTACAGTAGCCACCCTGGCAACTAAGTAACTCACCCCTGAAGTCGAGGCAGCCACAGCACTGAGCCAAACGCAAAGCAAGATGCTGCCCATCTCGAAACCAACTTCAGGAACGTACAATAGCTACCAAGGGAGGCAGAACTCAACGGCAAGGAAAGGTGGTGTGTAAAGTAATGCCACGGTGACCAAATGGCTGCCACTTCAACAGCACAGCGGCCACTCGGCAAAATACAGCCGGCAATTCGCTGGGCAACAACAGCCAAGGAGGCAGCCACAGGCCAGCAGCCTGCAGGAGCCAGCGGGCGGAACCACCACCAGCTCGGTGGCAAAGCCAGGAGGACAGCACGAGAAATATCTGTACGCCACTTCACAAAAAAAAAAAAACAAAAACAAAAAAACAAGAAAACAAAAAAACCCAAAAACCAAAACAGAAAACCACCTCAATACCAAATGCACAATCAGCCTGGCACACCGAGGGATCTCAGTCGGCTCAAAGGGAGACCAAACACCAACCCGACGCCGCCCGACCTCGCAGGGCTTGCCCGCTACCCGCCTCCCGCGTAGCGCCCTGGCATTTCAAGGGAGAGAAGAGCGGATTCCCAGGCCAAGGGTGGCATCGGGAGGGGCAGAATCCCACCCATTTCTGCCACAGAAACGGAGAGCAAACACACTTAGCAGCGGCCAAGGGAAACAGAATTTCCGAACAATCCTGCCTGCTCCACTGCCGTACCTGGGAAAGCGGGGACAATACCGGGCTCCCCGGCAGGAGGGGACCGCTCAGAAGCGGCTGTGGGGACCAGCAGGCAGGGTGCGGGCTGATCCCCCTCCAGCATCGCTGTGCCTTTACCCCCCGTACCGCGCCGGACCGCAAACTCCCAAGTCCCGCCTCGCCCCGGCCCCCCCCGTACCCCTCATCCCCCTGCCCCCTCTGAACTTTCTGCTGCAGGGAAGGGGGGCTCCGCGGGCGATGACGTCAGGCAGGGCGCGCAGCGGTGGGTGTCCCCGCCCCGGGACCCCCACGGCGGGCGCTGAGCCCCCTGCCCGCCCGCCCGCCCCCCCGTTCCCCTTTCCGGAGGGAAGGCGTTGCGCCGCCGTCCAAAGCAAACAAGCCCCGGGTGGATAGCGGCTCCCGGCGATTTACGAGCGCTACCAGCCGTGACCGGGACCCGCCGCTGAGGAAAGCGGGACCGACACCCTCTCCGCTAAGCCGATGCTCCGCGACCCGCACCCCTCTGGTCCTTCACCGCACCCGCGCAGAGGAAGCGCCGGGGGCCCTTCCCCAGCGCCGCGGGGGTTAACTGCACACCCTCCCGCGTCTCCCTCTCGCCCCAAACTTATCTCCCCCCACCCCCTCTTCCCGACACACGGACCGGAGGGAAAAAAAAAAAATAACAAAACACACCCGCGGAAGAATGCAGCGAGTGGGTGAAAATGACAAGCTAGGCGGGAGCGGCTGTGAGCGGGCGAGGGACTCACCGGCGGCTCCGGAGGGGAGGTCGAATGAAGGGAGGAATGGAGGCGGCGAGGAGCTGGGGGAAGGGATTTAAACGCTCCCCCACCACCACCCTTTTTTTTTTTTTTTTTTTTTTTCCTTTTTCTCCCTCCTCCTTTTCCGCGCTCCCTCGTTTCCTCTCGCGTCTCCGGAATAACCGGTCGGCAGCGGGGGCAACGGCTCCGAGGGGGGGTGCGGCGGGGAGCAGGGCCCCCGTGGCTCTATCACCCCCTCTCCCGCCGCGCACCCCGCGCTCAGGCGCCGCCGCCTCTGCCCCGCCGCCCTCCCATCGCTCCTACCCCTGCCCGCCTTAGCCACCTCCCATTTCCGAAGAGCCCAGAACAAGCCCCCCTCTCCCGCCCCCCCGTTCTGTCACCCCCCGCTACCGCCCCTCCCCGCCTCCCTTCCCCGAGCCGGCTGCGGGGGCCCCGCGGAACATCCACCCTAAGTCCCCCACCCCCCATCCCCAAACCCACCCGCGGAGAGCGTGGGACGGGGGAGGAGCGGCGGGCACGGGGCGAGCAGCCATCCCAGCCTCGGCCCCGGCCCCCTCCCCGGCCGCGCCCCGCGCCGCCGGGCGCCGCTCCTCCGGCTCTCACCTCCCCGCCCCGGCGCCGGCACAAAGGCCTGAGAGGAGAGAGGGGGGGTGGAGGGGGAGCTCGGAGAAGCCTTTTTGGCAGGACGGGGGCCGGGACGACCGAGCCCACTCCGGGGGGGTTGGGGACCGCCGGGCTCCCCGCGGCTGCGAGAGGGGGCTGGGGAGGCGGCAGGGGCCGGGGCCGCCAGGCCTCCCGGGGGATGGGCTGGCGGGGGGGTGGTCTGTGTGCGGCGGCCGCCTGCCTGGCGCTCACCAGCACGCAGCGCGGGGCGGGGGGATGCGCGCCGCCGAGCGCGCTCCCCTTTCCCTCCTTCCCTTCTTCCCTCCCTCCTTCCCTTCTTCCCTCTTTCCCTCCCTCCATTTCCACCACCACCACCCCCTTCCCGGTTACCAGGCAACGGCACAAAGGGAGAGCCGCTTGCGGGGGCTGGCGGGGGGCGCTGCCCCTCCTGTAGCGCCGCCCCGGGGACTGAGGGGGGAACCGGGACCCCCCCTCTACCTCAAAGCGCGGTCACGGCAGCGGCGCGGCTGCGGGGAGCCGGCGGGCGTGGACCTCTGCCGGGCGGGGCTGGAGCAGCGCCACGTCGAACTCCGCCGCCGCCACCCGTGCCGTGCCGAACCGAACCGTGCCGTGCTCTGCCGTGCTGAGCCCCGGTGTTAAAAAAAGTGAAACGTCCTCCCCCGTGTGCTTGGAAAATTGGGCGGGCAGCGGCTGCTGCCTCCCCTGACCGGCAAAGCGCAGCCCCAGCGGGGGACCTACATGGCCATTTTGGAAAAGTTGCCGTCGGAGGGAGACTTTAGGGAAGAGGGAGCCTGCTGGTTTTGTTACTGGAGTAGTCACCTCAGGGCCTCATCCGAAAGCAGACCCTGCCACTGAGCTCAGTGGGACGCGGCCAGCCGGAGCTGCGGTGCGGGGGAACCAAATGCTGCCTTCAGTGACCATTTCAGATGCAAAAAGGAAGGCTGGGCATGCAGGGAAAACCCAGGCTGTGCTTCACGGACACAAGTGTGTCCATCTGCACGTCTAAGTAAGAGAGACTTCGCATGCATGTGTGCAAGGCCTTGTACAGCACTCTGATAGCCTTTAAGCATAATCACAAAATATTTCCTCAGCAGGACCTTTCAGTCAGTAGGCTGGATGGTGCTCTCCCAGTGGGCTTTTATTCAGTAATTCTTATTGTCCTTTACATGGCTCCAAGCACTACTTGCTGTACAGCATCCAAGCTCAACAGTGAATACAGATGTATTCATCTTGTGGGTTTTTCTGTAGTGCTCATCATCCAAGCACTTAAAAAACATTAGTAACAATGTCCCTGCAACATCTTTGTAAACCAGTGGCTCCCAACCAGAGCGTTGTTCCACACCCCTTCCTGGGGGGGTGTACTGCACCATTTGGGGATCTCCTTGTTCCCCCTGGATGCAGCGTTGTTCATGGTGCCTCTCATTCTTGAGCCAACCCTATTGGCATGCAGCACCCCGTTGCACAACATAAGCATGCCTCATGTCCCCAGCCTTCATTTGTGCTTTCATCCACCCTTCTCTCCAACCTACCTCTTTGTCTGGACCCTAGCCGAGAGCCTCCACCCTTTCAGCACTAATCCTGGGGTGCTGTTGTTACACAGGACTTTTCTGGTTTCCACACTTAGTGTGGGGGACTGCAAAAAAAGCTCTGCCCAGCATTTGCCAAATTGCCCACTGATTTTGGGTGGGCAGTCAGTCCAAACCATTTCAGAATATTATTTTGAAGAGAACACCCAGCTGATCCCAAGTGCAGAGGTCTCAACAAGCTTGAGCCCCATGATGTCCATGCAATAAAAGTGTTGTCATTGCTGTTGAGGCAGCAGTGTGCAGTTGCCAGGGCTGCATCAAACTGCTGCCTTAGAAGTTGACAGTCAGGCTGTCCTGAGCTCATAGTGAGTGTGATCTTTAGAGGCTGAAGTGGTGATTGATGAAGATCTTGTTAAAACCCCTGTTTTCTGGATGATAAACAGAATATCTGAACCCCTAAGGTAACCCTTAGTGACTAGAGGAAAAGCCTCTGTGAAAGTTGCCGTGGTTTGTATCACTTCAGTACCAGGGTCCTCTGGATCACTAACATGTGGTACCAAGTTTATTTAACCACAAAGTCAAGCCCCAAGTGATTTTCATGTCATCATCTCCCATAACCAGGTCAGTTGCATGAGTTAAAAAATGTGACTTACACAAATGTTAACTTTATTCTCAAGATTTTATGATGATTCCATAGGAGACTGACACCCCAATGCCTTTAGCATGATTCAAAAGGCAGCCCAAAGGTGGCCTGACTCTTACCAAGCTTATGATCTCAGTTTATGAAAGCAGAAGTGATTCCCAAGAGAAGCAAGACCAGGGGGCAGGGTTACAATTTGCATTTGTATATTCTTGACTGCCCAGAGCTTACTTGTGGACAAAAAGCAGCCTCTCCAATTATGGCCAACATTTTTGGCCAGAGGGATGGAAAATTATGAGTGTTTGAAGACAAGTGCAGCTGGTCAGGACCCATTCTGGGTCTATGGCTGGCTGAGGACAAGCTGTGGAGGATGTGACTAGGAGCAGGAGTCCAGAGGGATGTAGGGAGGGTTGACATGGGTGCATTCAGTCCTCCAAAAGGCACAAACTGTTACCCTTCCCCACTCAGAAATCTTCACAGCTAAATTGCTGCTGGGTAAAACCACACTTCCCTCTGATCCAAGGTGGTTAACATGAGCACAAAACAGAGAAGAGAAACACAAGTGTCCTGCAGGGAGACCAAGGTGGACTGGCTGTAGAACATGAGGAATGAAATCATTAGGTTTAAGACCCTGGGCAGGTTGCAGATACAACGTTGTTAGCTGTATCATTTCAGGGTGGATAAATAACTCAGGCAGTCTGCAAGACAGACAGTCTGACAGAAGAACCAATAAGCAGATACCAAGCTTGCTGATGTCCCTTGGGACAGGGAGGTCGGACACAACACCCTGGGTCTCTCCAGCTGCATCATCCCACTGCAAAGCAGACAGCAGCCTGAAAAGTGAGAGGCCTTGGCTGGGGTGTAGCCTTCTTACAGAAACAGAGCACAAGAGAAATGCTGATAAACTTGACAGAAGGGGCAATGAAACAGTTCAGGTGCTGGAGCCTGCTGGCATACAAAGGAAGGCTAAATGAGCTGATTCTTTCAGCCTTGAGTAGATAAAGATTGGGGGGGAACTAATGAGTCTCTTCAGCTATTTTTGAATGGGATGAGCTGCTACAGAGAAGTCAGAGCAAAACTCTTGAGAGGACAGTAAAATGGTCACAACATTTGCAACAAAGGAAATTCTGACTAGATAAAGGAAAAAACTACTCCCTGAAGCTGGTTCAGCAGCACTAGCACAGATGCCCAGAGTGGCTGTAGAACCTACCCCTTGAAGATATTCAGGAACTGCCTGGCCAGTGCCCCAGGCAACATGATCTAGGTCTGGGGCTAGCCCTGCTGTGAGCAGGAGCTGAGTGGAGACCTCCAAGCAACACTTCTCATCTGAGTCATCCTATGACACTCTGATTCTAAAGATACAGAGCCCAGTTTTCCTTTTCAACAGGGCAGACACACAGCATTCAGTAGTCTCCTGATGAAAAGAATAATCAAGCAAGCCCCATAGTCTGTGGTAGGCCTGGAAAAAGACTTTCTTCAAGCCAGAACCCAGCCAGGACCACCCAGGATGGTTTCTTGTGGCTTGCTCTCTCAAACTCACACAAATAATACTTACAAACTGGTGTCTGTTGATGATGAAACACCGATAAAAGTTATAAGCCTCCTTGCTCCATCTCAGCAGTCTCCCAGCAATGGCTGTCCCCATGGCCAAGATGGCTCAGTGACTGGTAATAAAGCAATGAGCTGCCTCAGTTTACCACTTATTCAAGATAATTGGGTCTAGGCTACAGCTCAGGGAGGAGTTAATACTGGAGGTTAAATCATGTACTGCTAGAAGTGAGGGGCAAGCTTAGTGTTAAGTGTTAAGCTTACCTATCACTCCAGTTCAGTTATCCACTAGATGTGCCAGTATATCATACCTCTGTGGCTGATTTCTGAGACAGGATGCATCTCAGAATGTCTCAGGATGTGCCTCCTTGAAGAAAAGGACAGCTAGAATGGGGAAGCTGTCTGAGAAGCAGGAGACCTGGTTAGAAGAGCCAAAGCTCATTTAGAACTAAATCTAGCCAGGGAGATCAAGGGGAACAGCAAAAATTTCTATAGACTATGGAAGGTGTGGGCCCCCTCAGAAAGGAAACAGGTGAACCAGTGGCAAGTGATATGGAGAAGGCTGAGGTTCTCAATGACTTCTTTACCTCAGTCTTCACTGGCAAGGGCTCCAGCCACACTCCTGAAATCACAGAAGACAATGGCAAGGGCTGGAAGGAAGAACTGACAATTTTAAGTGCAGATCAGGTCTGTGACCACCTGAAGAACCTAAAAATGTACAAGTCCATGGGACCCAATGGGATACACCCACAGGTACTGAGGGAACTGGCAGATGGGGTTCCTAAACCACTGTCTTTTACATCCCAAAAGTCATGGTAGCCCAGTGAAGTCTCCACTGACTGGAAAGGGGGAAACATAACCCCCATTTTCAAAAAGGGAAAGAAGAAAGATCCAGAGTACAGGCTGGTGAGTCTCACCTCTGTGCCTGGTAAGATCATTGGGGAGATCCTCATGGAGGCACTGCTGTAGCAGGATAATAATGGTGAAGTGATTGGGTATAATCAATATGGCTTCACCAAGGGCAAATCATGCCTAACAGATCTTGTGACCTTCTATTAAAAGGTCATAACATCAATAGACAAGGGAGGAGCAACCAACATCATTTACCTGGACCTGAGCAAAGCTTTCAACACTGTCCCACATGACATCCTGGTCTCCAGGCTGCCAAAACATGGGTTTGATGGATGGGCCACTCAGTGGATTAAGAACTGGCTTGGTGGCTGCACCCACAGAGTAGCTGTCAATGGGTCCATGTCCAAGGGGAGGCCAGTGACAAGTGGAGTTCCTCAAGGATCAGCATTTGGACCGGTCCTGTTTAACATCTTTGTTGGTGACATGGACGGTGGCATTGAGTGCACCCTCAGCAGGTTTGTGGATGACCCCAAGCTGTGTGGTGCAGCTGACACACTGGAGGGAAGGGATGGCATCCAGAGGGACCCTGACAGGATGGAGAGGTGGGACCATGCCAACCTCATGAAGTTCAACAAGACCAAGTGCAGGGTCCTGAATCTGGGTCAGGGCAATCCCAAGCACTGATACAGTCTGGGCAGTGACTGGATTGAGAACAGCCCTGAGGGAAAGGACTTGGGTGGTGGATGAGAAGTTCAACATGAGCCATCAGTGCACACTTGCAGCCCAGAAAGCCAAACGGATCCTGTGCTGCATCAAGAGAAGTGTGGCCAGGAGGTTGATGGAGGTGATTCTCCTCCTCTGCTCTCATGAGACCCCACCTGGAGTGCTGCATCCAGTTCTGGAGCCCCTGTTACCAAAAAGATATGGATGTGCTGGAGTGCGTTCAGAGAAGGGCCACAAGGATGATCAGAGGGCTGGAGCAGCTCTCCTATGAAGACAGACTGAGAGAGTTGGGGTTGTTCAGTCTGGAGAGGAGAAGGCTTTGAGGAGACCTTATTGTAGCCTTCCAGTATCTGAAGGGAGCTACAAGAAAGCTGGTGAGGGACTTCTTAGGATGTCAGGTAGTGATAGGACTAGGGGAAGTGGATTCAAACTAGAGGAGGAGAGATTTAGATTTGAAGTTATGAAGAAGTTCTTCCCCGTGAGGGTGGTGAGACACCTGAACAGGTTGCCCAGAGAGGTGGTGGAAGCCCCAGCCCTGGAAGTTTTTAAGGCCAGGCTGGACAGGCCTCTGAGCAACCTGGTCTAGTGGGAGGTGACCCTGCCCATGGCAGGGGGATTGGAACTACGTGATTTTAAAGGTGGAAGCCCTGAAAATTCTATGATTCTATGTACAATGTGACAGCAGAGGCCCTTACATTAAACACAGTTTATCCAAAACTGTGGCACCTGCCTCATTTATGAGGGATGTTTTATCTTCCCCATACATGGTGTAGCACACAGGTAAAGCTGTGTCCACAGCAAGACATGGAATGCTCTAGAAAACTAACTTTGCCCACAGAAAGAGCTTCACAATGTCCTCCTGAAAATCTGTCCAAGCTGCCTGTATGTAAAAACATACAGACATACATTGTTCCAGCAACAGAACCGAACACTTTTTGTTTGAGCAAAGACATGAGCACCTAATAGGAATTAACCAGCACCCAATTTTTTTGACATTTTGCAAGGCGTTCAGCAGAATAAGGTCTCTGACAGCCTCCAATGTTAAAGATGTTGGTTTCCCAAGGCTGAATACCACCCCATCATCCTTGGGAGAAACAAAAAGATACCAGAGAAGTTCAGTAACCTCATTGTTTAGGCTTCCCTGTGCACTGTACAAAAAGTCTAATCCAGCGAAATCTTCCAGTTCCTGGACACACACACTTATGTTGAAATGAGAGAACAGTTCTGTGGGCTTTAGGCTGTAGGGGGTAGTGCTAAATGATCCCTTTAACAGCTCATCATTGCTCTGAAAATGGCATCTAAACAGAATGCGAATTGAGAATCAGAAGAAAAACAATGCAGCAAATGTGTCCCTTCACAGATTCATCTCCAGCCCATCTCTGTGCTGTTCCTAAGCCTCTGGTTGAAGGCACATTGCTGCACAGCAGCCTGTTGTAGGCTCAGCTTATACAACAGGAGTCCTCGGGTGAGGGAACAGGAAAGCATTTGGACAGGTCTGTCACAAAGAAACGATCACCAAACCTCTGCCGCTGAGGCAAGGAGAGAGCAGTGTGCATTTTACGACGCTAAGGAGAAATATTTACAGTGACCCAAGTCAACATACCAGCGTCACATATACCTTACATGCACTAAGCCATCAGTGACAAACCTTTCCGCCACGCAGCACCTCCCTCATCGAACCATCCCCGAACCCGCCCCCCCCCCCCCCCCCCCCCAAAAAAAATTCTGTCCCCGGTATGGGAAAATGGAGCATTCCCCGAGCGATTCCCGGACTACAGCTCCCAGAAGGCAGCTGCGGCCGTGCAGGGCTGGCAGCCGCCCTTGGACTTCCCCAGCCCCCAGCACCTTCTGCCCCTGTGTTCCCGGTGGCAGCCCGGGCTGGTGGCCCCGGGACCACGGTGCCTCCTCTGAGGGTGAGCATCCCTTATGCCGGCTGCTGGAGTGTCTGCCCGTCCTGCCACACGGCTCGGCCAGCAGCGGCTTCCCTCTGCCTCTCAGCATCTCTGGAGCTTGCGTGGGGTTGCTCAGCCACGGGCGTGTGGTGTGATGGATGCACACTGGCGTTTGGGTGTTTTAGGAGTTTTACTCTGCAGCTGCGTTGCTGATCCAAGAGGCTGAAGGCGAGACTGAGACCATGGGCTAGAGGTGGCCTGCAGCTAGGACACAGGCTATTCATTACCAGTGAGATTTGTTCTGTATTCTCTAGTGATCCCCTAGAAACCAATCCGTTGCTACCCTCACATTCTCCCTCCCACCCTCTTTTCTCTTCTGGGCATGTGTGCCATAGTCTTTGTCTTCCCTTCTTGAACTTTCTCCCTCTTCTGTGCTCTTTAGTAAAGAATCAGCAGTGAAACGACAGTGTTTTACATTATTATTAAACTCTGCATCAGGACACAGTCAAGGGGGCTGGGGACTTGCTGAGCAACCTCCATCTTTACCTTTTCCTTGCTCATCCTGAAAGACAAGTCTGTGTGGCTTGAGTAGAGGTCTGGAAACTTTCTGTAGTGAAATGAAGCAGGAGGTTTACAGGACCTGAATGCACACGAAAGGGCTACTGACATGAACTGATTAGAATAGGCAAGGCAGTTTTACCATTTATTCTCTGACACAGCTTGGTTTGGATATCTCACATTGGCACCCCCCAGCCTCCCACCTTCTTTGGAGTCTGTCCAGAATAATGGTGTTGAGCAGGCACTGGAGTTTGCTGGCACTCAGCCTGCTGGGGCACTGTCTGGAGCACAGATTACTTTCTCCATGTACTGCTGTGTTGCCCCTGTGAAACAAGATGGAGCTGAGAGAGCTTGACATCCTACCCACTCCTCTATTGACTGCTCTGCAAGCCCCTTTTGGGGAAGGGGGTTCAGCTTTTTCTCTCCCAAAGACTCACAGTTCCAGTTTACCATCACTGAAGTCCACTGGGCAGCTGGTGTGTGGCACACCCTGATGTCTTTACACCAGTGGAGAGCACAATTAAAATCCCTGCAGGGCAGATCTTCATACAACATGGTTTGGTGGAGGTGATGGGAGCAATTCCCATCCTCCCCACCTGCCTTCCCCTCAGTGTTCCTCAGCTGGGTGTCCAACAGAGCAGGCTGGCTGTGGGACAAGGCTGTGAAAGGAGATGGGGGTACCTGGGCCTTTTCTTTCTCTTGCTAGTGACTTCTGCTTGTTTTGGTTACCTTTCTGTGTTAACCTTGTGTTGATGGCAAAATCTCCTCATTTCCCAGTCGCTGGCATATAAAGAGAAACATCAGGCCAGGCCAGGCAACTTAGGTGTGAAATAAGTTTTAATAGAGTTTAGGGACCTGTGGTTTGTCTGTTGCTCAGCTGAGCATGGGCTGTCCAGTAGGGGAAGCAAACATTATGGGCAGAAGAGAGAGTGAAGAAGGAGTGCAAAGGGGAAGGGGACAGAGAGAAAAAGGTCACGATAAGCAAATGAAAGCATGGGTTTGTTTACGGACGTGTTTTAATACAGCGCCCCACAGTACTATGTGCTGACCCAGAGACTGGCAGCACAGACACACGCACACCCAGTGAAGGACAGCAGTGCACTTCAACACGAAGCTGTTGGCAAGCACAGCCCAACACAGCACAGCACTGGGGGTGGAGGAAAGGGACACTCGGGTCCCACCAGGGCTCAGCACAAACACACGCCTGGGGCACAAGGACACCGTGGGCCAGTACACCTACACCTACACACATGCACAACAAGAGCGAGCCACTGGCAACACTCATCCAAACACAGCTACAGGTGCAGCAGTTGTCCAAACATACCAGCCAACACACATATGTTCACTGCATGTGCTTCGGCGTACAAGGGAAACACATCAGACAGCATGCTTCTGTGGTCCAACACATGAACAGAGTTGCTCAGATGTGACCCTGCACAGAAAGGAAAACACAAAAGACACACACTGCCTAGATCCAGAAATGCTTATGACCCTGAAGCAAGGGACAGGGTGTAGGCCTCTCTCCCATCCTTCATCTTGGTATGTCTAGCCAGGGACATCTGAATTTGAGGGGCTTTGAGGTGAGAGGGAACCAGGTGGCAGAGGGGGAAGAAAGAGCAAAAAAGGGAACAGTGGAGGAAAGGGGGCTTCAGAGTCTGTGAGGTGGGAACGAGCATCAGGGTGGCTGTGCTCTGGGAACAATGTTCAAAGAACACTTGGGTTGCGAAAGTTGTGTCCAGCAAAGCGTGCTTCATCGCCAAGCTCCTCCTCAATCCTGCAGGGGAGAGAGAGACAGGACATGTCGGGCCCTTGCAATGAAGGAACGTCAGAGGCAGCAGGGTGCTAGAGAGGTGGTGCATCAGCTTGGAAGTTGACATGAGCTGGAAGAGCTCAGCTCTTGCCAGCTGCTGCACCTGTGGGGCTACACCCTTATGCCAAGGAGGAGGGAAGGAGTCTGCTCCAGAGATCTCCCCAATTTCCTATTCTCTTCTCTGTGCCTTATCTTCATGTTTCCCTCAGAAGCCCCATCTACCCCAGGGCTTTTAGCTCCTCCCATTCCAATTAGTCACTCCCCCATTCTTTTTTCTGTGGTCCCCTCCCTAGAGCCCCTTACCTCATGAGCTGGTTGTATTTAGCCAGGCGTTCAGACCTGCAGGGAGCACCCGTCTTTATCTGTAAAGCATTTCCCAAAACAGACATTGTAAGACACAGGTTTTCCATGGCAGAGCAGGCGATTCTGTCTTCAGACCCCCTTTGTAGGGTCTCACCTACCTGCCCGGTGCACAGTCCTACAACCAGATCAGCAATGAAGGTATCCTCAGTCTCCCCAGATCGGTGGCTCACCATCACACCCCAGCCATTCTCCTGGGCCAACTTGCATCTGCACAAGTGAGAAATGTGATCGGTAGCTCCCACTCCTATAACCACCACCTACACAGGGTGAAATCCAAGCACCCTCTCTTCCCACCCTCAGCAGCCCAGGCTCTGGTAGAATCAAAAGTCTATTCATCCAATGAATGGCATCACACCCTGCTGTGGTTCATCACCAACCCTTTAACAGGACAACAGAAGCAGCAGACTCAACTCACGCTTGGATGGCCTCTGTGACAGATCCAATCTGGTTGACTTTGAGCAGAAGGCAGTTGCAGGCCTTCTCTTCAACAGCTCGCTCGATGCGCTTTGGGTTTGTCACTGTCAGGTCATCTCCCACTATCTGAATCCCCACGTTGGCTGTGAACTTGGACCAGGCCTCCCAATCATCTTGGTCAAAGGGGTCCTCAATGGAGACCACTGAAGGAACAACAGAGGAGCCAGGAGTCAAAGCTTTCTCCTTTCCCAACCCAAACCACAGAGGGGATGCACCTGTTAGACAGGCAACACCAGTGCTGACCCTCTACTGCCTAGCACAGCAGCTCACCTGGATAATCACGTACAAAGCTCTGGTAGAGGTCACCCAGCTCATCTGCAGAAATGTAGCGGCTTGGGTCATCTGGGGACTTGAAGTCCAGGTCATATTTGCCATCACGGTAGAACTCAGAGGCTGCCACGTCCATACCAATGACAATCTTGTCTGTGTAGCCTGCCTTGTCAATAGCTTCCTTGAGGAGCTCCAGAGCTGGGAAGAGTCAGGAGAGTCAGTCCATGCAGAGAGCGCTGCCTTTCAGTGGCAACCTCCCTTGGGAGGGTTCTGGGAGCTACTGAGAGCCTACCGGTGTGATGGGAGGAGTAGAAGTGAGCCCAGAGCACAATAGAAACAAGAAGGAACTGTGGAGGACATGTCCAAAGGGACGAGGAAGAATTAAAATATATTCCCACAGCTTAGAGACAAGCTAGGGGAAAGCCTTGGAATAGTATTCACATGCATGAAAGGTTTGTATGGAGTGACAGATCAAGGACCAAGGAGAAGGAGCTAAGAAACCATTCCCTGACACAGGATGTCAGTGACACTGAGGCATCATGTTTTGAGCCAATCTTTGGAAAATGATGTGACTAGGGTATAGGAAACCACAGCACTGCAGGCAGGGGTACCCTATCTCTGCAAGGCTCTCACCTTCACTGTTTTCCAGGATGTTGGGGGCAAAGCCTCCCTCATCACCCACATTGGTAGCATCTTTGCCATACTTCTCCTTGATTACACTCTTGAGGTTGTGATAAACTTCAGCCCCGATGCGCATGGCATCGCGGAAGCTTTCAGCTCCCACAGGCAGGATCATGAACTCTTGCATGGCCAGTTTATTGCCTGCGTGGGAACCTCCATTGATCACATTGAAAGCCTGGAAGAATCCATAAGAGAATCAGAGCTGAAGCAACTGGTCTTGGCACCACCTAGAGGAGGCTCTCAGAGGAGTCACCCTGCCCAGTTATGCCACATCCTACAGGGTAGTGTAACACGTCAGCTACAACGCAGCAGACAAAAGGCACCCTTAAGTCCAGGGTCTTCCTTCCAGCAGTAGCTCAAAGCAAATGGTTGGAGAGGACTTTCCCACCTGCTTCCTGGAATCTCCCTGGCTATTTGTGCTTATCTATGCTTATCTGTTTGTGTTTATCAGCAATGCTGATAAGTCAGTCTCTCTTCTAGGACCTTTCTCCCTGACTCTGAGGAAATTTTAGCATCCACAACTGACTTTTTGAAGGAATTTCAAAGGGCAGCTACCTCTGGTATGAAGACCCACGTTCCCTTGTTTTGCACTGTGCCACAGAGGGTTCACATGATGCCCTGTGCTTCTTGTACTGAGAGTAAGATCCTCAGCCAGCCCCCACCACAACCTCTGTTTTAACCCCTCAGACCTCTCATCTCAGTATTGAAATCTGAGAAATGCCAGGCCTTGTTTTGCTTCCTTGATGAGTGCAGTGCACACAGCTGATGTTTGTCTTATATCCCTGTCTTCTCTCCCTCCCAACACAACCTCTGAGGTTTCCTTTGGAGTTTCTGAAGGTGGAAGGATAGAGGAATCTTACAGGCACAGGAAGGATGAGGTCGGAGTTGCCGGCCAAGTCAGCAATGTGGCGGTACAGGGGGACATCCTTCTCTGCAGCTCCTGCCTTGCACACAGCCAGTGAAACTCCCAGGATAGCATTGGCACCAAACTTGGCTGTGAGCAAAAACAAGAAGGAGTTAGGCTTCACAGGCAGTGACCTTCTGCCCAGCGGGTGCCCTTCCTCTAGCCCAGTCCTAGGCTCCTCTGACAGTGCTCCCCACTGCAGCCCTGCAGCCCCCCATGCTCTTTACTTCCCAAGACAAAGAAGAGGAATTAATTACATTTGTTTTCTGTGCCATCCATCTCAAGCATCAGGTTGTCTATCTTCTCTTGATCCACAACAGAGAGGCCCTGCAAGAAACAAACAGTTCTTGAGATGGGGAGGCTAAGAGGAGCTGTTGGCTCTGGCGTGTGAGAAAAGAGGTGTCAATGGAGAAGCCACAGGGAACAGAGACCTTTTTAGCTTGTGGGGAAACATATACACACAAAGCTCTGGAAATTAGTGCCTTGGTATAGAGTCAAGTTAGGTAACCACAATGACATTACTGCAGTGTTGTGTAGATGTACCCATGCTGGAGAGGGGATCAGCAGCAGTCCAGGAAAGGCAATGTGTTGCTGGGGGCACAGAACTCCCCTGGGGATTTAACCAGCCTTTTGGCAGCTTCCCAGGAGCTTTGTGGTGCTGTGATCACACAGAAGCTGAGCAAACAACTGTACATGCTCAGCCCCAAGCAAGCAAATGCGGACTGGATGGAGCTGTCCCCAGGAATGAGGTGGAAAGCAGGATTAGGCCAAACAGAGAAAGCCCTCCACCAGGCTTGGTGTTTTTCAGGGTGGAGAGAGCTGAGCTCTCAGCCAGACTCGCCATGGGCTGCACTGAGTGTAACGTGTGGCTTCAGCTCAGCTCTCCTCAGAGCAGGTTCCAAGTCTTCAATAGTAAGGAGCTTGCAGATGCAACACTGCCACTCCACAAGGCTGGGATGGGAGGGCTGCCAGACTTTGCATGGGTACAGTGACTGCTCATCACACCGTGAGTGCCGGGTAGGACAAACGGGTGCGAGGCCACAGATACATGAGTGACGTTCAGTGCTTGAGAAGAAGCGCATCTGGAAGAAGGAGAGAGCTCTACAGGGAGCATCAAGGGGACCAGGTAGCGTTAAATCCTTTCCTCCCAGAGAAAAGATCACTGTGGACACATACAGGCATGGAGGGCAGGAGGGGGGTGCGCTCAGGTTCACAGAGAGCATCACTACGTCTGTTAACCCAGTGAGATGAAGAGAGGCAGAAACAGATTGGGAGACAGAGACGGAACAGAGTAAGCATTGGACAAGGGAGAACAAAAGAGAAATCCTTACAGAGCCCACGAGAGCTGGGGCGACAGTGCTGTTGATATGATCCACGGCCTGCAGCACTCCTAAAGAAGGGAAGAGACAGAGAAAGAGAAAGAGAGAGAGAGAGAGAGAGAGAGGGTGGGTCAAAGAGGAGAGTAGAAAGAGGGAGGGAGAGGACTAATAGTGAAACTGAGAGAAGGAGACAGTGAGGAAAGGTTGAGGCCCGATCTTTCACTTAAAGCCAGGTCTGTGGCTCTGGGGTCTCCCTGAGGGCAGTGGGACACATCCACGTCACACCAGTGGATGAGATCCCTGCAATGGAGACCCACACACAGACAGCCCCAGGAATGGGGTGCAGAGCAGGTATCTCCCCACCTTTTCCGAGGAAACGTGATTTGTCGTTGTCTCGCAGCTCCAGAGCTTCATAGATACCCGTGGATGCACCACTGGGGACTGCTGCTCGAAACATGCCTGGGAAACAGCAAAAAGTGAATGAGTGGAGTGGGTGAAAAGGAGGGGAAATCCTCACGCATCTGCTTCTATCCTGCTTTTGTGGGAGAGAGTGGGGGCATCACTTTAGCAAATGGATGGCCTCACTGGCTGCCTGGAATGCCTCTCAGAAATGGAGTACTAGGGTGGCAGAAAGAAACGCACTCTGGGCTTCTAGACTGGGAAACATGGATCTCAGCCACCCAGGGGCCAACATCATTCCCAGAACTAGAACATGGCAGCCAGCTGTCTCTTAATGATTTGCCCAGCACACCTGTGGGCCTACTGAGCACACACATAAGGAGAGGCACATCCAGAGTCTGGGTGTCTGCCTCTTGCCCTGGCTTGCTGTCTGTATGGGGCTCACCAGAGGAGACCCTTTGTGCTATCAGCAGACTGTGCCAGGCTGCTGTCGCAGCATCAGCTCTGTCAGGGTAGGCAGGACTGCCCCTCCATCTTCCATCCTCACCCACGCACCTTTGTGTGTGTACAGGTCCACCTCAACAGTGGGGTTCCCACGGGAGTCCAGGATCTCGCGGGCGTGGATCCTCTCAACTGCCATGGTCGGTCTGTGGAGAGGACAGGACATGGTCAGCTCTGAGAAGCCTCAGAATGTGGTGCTGACCCTTCTAATGTCTGGACAAGACACCGACAGAGACAAGGGAAGCCAAGGAAGAGCAAAAACTGTTGGCTCAAGGAAATTCATAAACTGCTATTAAAATCCAGGTTGTGGGAATCTACCCACATTTGGTGCAAGAACCAATAGATAACCTATTGGAATGTATTCTGTCCTTTTGCTGCAAGTGACAAGCTGGGAGCCACAGCTGAGCACTGCCCCTTCCCAGCACTCCTTGTTAAGAGGGATCAGCTGGCACAGCTGCTGCCCCTGGCCCCAGCACCGAGGACGAGGCACCAACTCCCAGCATCTCCCTTCCCCTTGCCGGAGGAGAGGACAGTCCCTGCTGAGGCCCAGCAGCAAAAAGAGGCCATGTCCATGGATAGTGGGCACAGAGCCAGATGAGCAGCGGCTGCCTGGGGCAGAGCCAGTCAGGGCAAGGAGGCAGTGGCCCCATGGAGACCCTCAGCCCTTCTCCAGCCTGTGGTGGAGGAGCTGCTGCAGCCCAGCTCCTGCAGACACCCAGTCATGTCCCAGCTCTGTGGGAAGCTGGCTCAAGCTGTGCTGAGGCACCAGGAGCGTGGAGGAGGCTGGGAGCCCGAGGCACCACCTTGATGAAGGCCACAGTGCCTCAGACATGGCAGAGAGGGCTCTGAATGGAGGAGAGACCTGGCCCTGCCTGAACGTCTCGACCCTTCACACTGCTCAGAAAGCTGATGGGACCAGGAGACGCCTCTGTCAGAGAAGGAGGGTGAGGAAACCCAGCATTTTGGATGTGCCCAGTTAAATCTGAAGTGGAAAACATAGTGGTGAGTGAGGACAGCCAATGGAAAGAGCAACCCTTGCCAAAGTTTTCTGCCTTAGGGGATCCAACACAACTCGCTCCTCCATCCCATTTTCTTATTCCCCCAGCTGTGGGGCTGTGTTATGTTGGGGAGCTGCATCTGCCCCTGGAGAGAGAGCAGCAGCAGCAGCGAGGTGCATGTCACCCCACACCCCTGACAGGTTTTCCTCCCCTGGATCCCACAGATAATTCCCTCAACCCAAAGCAGAACAAGACCCACCTAAAGCTCGGTGTAGTGACCAAGCCAAGCATGAGAGGAAAAGCTTTTTTTTTTTCCCCAGACAGAATCATGCTGTGTGAGCATTTGGCAGGGGTACAGCTGGCACTGGGGCTCAGTATGGGGTTGGGGGACACAGGGTAGGGGGCACTACCAATAGCACATCATAGCACCCAGGGGAGCTAAGAAGTAGGCTAGGGGAGGCTGGGGTCAGCTCTCAACCACATTGCCTGGGGTCTGTGGAAATTACAAGGAAATTGCACTGCTCTGAAGTTCCAGCAAGAGCTTCCCTTACTGGGGGGTTTCAGTCAGTGACACCAAGCTTGCAGAGGGCACTCCACCATGTCCATCTGGGCTGGGATCCCCCATCAGCCACTTTGGCATCGCTCCTCACACCATCTGGCACACACCATGGGAACTTCCTCCAGAGCTGTGCCCGTGCAGCTGCGAGCTTCCTTTGCAGCAGTGCCCTGGCCATGCCCCAGAAGCCTCCATTGTGGTGAGAGGAACAGCACCCCATTAAAGTGATCTTGGACAGCAAGACCCATGCCAGATGCAGTGCCCTATCAGTTTACATGGTCATGCTGCCCATGGTTGCATCCCTCTGCCCACATCCACCTGCCCTGGTTGGAGCCAGGAAGCCAAATGACAAGCCAAAATTCAGCCTTGCCTGCCCCACCCATCATTCACTTGTTCTCTTTTCCCCACTAGTCCTTTGCAGCCCTTTCTCCACTTGTGTTGCTTCCCATATCCTCCTGTGCTTGCCCTCCTTTGAATAGCATAAAGAACCACCCTGAAATCCCTGGCATCCACTGCACTGTCCTGAAAGGAGGTCAGAGGCGGATCAGCAGGGATAAGGGATTGGGATGGAACCATAGCAGAGAGCCCACAGACCAGAGTGAGGAGGAGAGAGGAAGCAGGCTGGAGGTTGGGCAGCTTCCCTTGAACAGGGGCTGTGCAGGGCACCCCAGCAGACTGTCCCTGCTCCGTGGCACTGCGTGTTCCCAGGGCATCGATTCACTGGAGATCACCCTGCAGCCGTTCTCTCCCCCTGCCAGACAGGCCAGCATTGAGAAGACCTCTCCCCCAAGCCACTGCCACCAGCCCCTTGTGCTGCTGCAATTCTCCTGGGCTGGGCACTGCTCCCAGGAAGCCCGCACTGCTGCAGTGTCGTGGCTGATGCAGCTATTGCTTGCTTGACTGTCACCTCCTCTCCCTGATGCTCCCCCCTCTCCTCCCCCCGCCCCCCACCCCCCCCTGTGTGGTGTGTAGCTGTGCAGATGAGAAAACATCCCCTCTCCTGCCTCCCTCTCCCTGGGACCGGGCTGAGCGCCTGTGTTTATGTCAACACCTCGGGAGATTGTTCTGGTCTTAGGCTGGGTCCTTTCCCCAGCAATGCCCGAACGGAGCTTTGCCTCCTCCCCACCCCTCCCGCAGCACCTCCCGGCGATGCCCTTAGGATCACCACCTATCCCCGGTAGGTTGCCCCCCTCCTGCAATTCCCTACGTTCACATCTGAAACGATGCTTGCCTGGGATAGGGCAGGAGGGAGTACCTGAAATTAAAATACGAAAGAAAAGTGAGAAGGGTGGGGGTGAAGAGAAGGTGGGAGGAGCAGGAGAGAAAGTGAGGGGAGTTTAGTTGTTAATGCTGCTCACCGTGGTGCTTCTCTGCAGGGACCCCACACTGCGTGTGGGGTTTGGAGGGCACGGGGTGGGGAGCAGAAACATGCATGCGGTGAGGGTGTTGCTGGCCGTGGGGAGACACTTACCTTCCTAGGGCAGGGGTGAAGGAGAAATTGAGCAAGTGCTGGCAGATAGGAGAGAGGATGAAGCTGAGGAGGGATGCAGGACCTCAAGGGGAGATGATGTGTCCTCTAAGCCAACGGCGGAGGCAGCAGCAGGATGGAGACGCCCCTGATAGGGCCGGGACAGCAGCATGTGACCCGGAGCTGCGATGAGTCAGGATTTAGCAAAGCTTTGCAAACAGCACGTAGAGGATGGAGAGAGAGATGGGCAAGGGATAGGCATAGAGAGCAAGGGATAGGGATAGGCACAGACAGACAAGCATGAGAGAGCCAGGGAATAGGCGTGGGTGTGCAGGATAAACAATTAAAGTCACTCCAAGCTCATTAATTATTTTTATTCAAATATGAAAAATCTGGTAGGATTTTTTTTGCAACATAAAGTGAACTACAGAGTCTGTAACCCTCCCCTTTCCCCTTTTTCCTCTCGGCCCTATTAAGACTAGAGCACGAGTGCAGTGACTGTGAAAACACTGCATTACCTCAGGGTACCTTGCAGGACCACGATGGGTAGCCCTCCTCTCCAGGGGTAAAATTAGGTGAAAGTCGCTCTGCTACCTGCAGCTCTCACTTTCCCAGCTGCACATGTGAGGGAAGACATCTTAAACTCTTGACTGAGTTTGGGAATAGGTTTAAAACCAGAAGTCACTCAGTCACATCATCCTGGAGAGATCCTTCCATTTCCTGCAGAAGGAAAGAGAGAGAAGTTAAATGATTTCATGCCTGACTTCCCTTTTTACCACTCAATTCTGCTAGTGGAGCCTAGAAATGGCAATCAGGTTGAGATCAGCGCCATCACACAATCAGGTTGCTAAGTCCAGTCTCCCTTTCAGGCTCCTCTGCCCTTGGGACTGCCCCACCTCAGCTTTCATGTAATCTAGATGAGGAGAGGCTTGAGCAGCATGTTTGATCCTTGCTCTTTCCCTTCACTTACTTCTCCCTCTGCCATACTGTTCTCACCTTTTGTTCTTCCTGTCGTTCCTGGGAGATTTTTTTTGCCTCTGCCTGCTCATCTTCCTCAACTAACTCCTTGTCAAGGCGTTGCAGGTTTGGCAGCAAGACCAGGACCTCTATCCGGTAATTTTGTTCATCAGAACATGGGTTGTCCAACAGCACCAGTACCTGCAGGCTGGGGAGGACCTGCAGTTTTGCTACCTCCTTAAGATTATTGATCCTATTGCTCCTGAAGAAGAGGAAGCACAGAGAGCAGGGGAAAGAGAAACACACAAGCAGTGAGGTCTCTTTGGAACAATAAACTGACAAGACAGACATAAGAAAATGTAGCAGTATGACAGACCAGAGGCCTTAGACCACCAGCCTGTATTCTAAGACCCAGATCTATCTTTAGCTCCCCAGACTGAGGGACAAAATGGACAATCTCTGGATTTCTCTGTGCTCAAACATTCCATTGAATTGTGTGGTATCACCATCACCCTGTATGGCTATGCTGAAAATTGAAGGGCACTTGCGATCTCTGCATGAACATGCAGGCAGGGATTCAAGAGAGTTATGGCAAAGAATAAAAAGCATGAGGTGGGCTGTGAGAGTAAGTGGAGAGGCAGATCTCTTCTGAAAAGCCCAGGAAAGGCTCTGGCTGTTTTAATCCTAGACAGCCAAGCACTGAGCACTGGTTCAGGATGCAAAAGATAACCCATTCTCATCAGGTGTTCAACTTCCAAAGGAACCAGAAAAATCCTAAAGACCTAAATGAGAGTAAAGACTGTTGAAAGGGGTCTCTGATCTCAACACAGAGCAGGGACACCCACCGTAGATTGAGGTACTGCAGGCACTTCATGCTACTACAAAATCCATCCAGGGTCTCAAGCTGGTTGTCACGCAGGTGCAGAGTTGTCAGCTGTCCTAGTCCCTCGAGGCCTTCGAGGCTCTGAATGGCATTCTGGGCCTGAGCACCACAGAGGAAGAGAGAAGGAAAAAAGGGCCAGGCAGGAGAGGGAATAGCAGTTATTCCTAGCCTTTAAAGCTCTTTCTACCCTTCAGACTCCCTCACTCATAACACAGCCTTCTCTGAAGCTACATAACACAGCTTCTCTGAACAACATTAGGTTGTTCTGGGTCTTGCCCAAATGGGTTCTAAGTATGCAGATTCAAGGACCAAAAGTTGGCTGAAAAAATCATTCTTGTAGCACCACTTTGTGACTGAGCCAAAACCACCTCAGATGAGTACTCCACTGCCAGTGCAGCTCCCCCTCCCATGGCAGTGCCAAATCTGAGTGCCTAAGGCCTCAGAGAGCAACAGTGTGGAGGGAAAAGCATGGGCCTGAGCCTGGGACAAGGTTATTTAAAGGATGACCAGCCCCTCTCAGTCACACAGTCCACATAGTCCAGGGATCTTCCACTGTCAAATGCTTTCCTTGTGGGTGAAATCTACCACCTAGAAGTCTCCTCTGCTACTCCTCTAGGAGCACAAGAAGGCTTTGTAACTCCTTAGAGAGGTTGCAGTATGGGGGAGGTTGTTGCTTGGCTTAGTTTTAATCTTTTCCAGGTGTAACTGTTGTTATCCATCCACAGGAGCACCTTCTTTCAACAAATCTGACAACTGAAAAACAGGAAGAATTTGCCTCATCAGTTAAAAAATCCCCATAATTTTATTTCTTTCACTTCACTGAATCCATGTGAGTTACGACATGGAGAAGTATGAAGCTCTGAATTTCAGCAGTTGCTTCACAACAGGATTTTGGCTGGAAAAGACCACTAGAGGCCTCCTTCCCAAGCGTGGGCTCAGCTCAGTGTTAACACCAATGATCATCGCCTTGTGCAGCCAAGTTTGGAACATCCCTGGTAACTACAACCTCCCTGCCACATTCTCCAGCCAGGCTGGGAACAATTCTGATGACTACAACTTCCCTGCCACATTCTCCAGCCTGGAACTGCACAGGGCTTTACATGTGACTGTGGGTTAGGGCTGCAGTCTCTAAGGATGAAGATCTCTGCATGGGAAACAGGAAGAGAGGTGCTGCTCTGTTCCTTGTTGGTACCCAGGCAGTGACATGGTTGACTCCTGAGACTAGTGAAAGGGGTGCAGGCTGAATTGGTGAGATAGGAGAACAGCAAAGGACAGAGTCACTCAGGAAAAGGATGTTTTGTAGAAAAAGAGGATAACTGGACAAGGAAAAGTGTACACCCACTGGGATAAGTCAAGAGGGTAAAAAAGGACAAAAAGAGGAAAGTGTAGCATATATCATGTGAACATATTTAACAGTCAGGAAAGTTTAGTTTTAGCCACCCTTCTTATAGGAAGCTACAATAACAATATTGACCATGATTTCATCTCTGCTCCCTGCATATGTGGCACTGCTCTAGATAGACATTGTCACCACTGCTCCACAATGACCAGGAACTACAACATACTTCTGAGAGGAGTTATCCTAAAACTCATACAAGAGACAGTGCTAACCCTAAGCAGAAGCCTAAACCTAAGACTAAACTTTAAAACTAAGCCTAAGCCTAACCCGAAGAATAAACTCTAAAACTAACCCTAATCCTGATGCCAATGACCCTACCCTAAAACAAAACCCTAAACCTAATGCTAATCCTCACCATAAAACCTAACCCTAAACCTACCATCAACCCAAAGCTAAAACCTTACTGAACCTAACCCTAACCTAACCTTAAACCCTCAACTCTAACCCCTAACCCTAAGGCTAAACCCTAGCACTAACCCTCAATCCTAACCATATACAAACCCTAATCTGAAATGCAAAACATAACACAAACCATAATACTAAACACTAGCCCTAAAACTAATGACTTAGCATAATACCAACCCTAACCATAAACCTAAACCTAAATAGTAATGAATCTTACCATAACCCTAAACCCTAACACTAATGAAACCAACCCTAACCCTAAACACAAACACGTAATACTATCCTGAACCCTAAACCTCAGCCAAAACCCTACCACTAACCATAATGAGCGTAACCATAAACCTAACCTGCCTAATCCTAACCATAATGCTGCCTCTAAACCTAATGCTAACCCTTACTCTAACTCCTAACCCAAACCCTAAACCTAACTATAACCCTAACACTAAATTCTAACACTAAACCTAAACCCTTAGCCCTAACCCCGGTATATAGCCAGGTCACAGTCTTCCTGCTTGTGGCTATAACATTTTTAATGCTAAATTTCATCTACAACTGTATCAACCAAACTTGGTTCAGGTCCCTTAAACTGAATCCTTTGTCTTGAAGCCTATTCTTGAGGTATCAGCTTTCTATCTATACCCATGGCTCAAATAATACCAAAACCTTTATTCAGAAAGTAAAGAAATACTGGGAGAGACACCTCCTGTCCAATATGATTTAGTGAGCATGCAGACATGGAAGATAAATTCAAGCCTCAAAGATTCCTGAGAAATAGGTCAGTTGTTCTAGTTTTAATAATCATGTCTTGGAATTTGCCCACTTCATATGTACAGCTCAGAAATTCTTCAGTCATGCCAGGAACGTTATTTATTTAAATAAACATTATTTATTAAATAAAGTTATTTATTTAAATAAATAAAATAAATTCATAGATTATGTTTGGTTCCCTGCAATTATTCACCACAGTGACAGGTTTTACTTTGGAATTCTGTGTTTTATCTGTGGACTTACCCACTTCATCCCTTCTTCCAGCACCTCTAGTCCTAAATCTCAGTTTTCCACCACAAAATTGCAGGCAATCACATCAAGCAATCTTCTCGGTGTTTTCTGCCAGTGAGTCTTGATGAAAATAAACCACATAGCTTTTCTAAGCCTTCATTATCTTTAATTGCTTTTAAAGAAGCAGTGACTCAGGACACCAGCCCAGTCTTCACAAGCTGTAGCACCATGTGATGCATGGGACTAAGCCATACATACTTTCTTTACGTGCATCTCCAGGAGTGAGTGTTCACTGAAGCAGCTGTTTATGGCATAAGGAAATTGCTTCTCCTGTCTCAGTTTCACTGAGATGTTCAACCTGATGTACAGGGTGCTGCCAACTCCCCCACTCTCTGCAGAGGACTTCCTGGTCAGTGGTTACTGCCTCTGCACTATCTGGGCAGACAGTGGAAAAGGAGCTACCCCAAAGAAGTGACCTTGTCTCTTTAGCTCTCTGAAATTGGTTCCTCTCTCAGGCTGAGATTGAACTGAACAGGTTAGCACAAAAATTATGCTGCTTTGTAAGAGACAGCATCTCCTTTCCATCACTAAATGGAGGTGCCATGCTCTGCAGCAGCTTTGGTCCACTCCCCAACCTGGCTAATCTCTTACCAGATAGAGGTCCTTGAGCTTGGGAAGATTCAGTCCTGCTGTTTTCTCTATCTTGTTTCCTCGCAGCTCCAGGATTTGCAGGCTGAACAGTTGGCCGTGGCTCAGGCCCAGCAATGTCTGAATTTTATTGCCTGAGTTTCAGAGGAGGAAAAAACAGTGAATTAATCCCACACAAAGAGAGTGTCCTACTAACAAAGGAACAGGAACAAGGAGACATTGTATCACCTTTGAGGCTGAGGTTGGCTAAGAGGGGGTGTGTAATGCCCTCCATGTTCTTGATGCGGTTCTGAGCAAAGCTGAGGATCTGAAGGTAGGGCAGCTCCTGCATGCAGGCACTAGCAAGCAGATTGCCATCCACCTTCAGCCAAAGGAGCTGGGTTAGGTTGCTCAGTGGAGACAAATCTTTCAACTTGTTCTCTGACAAATCCACATACCGCAGGTGAATGAAGCACTCAAGGAGGCTGATGTCTGTCAAGTCCCTGTGGGAAGGAAGATGTGAATTAAACATCTCCCATATTTCCCCCTGCTACCAGCTTTCAGCTTGCTCCTCAACAAAACTTCCCTTGTCCTAGGAGGACTTGCTGGAGAGAAGGGAGAAAAAGGGAGGTGATAGAGACAGTCCAAAGAATCTGTTAACAAGGCCAAATGCTAAGATTGGATCTGCTTTCCTAGCACAGGGAGTTCTTATTCCCATTGAATTGTACCTGTCAGAAGAGGTTAGAAACAGAGCAGAAAAGAGGTTAAGTTTGGGAGAGTGGGTCTGTCAGACAACAGTGGCACCATCAAGGACTATGTGGAAGGACTTTTCTAGTGGGAAAAAGCAGTTTGAGATACCATGAGGCTGCTGAAAGACAGCCTTACTGAGGCCAATTAGGTCTAGGGTTATGAGGGTGTACTGTTGGGGCTGAGGCTCCAAACTGCCCACAGACCATTGTGGCACTGTGCTTACAAGTGCATGCCTTAAAGGTTTGCAGTTAATGGCAGAGATGCTTAATGGATCAATAGATCACCCTGTTCAGGTCCCCCTAGGAGACCACAGTAAAGAGGGATGGACAGGCTACCCCTGGTCCAGAGGTACGCTTATGTTCCCACCAGTGTGTTTGGCTGTAGTGGAGGCAGTCTCGAACTCAGGGCTGAGGATGGGTAAGACAGATGGAGAGCATGGCCTGGAAAAGGCTCCTGCCTCACACAGCTGATGACCAGAGGCCTTACTGCATAGCTGCTACATGGATGCCTGGAGGGCAAGAGGCCTTCTCCTGGGGTAGGTGTTGCACACTCACTTTAACTTGGCTTCAAATTTCACATAAGCATGGGCCAGACCATCGCTTGTCTTGCAGAGGAGCGAGAGGCCCTCCTTCAGTACCTCTTCCGTCAGGGGACAGGGAGCCACCACCTGGGAAAGAAGGAGAGAGCACAACACTAGCGCTGGCCTAACCACAGCCAGAGGGTGCTGCGAGCCCCCGCCCCACCTGCTCTTCCTCCTCCTCCTGCTCCGACTGCTCTTTCTTCTCCTCCTCGTCCTTCTCCTCCTCGCCCTCTTTCTCCTCGCCCTCCTCCTCTGTCTCCTTCTCCTCCTGGCCCTCCTCCTCCTCCTCCTGAGAGGACTCCTGCTCTGTCTCCATGCTCACAGACCCCTCTTGCCCCGCCGCTGGGGCGCTCCCTCAGGCCGCGGGCTGGGCAGGCCCCGCTGCCATGGAAACAGCGGAGGCGAGCCCTGAGCCGCTGCCATAGCAACCGCGCTGAGCGACAGCCCGGGGGCGGGGCTTGTGGCTTCCCGCGCCGGTCTTGAGCATCGGGGCAGCGGGTCCGGCGGCCTTGCGGAGCACCGCAGGGTGATGCGGGCACCCTCGGCCTCTGCCGAATGGGCCTCGCCCTCTGGGCTTTCACGGAGACACCGCTGCTCTCAGCAGAGTCCTTGTCCCGCGGGTCCGGACCTTTCTGCAGCTCCAATCGGGGCAAATCAGCAAGTCAGAGTCTTGTCAGCTATGATACTCCTTCCTCTTCCGCACACCCCCGAGCCCCCCCCAAAAAAAGAAAAAAACGAAAAAAAAAAAGAGACTTCTTGCATTTCACCGGCAGCGTTGTGGTTAGTGCATCCCACAGCTAATGCTCGGTTTCCTGCAGCAAGGAAGGCTTTCCCACTCATTGGCCATCCAAGCTCCCCGGGGTTTCTTTTTTTTCATCACCCTGCTGGTAATACTCATGACAGCTTGTGCTACTGTGTTGCTCCGCCTGCGATGACTTATGGGTTATGGTATTAAATTCCATGCAAAAAAGCTCCAACTGTGTTTTCCTTTCACCCAAAGCACCTCTGTAAGCCCAGTGAACCATCTCAAGTGCTCTTGGCCCTTACTAGCTGGGTGACATTCACACTCTTGAAGACCGTATCCAGGGAAATGAAGGATGACTTTATCGGGAGGGGGCCACTGGAGGTCGCATTTTCCACACACACCCATCCAGCTCAAAATGGGTTCAGCTTCAAAGTCAGGCCAGGGTGCACAGGGTGGTGGTCACTCTGGTGGTGGTTGTCTCTAAGATATTCCCTCTGGTAAATGTTTCATTAACATGTTGAGCAGGGTTAGGCTCGGGCTCTGTGTGAAGCCTCCCATGACGTGATCTCCCAGATGCCAGGAAGGTGTCCCATCCTGCTGGAGGCGAGATTGCTTCAGTCCTCTCCTCCAGACTGGGGAGCTGGGGAGGACTGAGGTTGCCTGTGCCCAGTGGGTGACACCAGGACCTGCCTGTCTTTGGAGCCTGTGGGCAGCTGCCAGAGAGAGAGGTGGGTGTTTACCAGCCAGGAATGCTGCTCGGTGCTGGTGACCACCACTGTTTAGCAGCTGGTACCAAAGTCCAAGGCCCTGCTCCCTTTCCCTCCAGTGCACTTTGCTCCTTTGCAGCCCCAGGGCAACGTCTCTGTTAGATAAGGTGGTCCAAGCTGAGCTGGACACACAGCCGTCAGACATGGGTCTCACTCTCTCACAGCGTGTGTGCAAGCTGTCACCCCTCTTGCACAGCAGCCCTCTGAGCTCAGAGCCACATGGCAAGCTCCTGGACATGTTCCCTGACTCATCCTGCTTGACTCCCCAGTGCTGAGCTCTTCCTCAGGCTACACTCACTTCACTCGAATTTCACTCCCTGGTCACTACCCTGCGTAAGATGGGGTTTTCCACTATATCCACTGCAAAAAAACCCCATCCACACATAAAGCACTGCAGCTTATCTTGCCTTTGCTTTTCAAGGCTTTGAGGGAACCTTCAGCAAACCCTCAGTTTGGTGCTGAAGGAAAAGTGATGACACACTTGTCTTCCCATCCCTCATCCCTTTGTGCTGAAGAATGGACTGGTAGAAGTCACATGTGCCTCTATGCACATGTTTAACATAGACTTACAACAGGAATGTATGGCTTAAATTCATGGTTTACAGAGGACCAAAGAACTTAAAAGAAACAAAAATTACTCAGAGAAACTTAAGTCTTTAAAGGAAAGATCTTTTATTTAGGAGATATATATTTTTTACTTTTTTTTTTAGCGAATGTGTGTATATATACATGTATAAAAATAAATATCAAATCTAGCTATGCCGATCACTAAGGAGGTGATATGCAAGAAGCTCCTCTGAACGCCCACAAAGGAGCACAAGGGAGAAAACATTGGGAGGGGGAGCCCGAACAGCACCTTCTGAGCTGCTCCCAGGCCCATCCCAGGAGCCACCAGTCTACCAAAGTCCCATCTCCAGATGCCCAGAGGGGCGTGATGGCAGGCAGGAACCCAAATTAGGGACAAAGAGGAAGGGGCAGCCTGTCCAGGCTCCTTCCAGGGCTGTGCCAGGGAAGCCTCAGCCCCAGAGAAGCTTTAGGGCTGGAGGGGTTACTGCATACAGGGGTGTGAGGCACACAATGGGATGCAGGGAAAGAGCATTTGGGGATAGCAGAGAGCTTATTAGGGGATACTTAAGGGAGGAACCCAAGGCAGGAAAGGGAGAAGTTTAGGTGGTTTGTGGGGGAGTGGGTGTGGCAAAACAGGGATATGGGAATAAAAAGGCCCGTCATGTGTAAATAGTTTGCAATGGTTTGGCCGTGCTCCACCTGGTCAATGCAGCCTGTCCCATCTTCCCATTGATCTCCTTCCTCCCTTTGCCCTTTGGCAAGGGACTCTCCTTATCTCATAGAGGAGTCATGTGGGAGTCTGTGTGTCAGTGGCTGGGCCTTGGGGCTGTGTGCCCGTGGGGCAGCACCTGGTGTGGGCACGAGTGTACAGGCGAGTGTGTGAGTGGCAGCAAGGGTGCAGCCGGACCCACTGACAAGGGGACCTGGGGCCAGGAGTGGGCTGTGAAGGAGAAGCTGGCTGTCAGGGGAACTGCGGGTATTCTGACAGCTCATAAAAGAGCTGGGGGACATGGGGGTGTCTGGGGGCAAGACCACCATGGGGAAGTTGTATACTGGGGGAGCAGGGGCCTGGAAAGACTGGGTAGACTGTCTGAGCCCAGTGGCTTGGAGGAACCATGCTGTAACATCTGTGCATGTACAAATCTACATTATATATATATATATATATATATACACATGCGCACTGGCACAGCTCTATCCTGCTCAGTCAGAGGAAGGGATGGGATGTGGCTATGTTTATGTGAGTGTGGTGTGTTGCTGTTTGTTTTTATATATGGTGCATAGGTGTATTTGTGTATAAGAGTACTGGGAATACAAGCTCAAGCAGGCTGTAGGTTGCAGCTGACAACAGGAGCTGCAGTAGTCTCCCTTGGGCTGTCACACCTGGCACAATTCATTTTTTCCAACAGCAACCTGTTTAAAATTGAACTACTAAAATCTGCATGAGAGTCTGGCAGTATTTCCACTCCACAGAGCTGTGGTCCTGCCAGAAAGCAGACAAAAAAAAGAAGAAAAAGAAATCTGGCACTCCTGCTGATGCAGAAATTATTTTCTGTGAGTTTATTCCTCATTAAATGAATGCTTTCACGAAATGAATGCTTCTGTATTCTCCACAAAGCAGCAAGATCAATGCTTGGCTCCCATCTGTATTTTTCTATGTAGGTCACTCTCCCTGGATCGTGCGGCTCTGTGGGCAGGGCTGGGCAGGACCAGGAATCGAAAGTGGATGCGCAGCCTGTGCCTGACACCAGTGGGCTGTTCTGAATGCCTGACACCAGTGGGCAGTCCCTGCCTACCTGCTGCGGCAGCCTCCGCACAGGCAGTATCCATACCATAACCCTACCAAGTCACCACAGCCCTGGTCATCCCACCCTGAGGTATCAAACCACTGTCATGCCTCAGAGTTTTCAGGATTTTCGATGAAGGCTTGGAAGCATCCTCCTCCCCACACCATTCCACAGGCACGCAGGTGTGAGCGCTGTGCTGCCGTCAGGCTCTTCCTTCCAAGGCCGCCTCCCCTCCTTCCCTCCATCAACAGAGGCTGCCAGCAGCCGAGCTCCTGCGCCTGGGGCGGGCCACCATGTGTTTGGCTCGCTGCGGCGCTGGGCCCATCGTGACCCAGAGCCGTCTCCAGCGCCATTTTAGGCTCCGGCGGCGAAGGCCTCGGCGGCCGCCCGAGGGCGCGCCAGCACCGCCCGCCGCACCGGCACCGGCACCTCCCCGAAAGGCTCCAGCAGAGGCAGGGACAGGGCGGGGGCTGGAGCTGCCGGTCGATCCGTGACGGTAAGGCTATACCCCCTGAAGGGCCGAGGCTCTTCGGTCTCGTCTCTTCCAGCCGGGAGGAAGGGAAGAGCGCCGGCCTCAGCGCTTTAGCAGAGAAGAGGACCCGCAGCATCAGCGGGTTTTTCCCCCGTGGTTCCTCACCTCCTGCCTCTCACCCCTCAGGGCATACTGGCAGAGCAGCACACCCACAGCTGGAGTAGCAAGAGAGGAGAATGCCACAGCTGCAAAGCCTATGGACCGAAAACATGAAACGGGAGAGAGCTCTCAGCTGTGCAGTTTCCTTTTGCATGCCTGCTCCATATCACAGACTTCCCAAGGACATAATGCCCCTTGGCCTGGCTCCTCCTTGGGGAGCACTTTCTTCTTGGTTACTCTTAGCACTGCCTAAAAATCTAGCTGGCATGGCAGCTGAGAAATAACATCTAGTTTTTTCTCACCCTTCGGGATATGGCTGCAACCAGGCACAGAGCACAGCCTCAGCCCACAACCTAGAAACCCTCAGTGAATAAAGAGGGACCTGCTATGCTCCACGTTTAATGAGCAGCAAAGCCAAATTCTAGCCCTCACAGGAAAGAGTAGCTATGAGCACAACTGCCATGCCTGCCTGGAAAGATCAGCTCACTCATGGTCCAGCCAGATGTTGCAGCAGCTACTGGCATAGAAAGATGCACAATGATCACCATGGGCCTGAAGAGCTGTAATGTGACAGATCCAAGATGCAGGATGAATTTGTACAGTGTTTGCAGAGGCAATGAGTCCTCAAAGAAAAGCTCACAAAACCCACACTGCTTGTCTACCACCAACCTTCTGTGGTAGTAAATTCTGTACACTCCTTGTCCCCAGCTGCTTCTGAGTTAAGATCCAGGACACACCTTTGCTTTTTCTTTATTTATTGTTCAATATGGGACACAGGTGAGGTTAAGACATCTCACAAGGGTCTAAGCTGACAGGCTCCTTGCTGATGGAGCTGAAGGATGCCAGAGACTGCAGTTCCATTTTCCTTCCCGCAGCACCAGTGGCCCTCTCTCCCTACAGCACTGCAGAGAAAGGGGGAAGGCACTGGCCAGGTTGACTGTGGGCTCTTAGGGGTGGGTCAACAGGCAACCAAGGATTTTGCCAACTCAGACAGGAGGCTGTCAAGGCTCTGCCAAGACAGGCTCCCACTAACAGGACTCCAAAGTGGTGGTGGGGGTTAGCAACACAGCTAGAACAATGACTGTGGAGGGGGAAAGCCTCAGAGGAGGCCTCAGTACTGAGACATGTGCAATGAACGGTCCCTTCTTGCTTCTGTTTCTTTCTCTTAACCACAAGGGACTACTCCTCACAGGCTGCTTCAGTGTTTGGCATTGATAATATCCACAAACTCTGGTTTGAGAGAAGCTCCACCAACAAGGAAGCCATCCACATCATGCTGAGAAGCCAGCTCCTTACAGTTGCTGCCAGTGACTGAACCTAAAACGGGAAAAGTACTCTGAGAGGTTAAATGAGACCAGCTCTAGAAAAGTAGTCCAGGGCACAAAGGTAAGACCTGTAATGTCCTAGCCTCATCTGAACACACAGTAAGACTGTTTCCCATTTACCCAAACAAGCTAGTAGGTGTCTCTTCATACTCTGACAACCTCTGCTCCACACCAGCAGGGCACACAGTACAGCTGCAGCAACAAGCAAGCTAACTAAGCACTTGCTGCAGCGCCAAGGGGCATCAGACTCATTTACCTCCATAGATGATCCTAGTTGACTGAGCAACAGCGTCAGACACGTGGCTTTTCAGCCACCCCCTCAGCTTCTCATGAACTTCTTGAGCCTGTAACAGAACACAGAAGGTCCCATTGACGGCTGAACCATTCCCTATACAAGTCCCTTCCAAAGAGGAGAAGCTCCCTGAGAGAATCTTCAAGAAGATCTCTTGTGTGGGAAGAATCAGTTATCCAGTCAGCCACCTCCCCCCTTGTTCATACCTGTTGGGGAGTTGCAGTTTTACCAGTTCCAATAGCCCAAACCGGCTCATAGGCAAGAACCACTTTACTCCAGTCCTTCACATTATCTGAGAAAAAGGGAGAAGGTATAGGTAAGCACAGTATTACATGCTGGGAAAGTACACTAGAAGGCTTTCTTGAACACACAGGCCTTTTATTAACATGATCATGTTAATATTGTGTGTGAACATTTGCAGCAATGTATCTGTACCCCTTACAAGACCAGGATGGCCATTATGGCATTCCAGTTAAGGCCAAGGTAGCCATTTCCCAAAAGTTCCAAGCAGATAAAAACACCAATTTTCTTCCCTTACCAGCAATGGCCTTGGTCTGTTCAAAGACCACCTTCTCTGTGATGCCAGCTTCTCTCTCATCCAGCTTCTCTCCAATGCAGGCAATGACTCCAAGGCCCTCAGCTAGAGCATGAGCTACCTTCTGCCCAATCAACTGAGGATTGAAAAGAAACAAGGCAACAGGTAAGTCAGACCTATTCCTGTAGTCTTTTAATTGCTCATTCCTCCAGCTTTTGAAGGAACATCTGAGCTGGACGATCTCTCCATGGCTGGGTCACTCACCTCATCAGACTCTCCAAAAACGTGCCTTCGCTCTGAGTGGCCCAGGATCACCCACACAGCTCCAATGTCCTTGATCATTGCTGGGCTAGAGATAAAGGAGATGATTCACACCTCTGGATGAAATTCACATCCCAGAAGCACCCTGGCTTTACTTTTATCCATGGGCTCACCTGATCTCCCCTGTGAAAGCACCCTTTGCCACCTTGTAACAGTTCTGTGCTGCAACTGCAATCTTTGCATCAAGCTTCTGGCGGGCAAAGTCAAGGTAGATGGAGGGAGCTCCACAAACCACCTCTGGAAAGCAAAAAAAAGGTGGTTAGCCTCGAAGTAAGCACAGGGCTGAAACTGCACCCATCCACTGAACTTCAGTAAGTCATCCCTCTTTCTAGTCCTGAGAAGGCTCTGCCTGCCTGCCCGCCCTTGCTGACATTTGGGAAGCTTCTGCAGCAGGAACATCCCCGCTAACTGAACTGTCCCTTCCTCCCTGTTCAGCCCCAAGGAGGAAGCCTTTTCCAGTGGGCAGTCCAGGCCAACAGCCAGGCCCCTCGACGGGTTCACACAGGTCGCTTGGAGAGCGCCCAGCTAAGAAAGGGGGCAAGGATCCTGCCCTGCTGCCCGGGCCGGGCTGAACCGGGGGAGGAGAGAGCAGCACCAGACTACGCCTGGGGTTGTAACCGGGTACAGCAACGGTTCTGCAGCTTGGAAGGGCAGCTCGGCCGACACACCAAGCTCTACTCCCCCCCCAAGACCCGGTCGAGCGACGGGACTCGGGGCACAACGGCGTGGGGTGGGGACAAGGCCGAGGAAAAGGCGCGGGGCCCAAAAGAAATGGGCGGCAGAGGCAATGCCGGACCGGGCCGCTCCCGCCGGGGGGTGCCTCTTCCCGGGGCCCCGCTGTCTGGATGTGCCTCCCGAGGCACCATTCCCAAGGGAATGGCTGCACGTGTCCGGCGAGCCCACAGCTCCGATCCGGTTTCGCGGGTATATTTAGCCCCGCCGCTGGGTTATATTTATCCCCCGCCGCCCTCTGGCATTTTCCGCTCCCCCGCTAGGGCCCGGGCCCGAGCAGGCCGCCACCGGCCGAGCCGTGAGGCGACGTGCGCTACGTGCTGCCGCGCCCTCACCGGTGTCGGCGGAGAGCTTGGCGCCGTTCAACGTTTGGATGAGCTCCCCCAGGCTCTTCTTGTCACCGTTCATCTTCCAGTTGCCCCCCACGAAGAACTTCCTGGGCGCCATGGCGGGAGCGGGCAGAGACACAAACCGGTACCGGAGGAGAGGCGAAGGTCAACGGCGGCGGCGCGTTGCTCCCGGCGCCCGTTTTTATCTCCCGGCCTCTCCCGCAGCCCCGCCCCCCGGCTGGTGTCCCCGCCTCCGCCCGGCCTCCCCGCGGCCCGGCCCCGCCTCCAGCACGCTCCCACCCGCCGCTCCCCGGCCTGAGACGCGACCCCGAGCGCAGGGAGCGGAGCCGAGGGCTCCGCCGCGCCCTCAGCGTTCGGCCTTCCCGCCGCTCGCGTGTTGTGCCCCCACGGGCGAAGCGGAAGGCAGAGAGAAACCAGGGGGTATTTCGACTTTTATTTTGTCCCCCGTGTATTTTGGCATGTAAAGGTCACACAAAGGGAAGTGGGGGTGGGCGCTGATCGTGGCACACCTTTCTGCCCGCCCCGCGCCCTTCCCCCGCAGGGCCGGCAAGAGGGACCCCCCCAAAAAAAACCCAGAAGCCGTACAGACACAAGTCCCCTCCTTTCTCCCCTTCCCGACAGTAAGGAGGTGGCATCATCCCACCAAGCAGCAAAGCACTAGGGCTGTGTGTCACAAGGGTGGGGACAGTGAAGACATTTTCTATATAAACTGATATTCCCACCCCCACCCCGCTCCCCTTCACTCATGTCCACGGAGGCTCCAGCCCCCAAGTCTATTAGCCAGGGAACTCACGTCTTCCTGTGTGTTTCTGTAGAGGCCACGAACGGAGGAAGGGGGGAAAGAGCAGTTGGCAGGACTCTGCTCCCATCCTCACTGACCCCACCCCTCCATCCCACCCCCCACCACACAGCAAGAGGATGTTCTAGCTGGGAATTCGCTGATAAAAGTAGATGTAGCCCAGGTCCTTGGGGGGCTTCTCAGAAGCACAGACTTTCTGGTCATTGTAGATCACCCACCTGCAAAAGGCAGAAGAGGAGCTCAGGGATGATGCATTCTGTGGCCAAGACAAGACTTGGCCTGGTCTCAACCCTGACACCCCAAGACCTATGAATAAACAGGGGAAGACAGTGATTTAAACCTGTACCTGAGTCCCCTTACATTGTGAAAATCCTTCTTACCTGCCATCTTTCTTGATGTGACAAACGTAGTGTCCACACATAGTAGAAGTGCCCATGTGGCTGATAAAGGCAAACAGCTGATACTCTTGAGAAGGAAAGAGAGAAGTGATCAGGGAGAGGAAAGGTGTCTTAACCAGCAACACTCTGTGCAAGGACCCTCTGTTGAAAAGGATCCCTAAAGGAACTTCTAGGTAATAATTAAGAACTGGGTCCTCATCAAGTGTGACTATGAGTGGTCTTAAGGCCAAACGTGCAGGGAAATAGGAGATGGTAACTTCAATTTAGCCTTCTCTCTCCCAACTGTTTATTTAAGCTCATGGGTGCTGGGTGGATATAGCAGGGGCACCACCTCCCTATGGCACCCAGCAGCCTAGCAGCACTGACACCAGTTCCGCACGTGGTTTAGAAACTGATTTTTCAATGGGAGCCTGAAGAACAGAAAAGCCCCCATGGACAACTAGAAGAAAGAAGTACAGCCTTTCCTGGCTTTCACTTGATGGCACTTCCTCTGCCTCTCTCTTACTGGCTTCCAGATAATCCACAGCCTGAAGTGTCTAGGCCTACACTGCCATCCCTCCTTTCTTCCTCCCTCCTTCCCCCTCAAAACCCGACCAGCCCAGTGGCAGCTGCTGCTGCTAAACCCTCTGGTACTGCATTGATTAGGGAAAATAAAGCCACGTTGAGTCTGAGTCCCAGAAATCCACATTCCTACTGCTTGAACTCACTTCCAGGCCCATCGCGCACTTTAGGACCCACAGGGACAGATTCAGAGATGGACTCCGCCGCTGAGCGCCCCTCTGAGATATCCATAGCAGCTTCTGCATCAAGATCATCGATGTGACTGAAGATCCAATCCACAGCACGCTCCAGACTGTTGTTCTGGAAGGAAGAAAAGACTGTGAGTTTGGGAATATCTGTTCCCAAGAATCCCCCTTTGCTCTGACATCACCCGTGCTTCTCACCGTGGCTCTAAGCGCTTTCATGGCCTGGTCCCGGGAGAAGCCCATGGAGACAATAGTGGCCACGCTGTCTTCTGAAGGAGGGTCTGGGCAGGCAATAGTTGACCCTGGTCCACTGGATCCAGGGAGAACTAACGGGTTAGCAAAATCTGCAGCAGGAAACAACACAGCTCAGAGAAGTCAGATCTCTCCAAGAGGGATACAGTCTGAGGTCCCAAGTACTTTGGTTCCTCACTGCAGCAGCAGGTCAGGAAGTACAATAGCCCAGATGTAATAACAAGCTTCACTGTGGCCATGTGGCCTCATACCTGGATCATCCATATGTGACATGACCCAGTTCATGGCAGTCTCAACTCCACTGTTCCCAGTGTAATACACAGCTTTACGGCATGCATCCATGGGAAAGCCCATCTCCACTAGCTGGATAATCACTGACTCATCCAGCATGGGTGCTGTGGGAAGACAAAGGTTAGAGCCACCCACTCCTACCCTACTTCATTTTGTGCAGTGTCACATAGCCCTCAAACCACCATTTCTTGGCTTTGTTTCAATCAAGTTCTGTCCCTCTTCTCAGCCTTTGCTATGATTCCTTCTTCAGAAGCAGTGTCTCACACACAGTCATACCGGGCAACAAAAGGATTCAACTCATCAACTCGAGTACTGGCTCTTCCCTACCTCCCCAAACCCTACCTCCTACCGTGGTTTGTGAAAAGAAAATACCTCTACCAATTAAATCTGGTATACACGCCAGGCCTGCACCCCCCTAAATGCACCAGACATGGCACCTCCCCATCTTCTACAGAACAGGAACCAACAGACTCCCTTGCATAACACCCTTGCATAACAGGCATGCAAGGGAGGCAGCAGGTATTTGTTGACAGAGGGACAGGGAAAGTCTGAGCAGGAGGAGAAACCACTAGCATGGGAGACAAGACAAGGATAGCAAGGAAATGAGTCAGGCATCAGGAAGACAGGAGGAGAATCACTAACATGTCGGAGAGGAGAAGTGAGGGGAGCAGAAGGAGTCGTCGTCCTCGTTGCCATAGAACCCCAGGCTACCTTTGGGCTCATCTGGTGTCACCAGTGGGGGTGCGATGTCTGGCATTTCTTCTTCTCCATCTTGCAGCCCTGTTCCTTGCAGTGCAGAAATATCCAGCTCTTCTGGCATTTCAATGGAGACATCTGCAAGATACAGCCTTGCTCAGCCTCCCCATAGGGTCAGAAACAAAGGACTCGGTTGGGAGATCTAGAAGGGTAAGTCCTTGAGGATATGATATGCTACTGTCTGCAGCTCCTTTTGGGGTAGTTAATTTCCTCCTTGCAGTAATACCACAAACCCATATATAGCACTCGGTACCTATACATTTTGTACTTCTTATCCTTCTTACCAAGCTTTTTGGGCACCCAGTCCAGACCAAAAGTGAATTTCTTTATCTGGATCACCAGATAATCCGGGAAAGAAGCAAACCGAGTTGTTCTGAAAGAGACAAAAGTACTTTCAAATACTTTGTCAGCAATGATTGAGGGCACCTAGCTGATTCAAGAACTCAAGTGAGTAAGGTGGAGGTATGTTCTAAGGGAGGGATACGCATATCTGTGTAGCTCTCCTATGCTGAGTTTAAAGCTCCTCAAACACAGAACCATTTCTAAAGAACATGATTGGACCAAATTATACAGGATGTAGCATGTACAAAATTTTGGGGGATGAGGAAAAATAATACAATCCTGTATTTTACCAGCTTCCTAAGATTTTAGTATTTAATTAAATACTAACCCTTAAGTAGCATAGAGAAAATAACATCAAGACTGACAGATACAGCAGCAGGAACAGGCATGCTTTCAAGCACAAGAGCACATCCTCAGGCATGAAGAAGCAGTGAATTTTAAGCTAAATGAACTCAACTGAATATTATTTAGTTAGACAATTTGAGAGAGAGCATGTCTGGAATCTATGAAACACAAGGAATGTTTGTGAAGGAAGAAGCATTAATAAGACTGACAGATAGTTATTTTCGGGTGATAGTTGTAACATACCATACGATTCATTTAAGCATCAGTGTATATTCAATGGTAATTATTGCTTGAACACAACTCACTATTTAAAAGCAGAACTTTGGGTGGGTTTTTTTGTGTTACTGATCTAATTGCATTTCTGCTTACAGTAGCTATTCCTCCAGAATTATTTGTTAGAAAAACACTTCCAGTTCTTTCATGAGTAAGCTTTCATTGCAGAATGCTCAGAAGCATCACAGCAGAAAGCTGCTTAAGTTTGTGAGACAAATGGAAGCTGTTTTTTAAACCTATTAGCATTTAAGTTAGCATTCTTTCAAATAACTCACACATCTGTTACACTCAGTATTTTGCTCAAATTTTAATAGCTAAAAACTTTTTCTAAGGAAATTTTAGAGACCATGCAAGACCAGTGTTGCCACACAGTCTGTGTTGATTTTAAAGCCAAATTTTGAACTTAGAATAAAAGCTGATGCTTTCTGGAACATCACTGTATTTTGTAGTCCCTCAGCTACTGAAATCTGATGATAAGGACCTCACCAGCACTGTTGTTCTGCCCACTGTAATTCCCTGGGGCCAAGCATTCCAGCACTGATTGCCTGGTTCCTCCTCTGCTTCAAGATTCTATGGGTCCACCATGTGGGGGACAAGAAAGCTTTGGTAACACTTTTTCCCCGAGCACCTAAAAGAAGTTCCCAAAGAGGCAGCTATTGCCAGTTCATCACAGCTTAGCTGGTAACTCACAGACACTCACTTGAGAGCCACAGACTTGGCCTGCAAGGCTGTGCTCCAGAAATCATCCACCTGCTCTGGAGCTCCATAGGCCTCTAGGCAGGAGCTGAAAGGCACCTTGGCTCGCACCAGTTCAGGTAGCGGCTGCTTCTCTTCCTCTGCCTGCCTTTTCTTCTCCTCATATTCCAGTAGTTCATCTAAAGAACAGAGCAGAAGAGTCAAAGTTTACCTCTAGGTACATATGAATCTATTGGTGTAAGCCACACCAAGGAAGAACAAGCCTATAGATGCACGCCAGCAAGAATGGAGCACAAAGTAGACAGTGTCTTCCCAGGCACTGTCCTCCTGCTTCAGTCCCATTTTACAGCTGAATTATAGCCCAGCTTGTGCTGCATGAGGGAAAGGCTCTAGAGAGACATCACCACATCACACCATGTCTGAAGAAATTGGCCCAATCCCACAAAAGCAGGTGGAGGACCTGACTTCAGAAGTGGCAAAGAAGCTCCTTTCTAATTAAGGAGTTGTATAAGGATAACATCCAAACATAACGTTTGCTATCATTTTGACCTTGGCCCATTACTGACCTTTGTTGAGTGCAGCATCCATGGGCACAGGCAACTGCATGATATAGTCAACACGCTGGGTATATTTCACCTTTTCTGTGGCCAGGCACTTCAGCTTCTCCTCCACGAGAAAACGGAAGACCTCATTTGGGTTCTCCGAGCTGCGGCAGTTCCTCTGCAGGAGGAGAGATTAGAGTGATAGATAAAACACCAAAATGGCAGAAATAAATATCTGCAGTAGCAGTGGTTCTACTGCTGATAGCCACGGGATGTGGCTAAAGAGTATTTACTTCTGTATCCAGTCCACTGGAAAAGACAGCAAAGAAGAACTAGATCCAGCTTCTGTACCCCAGGAACCCATGCCATTCCTGCTCCTAAAGAAGACAATTTACATCTCTAGCTGTGCCACTCCCAAAAGAGATTCCTTCAAGGAATCAGCACTGAAAACATGGCCAAGCATCTCTCCTTCTCTGCTCCTACAGGTGACATCTGGCTCATTTCCCTGTGTTGTGTCCCCCTCTCTGATCCAGTTGTCAGTTTCTAACCCCAAATTCCTCACCTCCTGCTTAAGGGAGAAAACAAAGCTGGGCTCTTCCATGAGATGAGAGATTGTCTAAACCATTACCTCCACCATGTTGATGAAGTGCAGAAAGAATTCCTGGGCATCCTGCTGTCGGTTAGTGGAAAACTCTGGGTGCCCCTTTCCAATGAGGGACTTAAACATACGTGGAGCAATGCCATTCTGCATACCCTGCAAAAAAAGCAGTGGAAGAGAAAGGTGGTCATAATTTGCCAAGCATGTGCTCTAGCATGCAGCACTCTACTTATAGCCATGCTTTTCTTCAGATGACAGGGCCCTGGAACAAGCCCCAGAACATGTCTTCAGAAAGGGTTCTCTTTCGATCCCCATGTAACACACAAAATATGTCATGCAACGCACACGTTGTGAGGATGACATATCCAAGTCTCACCTTCTGATCAGGCTGCTGTTCCCCATCTGCAGAAGCTGGCTTTGAATACTCTCCTGAAAGCAGTCCATGGCCCAGTTTGGCTCTAGAATGATTAAAGAACAACTCTAAGCAACAAAAAGGTTTCTGCAATCCCACATACTCCGGGAGCCATATCAAGCCATGCAGCTTTAACACTGCCATGGACTGTCAGTCTCACAGAGATCAGCTTCCTGTGCTGAACCAGCCAAAATCATCTTATCTTGGTCTGCCGTCTGGTCCCATGAGAAATCACTGACTTTAAAGTTACCAGGACTTCTGGGCACCAATCTTAACCTTTGCTTGCACAGTAGAGATCACATGAAGGAACAGATTTCTTTTCCCCACAGATGGGCAGCTGGTGCCAAGCTGCAGAACAGCTGTGGAACAGCCAAACTAAGCTGCAGTCTGTGCAGGACACAACAGGGCAGAGTGAAATTGTCTGAGCCAGAAACAGCATTGCTGTGAGCAGATTGTTCACATTTCCCAGAGGAAAGATCAAGAATGACTGCATGAGGCTCTTAATGGACAAGCAGTAGCATTCAGTGGTCCCCTCCTACGCACAGACGCTATTCCACTTCACTCTGGTCCCTTCCCACCACTATTACAATTCATCTGGAACTAAATCCTACCATTTCCTTCCTTTGCTCAGGCAAAAGTCCTTCTCGCTGTCTCAACTTAATCCCCTCCAACCCTTCATCCCAGGCTGTCCAAATTTAGAATCCTCCCTTCCACTGAACTCCCTTGCACAAATGCCACCTTCCATTCCTCCATTCCAAACTTCTATATACTGCTTTGCTGACCCCAAACCTACATATATGGCTTTGCTGGTTTAGAGCAGATAAAGCAGAGAATTCATGTATTTAAAATGCAGCAACCTTCCAAATCTTGTGTTACTTCTTCTGTATATTCTCCTGCAACTGCTCGCACAGTATCTCTTGAAGAAAGCTTCTTTAAGCATATATATATTATCCACTGAGAATAAATTTGCCTAAATCTGTGTATTTATTTACTCTTAGCCATCTCCCTCCATTGCAGAGAGCAAGGCCCTTTTTGATGTTACGCAGATCGGATATGCCCATCCGAAATCCCCACGTGGTAACATATGGTACTGCATTCCCCACAGAACATTTAAGAGCCTGGCATGAACTCGGTTATGCACCCTGTCCTCTCCATCTAGGGCATTCAGATGAACTTTCCTGGCTTAGACCCTTACTGGTCACTGAGGATCAGTGTCTCTGGTGATGGACATGCAAACAGAGAGGCGAGGCTTGAAGGAGAAACCTGCAGCAAAGCACACTGTAGCAGTGCAGAGGGAATGCACCCACCCAGGCAGCCTCAGCCCTCCTTCTCTCACCAAAACTCTACGTACACTTGTGTGCTGAAGTCCTGTGTGGGGTCCGAAGGTGCACTTTGGAATATCTTCTCCAGCTTATCCACATACCTGCAAAGCAAACCAGAGCACTGTAAGGGACATAGGGATTCATCTAATGAAAACAGTTCTGAGCTGGATTACTGTAACAGAAGTTCCCAGCATCACAAGACCTTTGTACTGACCCCAGGGGATCCCAGGCTAATGGAAAGGAGTGATTAAGCTCACTTACTTTCTCTGGAAGTCTGGGATACTGAACAGCACCTGCATCACAGAATTGAGGTAGCAACTGTTGCCCAAGTTACGAATACCAGTGTACCCAGGCCCATAGAGGGGCTTGAGCTGTACACCAGACTCCTGGATGAGCTCCCACTCCCCAATACGCTGGTTCATGTCTATTTCCAGTTCTGTCATTGTCTTGTCTGTCTGTGGAGGGAAAGAACAGGAAAAACCATCAAAGGAGACTCAAGGGAACATAAGAGGTGTGAAAAGTGCAATGTGGTAAGGAAGCAAAGTCAAATCCATTTTGTTTCATTAAATTAGAAGAAGAGAAAGACACAGGAATTGTTTTCAAGTATCTGAATACCTGGCACAGTAAGAGGAATCAGAAACATGGGAGAAATCTGAACCATCCCCTGTAAAGGGGCATGGCAACCACACACTAACACTGAATCTAAGGAGTGAAGCTCAGCAACTGGGAACCTCCCTGTGCACAGTATTGACACAGAACCCCAAGGAAATAAACCTGAGGGACAAGAAAGAGAGATAAAAAATGTAATGAAAAAAGAGAGCCAGATGATACAACTCTCTGCCTTACAAAAACCAAGGGCTCCTGACCAGCAATGGTTGTGCATAGTCAGGGAAAGCTGGCACCCAACTAAAACGTCAGAATTCCTTTCCTGACTCTCAGGGCCTATACAAGAACCTCCCCTTACCTTCTGCATCTTAAGCATGTCAATCCCAAAGTGTGCAAGATGTTCTGCCAGGTTAGGATCCAACACCATATCATCCTCATCGTAGGAGTAGACATCTATGCAGTAACACAGAGGACAAGGGTTGACTTAGCCTGGCCTGTGATGTAACATTCACTGCTCAATGAAGAGAACAGAGTGACCAGAATGGTGAATTTTGGCAAACTGAAAAGTTGGGGTTTCTCTCCTTTCTCAGGAGCATGGCACAACAGATAGAATATTGATCTTCCTCTAAAACACATGACAAGACAAACAACTTTGTCATTGACCAACATACAGAGGTACACGGATGTCTGGAGCAAGGGAAGTGGTTACTGTGCTATACACTTTCTACTTGGGCTTTGGACACAAAATTATTTGATAAAAATCCCACTATGGAAAACAAGACAGCAACCTGGGTAACTATTTAAAACCCCTTCAAATTATAAAGGAGGGGAGGAGGAAGGCAAGGTTTTATCAGCTGGTTCTCTTCCCGCCACAACAACACGACAGCACTGAATATTGCAGGTTGTAAGACAGGCAACAACAGCCTGGAAAACCCCCGACTTCCATTGCCCAGGACCAGAGTCAGTCCGAGTGGTGCCTGGCACCTATAACCCTAAGAGCATCCCCCTTCTCACCAGCCCCATCAGGAGTAATTGTTCCCAGTTTCACAGCCAGGGGATAGCCAGTTTCCCTGTAGTGCTCGACCGCGTGATTGTTGCCACCACTGCCATCAAAATAGCGCCGACCACAGAGGATGGCTCCATCAGTCATGTTCAACCATAGGTTCTCCTTCATGTCACACTTGCTGCATTTCCAGCCACTATTGACAAAGAATAGATAAAAAGGTGAAAGCCTTTGGGCTGTATTCTCCCAAGCCCTCTCCACTGACCACAGTATAAGCAATCTCATTCCTCTTTTACTTCAGAACACTAAACATCCTGAAGTAATTTAAGTATGTAATTTCCTGTGGATTCACTATGAAAAGGCATACTCAGAGACTCATTTGCTGCTGAAGTCCAGGACAGGAGAAGAAGTTGATGGGGGGGTGGGTGTGTGACACAGAGCAATACAGCCAGTTTCAGTGCTATGCTCACCACGGTGGGATGCGGACATCGTTCTGAAGTTGGTGGAGGGAAAAAGCATGTTTGGAAACACGCCGAACCTCCCCATCCCAAGCCTGCACCTCCTGCTTCCGTGATGCTGAATCTGCTGTCAGGATGGCTTCAATTGCACTGGCAATCTGGAATTCAGAAAGTAGGAAAAAACAATGAAGGGTATAAGGAAAGAAGCTTCCAATACCACAGCACTCCACTTTTAAGGCTCAGATAGGCAAGTCAACTGTGCTAGGGCAGCATTCAGGAGCCTCAGTCACAAGCCAGGACTCCATAAGCACTGAAGCACTGTACAAGTGCAGAATAATCCTGCTTACTGCAAGATGAGACTTCACAGCAGCCCTGAAGGATCCTTTCAACAGGACAGCAATTCCTTCTCTGTAATGGTGCATTTCCTCCCTACCAAAAGAAAACACGGCTTTCCATGCACACATACCCTGTCTTTGACCATGTCTGGCAGTCCTTCCAGCCCATTACGAGGAATATCCAAATGCTCTGGGAAAATGACTATTTTTACATCGTCGTCATATTCAAACTTTTCCTCTGTGATGTCAAATCCACCTTCTACACCTACAGGAAGATAAGACTTTGTGATGACAGGTAAATCTAAATAGCTTCTCAGGCCCCTTTGGCAACAGCTTACATGAAATAAAGCACCATGACTAAGGCAAAGCTCTAGATCAATGATCCACAATTTTACTATTTCTGGATCCCAAAAGTTCTGCTGGCAGTGTGGACTTCACAGGAGCTAATATAAGCCTAGAGACAATAGATTTAGTTTTCCCAACTCTTCTAGCAGATGCTTAGAAGGAATCTCCAGATCCTGACTACAATCAGAAAAAATGAGACATTGTCTCTCTCGAGCCATTGGCCAGAAGAGGGCCGTGACATAGCATAGTTTATCCTTCGCAGTGTATCCAAGATGACGGATGGAGATGTGCATGAAGAGATCACATTCTGACTCTGTGCAAAGATCTAGCCTACCAGCACCTTGAAGGAGCCTGGCTCTGCTTCTTGCCTCTTCCAGAAAGGACAGTTCAGAGTCCTGAGCTTTAGCAAAGACCACCACGATTTCTTCTGGAACCAGAACATCCAGAACTACACAAAAAGTCTTAGGAAAGGTAGAACGACAGTAGTTTCTCACGCCCACCTAGCCATGATTTCCAGAGGCAGCAACAGAAATGAGAGTTCCATCCATAATGAAATTACTTGGCAGTTATCAAGAGTCATGACAGACACTCACCAAAAAGTAGCATTTGCAATAGAGAGCACAATTTCTCATTTATGTAGGTACTTGGGAAAAAAACTTGGCCTTTCCTGTACTCTAAGCATTCACACCCTACATTGCAGAAGGAAACAGGCAGCAGACAGCTGTAACACACTATGGTTTTGTTTTAACTGAATTTCCCTTATTCCTTTAAAAATGGTATGTTGTGACTGCAATAGATCTCTGCAACAGATCACTGAAGATCTGTTACTGCAATAGACTGAAAGGAATAAGAGTTTTTGCTGTCTAATGCATCTGCTTTGAGAATCCTGTGTGACACAGTCCTGATAATTATTACCGCATTTGCTTAAAACATTATTGAAAAAAACACATTTCCCATGGTATCTCCCACAACTCTCTCCTCAGATATCTGAGTGATTTTACGAATACCTGAAAACAGTCACCAGCATCATACAACAACACAGACAGATAATCCTCTTCTGTGCCTCTTCAGCACATACCAGAGAGATCTCCAGTCATCACCCCACAGAATAAACATGATACACAATCCCTCAGGAATTACACAATTCCTGAACTCTAAACAAACTACAACAAGACTGGTGAGGTTCCCTCAGGTGGTTCTCTGAACCTTCTGAGGCTCCAAATGAGGAAGAGCTTCTTCAGCCAGCAGACCATCTCCTGGACCTCTTTCCCCCACACACAGCTAACAACTTGCCATGAGCTACACTGCCTCTCTCTCCATGGTTGTATCTAAGCATCACAAACTTCAGAAGTTGTCCAACCAACATGCAGGCCTGCGCCATAGGTTTTCATTTCCCAAGGAGGCAGAAGCTAAGGTACAGAGAGGTGAAGGGCTAAATTGAGCAGAGAATAATATTTTGTTCCTGAAGCTTTCTAGTGCGTTTTAAAATCTCCCATGTCAGGATTAGCTAAAAGATCACAGTCTAGCTAAAACAGCGGGGAAAAAAATGTCTCCTGGATTCAAGATCACTGCCTCAATCACAGGGTAAATACTTCCTTTCATTCTCTTGCACTCCATTCATACCATTAAACTGTTACCATAGGCATCTATTTGCTGACCCAGTGAAAACATCTCAAGATATCTGTGGAACTGAGGATGTAGCATAATCATATACACAGAAGCATTAGTTATCTAAAGAAACGTATATTCTAGTCTCAGTTTTGCTAGAAGGGACATTTGGAACTCCATTCACCTTAAAAACAGGGAGTAGCTGACAGCTGTAATATTGGTGTTCATACTGTGGCAGCAGCAGAGTCACCTGGTGTTTGTTACACAGTGGCACAGCCAGGGAGAAGATGAGCAAAAAGCAAGATGTGCACTGTCCAGGTTCCTGGATTACCCTCTTGGGGTCAGCTACAAGCAAGCCAAGAACCTGTCACTGCTAAAAAATATTCCTTTCCTCTCCTATATGGAAATAATAATGGTTCAGAATTTACTAGCCAAGACTGATCCAAATAAGCAGCATCTTCCCTGACTGCCATGACAGCCTTTGCAATCAGTACAAAGTTGTGGAACAGCTCTGTTCTTCAAAAAAAGAGTTTTTAATATTTTAGTGTTCATAAGTATTTGCCTCACTATCAGCATTTTATTTCAAAGAATTATTGAGCCAAAGACATTAATATGGCATTTACCAGTCCACCAGAAACTTGAAATTTACTTTTCTCAGACTTAACACATTTTCTCAAACTTACTTCACCCCACGCTGGATACATCCGTATCAAGCCCCAGCTCCACACTGCTTATACCCAAACCAAGCTGAATTAGGCATAGAGTTAAGAGAGGATGCAAAACACATTCATCTACAGAAAACATAATGCTACTTTGAACACAGAACAAAACCACCACCTCAACAACTGTTTTGCAGAATCTACCCACCTAAGGCCACTAGGAAACATGAAGCTTTAATTTAATCCAGGATAGTAGCTTCAACTATTGCAGAAGAAGAAAGGCAAGAGACATGCCACAAAGCCCGGTAGCTCCAGAACACTGGTCCAAAACAACAAGGACAATGCAGTACACAAGCGCTGTCTTACCAATAGCCAAGCGAGTTGGTTTCTTCCTTGGGGGGTCCCCAGCACTGGAGTTGGTGTCTTCTTCCTTCTATTCCATTGAGAAGAAATAAGAAAATAAGAGTTAGGGGCACACAAAAGCTGTGGTAAACCTTAAGGATTGAAATTAAGCTACTGTGAAAAGAGCCAGAGGCCAGGCAGAAGCAGCAGGGCAATCCATATGACTCAACATAAGCAGAGGTGAAGAACTGGTGTACCTCAATTCACCAAGAAAAACATGAATTGCATTTGAGAGAAAACACAGTACCTGATTGAATACAGAGACAGAGCCCAGCTCTCAATTTCATAACAAGTTTGATTGTATGGTTTTTGTGTCTTTTTACCGGTTTACGTGTTCTTTTCAGGTGCAGGTAGACTCGCTGGCCTGTTTTCTGATAGTGCTTTTCCACATACTGCTTCCCAAAGCCCAGGAACGTGTTCATGCAGATATATAAGCCACCATCTGACTCCTGCAAGGAAGGATAGATTAAAACTGAAGGGAGGTAGTGAAGAAAGCTATTCCAACTGCTAGGTAGAGTAGATTACCTCTAGGAACATTACTCATTATTCATTAAATCATGGCTATAGCTCATTCCTAAGTACCAGCCACTTAGTAGCTAGTTAGAAATAAGATGGCAAGCCCCAGCCTGGCTGTCCCAGAAGAACAGGTACTGCTTTCAAGATGATGCATTTAAGAAACTATTTGCCTGTTCCTTTAACATAGGATGATACTGAGTCAGGAAAGCCTGAATGAGGCTCCTTAGAAGTTTATATTGCAGAAAGTCCTTAGCATGTACGGTTCACACAGAGCATGGTACTATCATTACCAACAAAATCATGCCTCCCTTTTTGGAAGCATAATTGCCAGTGCCATAGGGAACTCTGCCAAACTACACTGTGAGGAAGGGTAATGGACCACTGTTTATTTTTGTTTTGTGTTCAAAAGTTTGTGAGTAGCTCTGAAACAGATACAGAATGAGCCCTCCCCATCACACAAACACTGGGAAAATGCCACACTCATTCAGCAGAGATACGCTTTTTAACTCCAAGTGCCAAGGGATATGAATACATCGGCTGGAAAAGAGGGAAAGCACTAGGAAGCTCTCAGCCTGCTTCCCAAGCAGCTGGGAACGAGTCAGAGCAGAGAGTGCATGGAAAAGCATCACACTGGAGCTCGGAGAGGGACAGAGTGCCAGGCTGCCGTGTGCTGCTTCCAGCTGCAGACCATTCCTTCTGGTGGCCCGGGGCACAGCCCGGATGGGCGCCGGCCGAGGAGGCCGAGGGGGTGCCTCGCCCTTCGGCCGCCTGGGCCTCCCCAGGCCCGCCTAGGCCAGGCGGGGGTAGGGAGAGAGGGGCAGGGATGCCGCCAGGGTGGAGACGGCTAGAGAAGGGACCACTGCCATCTTAATGACACAGCATCGACTCGGCTCCTCGCCTGCAGGCCCAGGCCACGCAGGAAGGCGAGTAGGGCGGCTCAGCCTCGGGCAGGGCGGGACCCCCGGCCCGCCTCCCGCCGCCAAAGGCCGGGCCCGGGGGGCCCCCCGGCGCCTCGCCGGACTACAACTGCCGGCATGCCCCGCAGCGAAGAAGCGTTTGCGGGGCACCTGCTCTCCGACGCGCCGGGCCGGGTCGGGTCGGGCCGCGTCGCCGAAAGGGACGAGCGACCTGCCCACGCCCGCTCCGGCCCCAGAACTACAGCCCCCAAGGCGCCACGGCAGGGAGGGGCGCGGCGCAGGGCACGCCGGGAGCCGTAGTCTGCGAGAGCCCCACGACCCGGGCGGCCGCCGGCTGTCGCGGCCGCCAGAGGACTACAAATCCCATGGCGCCCCGCGGCGGGCGACACCCGCCGGACGCTTGGGCTGGGAGCGGGCCGGAGCTGGGGGCAGCCCAACCATCCGGGGAGGCGGGCGGCGGGGCGCGCGCTTACCGGCGTGTCAAAGGAAAAGGCGCACTCGTCCTTGTGGACCCGGTCACCGGCCTTGGGCACCCGGATGGACGGCAACACCGAGATCAGCGCCTCGCTCAGCTCCGCCATGACAGCGGCTCCCCGCAAGCACCGCCCACGGCCCCGCCCCAGCCAATCAGGCACCGGGCTCGTCAGGCGGGCTCCGGCCAATCTCGCTCCGCACGGGCGCGCCGGTAGCGAGGCTGAGGGCCGGGATCGCGGTACCGCCCCGGAGGTTCGCCCAATCGCAGCCGCCTTTCTGCCGCCGAGAAAGGCGGGACCGGGCTCCTGCACCAATAGGACGGGGCGGGGGCGGGAGCTGCCCGGAGATTGACAGAGGGCCGGCGGCAGGCGAGGCGGAACGTGCCGGGCGGGGGCCGTGGAGCCGCCGGGCGGACCCCGCGGGAGATGGGCGGTACCAGGGGGCGGGACGGGACCCGCCTCCGTGCGGGGGCCAATGGGGCCGCGCTGCCTGGCGCGCGGGAGATTTGAACCGTGGTGCCGGGGAGTGGGTGTGGAGGTGTAGCGGCTGTCGCCAGCCGCCATGGGGGTCACCGGTAGCGTCCCGGCCGCTCCCCTGGCCGCCACGGGGGTCACCGGCGGCACCCCGTCCGGTGCCCCCACTTGCGCCTCTGCCCCCCGCAACAAGCACTTGGCGCACGTCAGCGATCCCCGCTCCCCCACCGCCGGCATCCTGCGCACTCCCATCGAGGTAGGCGCTCTCCCGCCGGCCGCCCCCGCTGTACCTCCCCCTCGGCGTCCCCACCGGCTCGCCGCCACCGCCATGCCTGCCCTCTCCGCAGGTGGTGAGCTCTCCGACAGACAGCCCTCAGCCTGGCTCCGCCGAACAGGCAGCAGCCTCTGCCCAGGAACGGGACCCGCGCTCCCCCACGCCCGGCATTTCCCGCACGCCCATGAGAACCCCGTCGACTGGTGAGTGCGGTAGCCCCTGGTAGGAAGGTTGAGGGGTCAGCAGCCCGGCACCTCACCCCCCTCCTCCCTCCCTCCCTGGCAGATAGCGTGGACCGCCTGGTGAGGCAGCTCAGCGAAGCCTTCGGGGCTGAGGCCGCGTCTCCGGAGCCCTCGCCGACTGCAGCAGCAGCAGCCTGCCCCACGGAGGAGCCTGCCCGGCAGACTACGCCGTCCGCCCCCTCGGGGGATGAAGCGGAGAGGCCGCTTTCTCCTAGCGCGGCGCCGTCGCGGCCCGCCCGCTTTGCCGGTAAGCGCTGTCTGGGGGGCAAGGTGGCTGGGGAGCTGCATAGCCCGTGATGAGGGCGGGTCACCGCTCGCCAGTGCCCGCTGCTGCCCTGACTGCTCACAGGGGCCTTGCCCCCGCTTCTCCTGGCTCCGGGGGTCTCCGATAGCCCGGCCTTGGGCTCCGCAGCTGGCAGGCGGGAGGCCCCACTGAGACCTGTTCTGCTACGGAATTGATTTCTCTCATGAGTTGAAAATTTTTTTTTTTTTTTTCAATCGGTAGTTAAAATCGGGAGGTAAATGTCAGCTCTTCAGCTCTCAGAGACAGGCTTGTAACTGTGGAGGCTGCTTAGCCTTGGAGTTTCTCACTGTGAGTAGTAGGGCATGAAGCACATCCAAGTGCTACAGCTGAGCGGTGCTGAGAGTGTAATGCTACTGACTGTGCTACAAAAAACTCTGTGTGCTGAGCATTTCTGCTGTGGTGGGGAGGCTGAGAGCTGTGACTGGTTGGCCTGGAGAAGAGAAGGCTCAGGGAGATCTTTTTATCGTTTATAAATGCCTGAATGGAAGGTATAAGGAAAGGAGAGCCAGGCTCTTTTCAGTGGTGCCCAGTGACAATGGGCAGAAACTGGAACACAGGTCTCCACTGAATGTCAGGAAATGCTCTGTTCACTGTGAGGGCAATCAAGCAGTGGAGCAGGCTGCCTGGAGAGGCTACAGAGTTACTATTTTTGACAATACTTAAAAGCTACATGGACTGCTGGCTCTAAGTGGCTTTGCTGGAGAAGGGGGCTTGGACCAGATGACCTCCAGAGGTCCTTTCCAACCGCAGCCTTTTTGTGATCCCTTTGCCTGGAAGTCCCTGGGTAGCAGTCTTTGCCGTGTGGAGAAGCAAGCTGGATCATAAAGGCCAGGAAGCATGTAAAACCTGGGACCCTACAGCTTTGTTGTGACACGCTGACATGTTTCCTTCTGACACTAGGGAGCAAGCCTGTAAGACCCAAGAACAACAAGGTCATGGCTAACTCTGGAACTGGACGCTCTCCCCTCAGCATCCTGCTGGATGATAATTCTCCCAGTGCTCCTGCCTCTCGACAGGTAAAGTTTAATGACTTGTACTTTTTTAGAGGGGGAAGAACGGGCTGAAAAAAGACCCCAAATCCTTGAAATTCTGTATTTTGTAGTCCCCCAGTTAGGAGCTGTTTCCTTGAGTTCTAGAGACTGATGACTTCATAAATATTTTTCTGTGGGTCAGTCTTGTTCATAGATGCCTCCAACGTTTGTTCAATATCTGCATCTTTTGCCTTTCTATGATAGTGTCCATTTCAGTGTATCTTTTCTCTTTAAGCTGTAGAAATAAGTCCATCACTCTTACACACAGTCACAAGAGAGCCAAAGCTGAATGGCCTGAAAATTGGCTCTGTGTTTCACTGAGAATAAACTAACCCTCAATTAACTTGTGTTTTACACTGTATGTTTGGGCTTTGTTTTGTTTTGTTTTGTTTTTCTTTCTAGGGTAAGAGGCATGTGTTGGGCGAGAACATTGGAGAGAAGAGGGAAGTGACAGTGGATCTGAATAGGAGCCTGAAATCTGGGAACTGTGCTTGGAATGACCTGAACAAAGAGAACCAACAGTGTCCTTTTGTGGAGAACTAAAGATACTTTCTAGAATCTTTCTGTGAATTGCTTCTATATTTTGAGAGTTTTGTAGGGTGAGAAATCCTGCAATAGACTGAAAGTCCAGACTTGTGGTCACTCTTCTCACTTATCTCTGTTGGGGAAAGAGCACATTCTCTCTCTCTCCCCTAGCCTTCCAGTTCTTATGTACAGTACAGAGTTTGCTGCTTCTAGTATTTTAGCTGTATTGACTTAATCTAGAATTCTTATCTGAAGTAAATAAATTTATATTAAGCCTTTGCTGACTGTATGTATGTCGTGGTAGGACAGTAAGAGTCCTTTGCTTGCCCAGTGCAATCTTTTCTTTGAGGATAAGAATTCAGGAACAAATAGATCAGCATTCCCTTAGCCTGTAAACTTGGATCTGTCACCTGCTTGTAGTGTGCCACCACAGAATTGTGCTGAGACAGGTCTGACCTTCAGCCCATGTACTATAGAATGGGGCTAGGAAGCTGCAGTTCAGTGAAGGAGGCTGATGCAGCCTGTTTCACTTCTGGAGTTCTGTTGCAGCAACACTGGCCTGAAGTCAATGTATACAAAGAACTAGCATATTGCAAGGGTCTGATGTGAGGGTGGGATCCAAAATATGAACATCCTCCTCTGGGGACTTTTAAGATAGAGCAAGGCCTGCAGATGAGATGTTCTCTGGGTGGGATCTGCAGTATTCACAGAAGGAGAGTTATGTTGCTCATGGCAATGCTGGAAAGAACACAGCCTGCAGTGCTTATGTGAGCTTTCTTTATTTGCCTGGGCTATGAAGATCTAGAACAGACTTGAAAATGGGGGCTGATGGCTACTGGTTAGACAGGGTCACCACACAATGCAGGACTGAGGCAAAAAGAGAAGGAACAGCAAGAAGCAGACAATAAATAAGAATATAACATTCCACGGTATTCTGGCAGGTGTGAGGGCTACCTTTCCCCCTGCTTATGCATAGATGAAACTTGAATTAAGAATTCCCCATTGAATTAAGAAAATGTTCCAAATTTACACTAGCTTTTTGTTTGAGGTTGCATGATAGAAACCTCAAAAACAGTACATCTCTGAGGCTCTCTGCAGGGAGATAGAACAGCTGCTCAGAGAATGTAGGGGACAGAGCTTAGTCCAGGATAGAGGTTTTGGAGGAGGGGTCCTCTGAAGGTTAGGTAACGAAGTGGGTAGAAGTGTTTGAAGGAAGATGCAGGGTGTCTGAACTGTACTGTAAAGTCCTGAGATATCATAAACAATGTTTTGTAGGTCTTCAAGCCTGCACAAGGCTGAAAAACTTCTGGGCCTGTTTAGAGGTGGAGAGAAGGGCCGGTGTGTGTGTTCCTGCTCCCCAGCTCCTCCTGGTCCCCAGCTCTCTGCTCCCCCCTCCCAACCTCTCCTTTCTCTTTCGCTCTGGGAAACCCCTACAAGCAATCTGTGTCTAGAAAGAAGTGGAAGTGGTAGGTAGGCGTTTGTCGTGTTCAGCTGACGATGCTGCTTGCATGGGCTCAGGCTGTGGGCCATGCTTCTGCTGCTTTTTCCCTCTCTGCTCCTGTCCTCAATTCCAAACCTTGAGGAAGCTGTCCCACGAGCCAGTGGCAACAGCCATCCCATCTGCTGTCACCCCCAGGCAGCTCACTCTGTTGTCATGGCCAGAAAGGATTCCTACAGGGAAAAGAGGAGAGGTCAGGAAAAGAAGCAGGGTCTGGGAGAGATGAAGGAGTTGGCCGTGCTGAGGACGTGCATCATAGGCTGTATTCCTACATCCCTGTGTTTCGTGATGTATGTTCATGCACAGTGTGTTACAATTAGTAGGCTGCCAGTAAGAACAAACATGCATTCAACCACCATGCATGGGACCGACCAAAGAAAAATGTTCTTTGGAACAGAACATTCTTGGGGCTGGCTAGCTGAACCTTTGCACAACAAACCCTCATTTCATCATGTAGTGATGGTAGGACTAAGGAAGGATGGTGTCCTTGATAAGACTCAGAAAAAGCTATACTGATGGTGGGCTGCATTATAGGTTTTCAGAGCCTAGCAGCTACATCTGAAAGAAAAATTATGCTTGGCTGTATTCCGTGTTTGAGTATCATCAGATATCCAAAGATGCTGGACAGAGGCCCAGGTCCATGTTCAGCTTGGTGCCTGGCCAAAAAGTGGCACTTTGAGTATTTGGAATTGGCAAAATGTCAGATGCTTGTAGTAAGTGGGAAAGACTACTGGTTCTTGTGAGCAGTTTTAACTAATAGGAACCTTAATGCACTTTCCCCCTGTGAAACAAGGGTATATAAAGGCTTGACCTTCTTAACTTTAAAAAAAAAATAGTTCTTCTACACAAAAGAGAATTGCTCTAGTTACAGTGTGCTCCTTCAGTGTGAGGAAGCTTTGTTGGGCTTCAGTCAGTGTAGAATGTGTCTTTTTTAGGTAAAATAAAGGCCAAATTCTTGCCTTGGTAGGGACAGAAGACCTTGCAGGGAAGGAAAGAGGGGCCTCCAGGAGCCACTCACCCACACGCTCTGCTTTTAGGCTGTCCCAAATGTTGCAGTTGAAGTCATCGTATCCAGCGAGCAAGAGGCGCCCGCTGCGGGAGAAGGCGACTGATGTGATCCCACAGATGATGCTCTCATGGGAATACACCACAAGCTCCTGGTCTGCACGGAGGTCAAAGAGGCGGCAGGTGGCATCATCTGAGCCAGTGCAGATGGCTTCACCATTAGGGAAGAACTGAGGAGAACAAACACCAGGTTTTAACCAGACTGTGCCTTACAAGTTCTCTTAACTCCTCACCTCCCTGCTAATCATCAGGAAGTCCTAGAGGTAGGAGAACCCAGGACAAGACACTGGATCATAAAAGCTGATTCTGCTGGAGGGGGAGTCTGATGCTTCTCCAAAGACTTAGTACCACCTCAGGAGAGCTAAGGATGTAGGGGTTAGAGCTATTGCAAGGTGTTCTAGTGCTTGAGAAAGGATTATTGTCTCTCAAACTCCACCTGTTAGTTCAGAGCTTGAGAACTGTCCACCCATTATCTTCTCGATTGGGTCTAGCACAACAGATCTATGGGAGCTTTCTTCTGCCTGATCCTCATAACACAGCCTTCTTGTACACATTCCTTTTTCTGTGTCTCCTGCTATGAGAAGCTATGAAAAGCTCCACAGGAGCAGGTATGTCAGAAAACCATACAGCTGGCAGGGTAGCAATAGGACGTGTGAGAAAACCTATACTCATTGAAAGCATTCAAGGGTGGTTCAAACAGCAGATGTTGCAGGAATCTGGCAGTCTCGTCTGGTTTGCTACTTGGGATTTAACTGACATGTTTCTGGTCCTGCCACCTTTAGGGCTCTGTTTGGAAGAGACTACTTGCCCCCAAATGTCTGTGCTGGCTCCTGTGAGGATTTCATCTTCAGAAAACCTCCCCATGATCCCAAGTTTCCACCTCTGCTCACTGGAGCTGACTAAGACCCTCATCTAAGTTAGATACTTCTACTGCCTCACTTACACCTTGCTCCGGGGGTCCTGGAGCATGCCTGAAACATGGTTTCCAGCAGCTGCTATGATCTGAGCTGTGCCAGCACTTGTGTTAGGGTGTTGAGCTCCCCAGACCACAGCATGCTGGCCGAGTTCAAGCAGTGCTTTGAGTTAGACCTAGATGCTTTGGTGTCCTGGTGCCCATGTGTCATAGTGTGAGAATGAGGAACTAAAGCAGGAGGGCTTTCAGACTCTGAGGGGATGGATCACAGGGGGGTCTATTCCTTCCTATTCCCTGCCCATCCCCTCTCAAGGTCATGCAGACCATCAGCCTTCCTTGCCCCTCTGCTGTTCCCCTGTGCTCCTTTACCCCCAGCTCCCCATGTGCTTTTCAGAATCCACATCCATTGGGTACTGGGAAGAGCCATGAACCCCCTCCTGAGTTGGCCCTGCTGTAGGGGGCCCTTAGGTACCTATCCCTGCCAGCATCGAGACCGGTTTGTATATATATTTGTATGTATTTTCATGCATATATATTTTTTTTTGTTCTTCATACCCTGTGTTACAGCCTTTCCCCTGTCCTAGTAAATCTGTTTCAAATTTTTAAAATTTCCAACTTTTAAGTCTCTCCTCTTTATTCCCCTTATATATTCCCTTTGGGAAGGTGGAGGGTTATAGAGAGTAGGCAAACCCTCTGGTTTTTGGTTCACCCAAACTGCTAAGATGGGGCACTGTGGAAAGGCCCTCAAGCCCTCCCTGCTTCAGGCTGGATCATGGAGCCCATGTCTCCCCACACAACTGTGACAGCTTCTTTCAACCTTGTCCCAAGAACTGGTCCACCCTCCATTCTCCTTTCTTCCCCACTGCTGTGCAGTCGGCATACGTACAGAGATAGCGTTGATATCAGACTCGTGCCCTAAGAAGGTCTGACGGCAGTTGCCCTCCCGCACGTCCCACAGTTTGGCAGTAGCATCACAAGCCCCAGAGATGAAGAGTTTGAAGTCTGGGGAGACGGCCAAGCTCATACAGTCCCCAGTATGACCCATGAACACAGTCTTCTGCTGCCCGGTCTCAATGTCCCAGAGTGCACTGTGGGAGAGGAGAGAACTTCTCAGAGCCATTGCATACAGAGCAGATCTACAGCTGGTCTGAAGAGCTGTCACACTAGCAAACAAAAGGAGGGAAGCCACGGGCCTGGCTTCAGCATGAGAAAGTGGGTGAGAGCATCTCTGGAGTCAGCTGCTGCTGGTCATACCTTTGGCAAGCAGAATTAGGCTAAGGCTGGTAGTATGTGAGGTTCAACTGCATTCCCACAATTGCAACACTTGAAGGGAATATTGAAAGGAGACAAGAGGGACACAGGGACAAACAGCTGATAAAGGTCTGCTAAATCCATGCTTGTAGGATGCACAGGCCATGTTCAATGGGATCCCACAGTACAGGCAGGCAAACAAGCCCCATTGATCTCTGATGGAAATGCCAGATCCTAACTTGTCTTGGGGCAAGAGGTTCTTAAGGCAAGACTCAGCACTGCTCAGGATCACAGCACAGCAAGACCCGAGAGCCAGGAAGCAAAGAATCCAGGCACTGGCTTTGCAGGTGTCCTTTGCACAGTGGACAAGACTGAAGAAGTAGAGTGTGTATGTGGGCTTCACATAAAGTTATGATGGTTTCTGTCTTGGGGTAAATGATGCTGTGCTTTGCAAGAGCTGACAACATGGTTTCTACTGCTTCATCAATAGACCTGCACCACTCAGAAAAAGAAGCACCTGTTCTGCCAAGGTAGGAAGATTAGACCTGGCTATCTCAGGTGCCCTGTGTGGCCTCCCTCTATAGAAGCAATTCATCCTTAGACAGTGGACTGCTGCAGAGCAAAAGGACTGCAGTTTCTGATGTGCTTCGTGGCTCTAAGAGCCAGAGGTCGTGTCACTAGGATGCAGAAAACACTCACCATGTTGTATCTCCAGAACTAGTCACAATATTATTGTCATCAAGAAATCGGCAGCAAGAGAGGTAACCTAGGAAGGGGGAACAGAAAAATATGAGAAAGGAAGCAGGGCTAGAAAAGCGAGGTTTGGAAGCAGAAGGCACCTGGGCTGCAGGCAGGCAGCACAGACAGACACACACATACACACACCTGTATGAGCTGACAGCTCCCTGCTCACTTTGACATTGCCTTCACGAGTCTTGAGGTTGTAGATGGAACACATGTTGTCAAGGCCTCCACAGGCCACAAAATTGCCTGAGGGAGCATAGGCACAGGTCATGACCCAGGAAGAACGTAAAGGGATGGCATGGACCTGGGAGGACAAGAAACCCTGTTGGTACTCTGGCAGCAGAGAGAGCAGGGCAAGGGCACTAACTCTGAGGGGACCCATTCCAGCACCCCAGCTTGCTGCAGCCATGTGACTCCTACCTTGTTAGTTGTGTACGTGTCCCACACAATCAGTTTCCCATCTTGTGAGGCACTGACCATAAGTCTGTGGGAGAGGAAGAAGATCATGTTAGTATCTTGCTTCCCACCAGATCTTTCTTGCCCTTCACACCCGTGTGCTGCCCTGCAGCATCTCTCTCACTTGGAGTCTGTGGACCAGTGCATGGCGTAGATCTTTGCCAGGTGCCCGCGCAGGGTCCTTCGGGTCCGCATCTGGATGCGGCCAACAACCTCCATTCCAGATACAATCTGAGGAAAGAGTTGGGGGGAGAGAAATATTTAATCTTGGGCTGGCAGAAGCTTTACTGCTTCCCACATCTCTGCTTCCTAACTCTGCTTCCCAACCGGAGAGAGTTTCCCTTTGAGTGGAGCTAGTTGACTTCCCTCACACACACTCACCTGCCCAGCCAGCCCTGTCCCTTACCTGAGCAAGTGTGGTGTCTGCACAGGCTTTCCGGGCATCCTGGAGAAGAGACAAGAGCAGACAAGACAGAAAAAGGCTGTGTGATGGAGGCAATGGCATGTGAAATTCAGGGCCACATCCAAGAGCCTGGGGACAGCTAGGAGTAGAAACCATGGATTTGCTGGTTTTGGACTGTGGCTAGCACAAGGGGATCCTGGTCTGTGACCAGTCCAACATCAGAAAAGCAAGCCAAAAGCTAGTCAGTGTCCAGTTACCCATACTGGTCCCTTCCAATGGATCCTCCCACCTGGCAGAATGCCTCGCAGACAGAGGAGGTCCTGGGGACTCTCTTTGCTCCCCTGCAGACATTTTGCTTGGCTTTCTCACCATTGTAGAGTCCCCTCCTCTCTCCCTTCTCCCCCAGCCTCTTTCCCCCACCGTGCTATGAAAATCTCATCAGCACTTAAAGGGCTGCGTAGCACTTCACTAGGGCTTCAAGGAGATAGATGGAGAAAGCTCAACTCCAAATTATGACTGAGGAGGGAAGCCTGGGAGCTTGGACACAGGGGGTAGACAGCTCTCTCAGCAGTTTCATGACTGTTGCCAGCATTACCGCAATCTGCTTCTTCAGCTGCTCAGCCTCCTGCTTCATCTGTTCAATTTCCCCCATCCTCCTGACCTAGAGGTGGTTCCTCCACACAGGGCAGCCTTGATTCTGGGGAAGCAAATCAAAGGAGAAATGTGTGAGTTGGAAAGGCACTAATATAACTGCTCAGTTACGTGAATGTAGGCATCTCTGTTAAGGGCTTAACAACCATTTCATGGATGAGTAATTGGTAATGTGATGCTTTATCTGTTCAAAGTCCTTAGGACTTGAAAAATTTGTACTGGGCCTGATCAAAGGTCCATGCGGTCTTGTATTCTGCTTACCCTTATACTGGCAAGTGGAAGACCCCCAGAACCTCCTGCTGGAGTTCTGGCTGTACTTGGCCCCTTGCTTCTTTACTTATAACCTCCCCATTTCACGCCCCACCAAGTCCTGGGTTGCCTTCATTAGCTTGTCACTGATCATGGCCAACCTGTCCATTTCAGCTCCAGGAGGGGGAAAAAAATGCAGATACCTAAGGGACAGAACAGAACCTGATACTAGTATTTCTCCTTCTTTCCTAGCCCCATCTTTTCAGTGATGCCCAAAGTTAGAGGCAGAATTACTGTATGCAGGTCCTTGATGGCCTTTCTTTTCTTCTATGTCCACACAATTTTTGTGCCTGTGTCAAAAGTTAACATCTTCAGTACCCCACGATGATAACTCCCACAGCATAGTGGCATGCTCTGCAAAGAAGCTCCTGGTTCTGTTAATCTTGAATGGCACTAGTTCTAGATGGTAGTCCCTAGTTTTTGAGTTGGAAGAATAAGGAAATAAGCTGTCTCTATTCACCTCAGCAATACTTTTTTTTTTTTTAATAGATCTTTGTCATATCCCTCTTCATCCATTTTTTCTTCAGACTGCAGAGCACACTTAGTCATTCCTCCTGTGTAAGATGTTACATCCTTTTATGTCTATTGTTCTCTAAGCCCTTTTCAGTTGTTTACAGTGTATAGCTGACATGTTTTGGAGAGGACAATGAACCAGAACTGTAATCCATATTCAAGATACAAGTGTACCATACAGTACGCCTGTTTTGTTCTCTCTTGTTAAGGGCACTCAGAACTTCACTTCTAGCATTTTCTAGTCTTATAGACAAATCTGATCTTTACTGTTTCAGTCTTTCCCCTGGCTATGTGTGGGTGTCCAGGTACACTCCAGGTGCTCTTCATCATTAGAACCAACACTCCCCCAAGGTCAAAAAAAGCTCCAGCAACATCTGCAAAATTTCTCCTTCTAGTCTTTGTGGGTCTCATGACCTCCACCCTCCTTTGGCTTGCTGCCTGGAAAACTGTGTTTCTTCCAGCCAAAAAGAGCTTTGGATCCTTTCAGACCAGGCTGCTTTCTTGCCATGGACACAACCACACGCAGATAGGTTCCAAGTTCCACCTCTCCTCACTGCTTCATAGAGGATTTTGAGTTTCCTTCCAGAATCCTTTCCCCTGAATGTCTCTCTTTCCTTTCATCCTCCAGGCAGGGTGAGTTTCTGCTTGGTTAGTGACTCCTGAGATTGAGCATAGGAAAACCAAGGAGACACCATGGATGTCCAGAGCCTTTCAGTCTGGCTTTGGTTCTGGGGAAGGCTGTGGAACAGATAATCTTGAATGCCATCATGTGGCACATGCAGGAGATCAGGACCAGTCAGCATGAGTTTATGAAAGGCAGGTTCTGCTTGGCAAACCTGATCTCCTCTGTGACAAGGTCACGTTCTTAGAGGATAAGGGAAAAAATGAAGATATTGTTTAGCTGACTTTAGAAAAGCCTTTGGAACCTGGCAACTTATGGCTTAGACTGGTGTACTCTTCAATGGGTAAAACACTGGCTGGATGGCCAAGCCCAAAGAGTTGTGGTAAATGAGTTGGTGGCCAGCCACAAGTAGTGTTCCCCAGGGCTCGGTACTGGGTCCAGTTCTGTTTATTATCTTTATCAGTGATCTGGACAAGGGGATCAAGTGCACCCTCACTAAGTTTGCTGATGAGACCACGTTGGGTGGGAGTGTGGATTGTCCTGAGGGTTGGAAGGCTCTGCAGAGGGATCTGCACAGGTTGGATCAATGGGCTGAGGTCACCTGTATGAGGTTCAACAAGGCCAAGTGTTGGGTCCTGTGCTTGGGTCACAAAAGCCCCATGCACTTAGGGAAGCATGACTGGAAAGCTGTCTGGTGGAAAGGGACGTGTGGGTGTTGGTCAATAACCAGCACTGTGCCCAGGTGACCAAGAAGGCCAACAGCTCGTATTAGAAATAGTGTGTCCAACAAGAGAAGGGAAGTGATCGTGCCCCTGTACTCAGCACTGGTGAGACTGCACCTCAAATACTGTGTTCTGTTTTGGGGTTCTCACTACAGGAAGCTGCTGGAGTCTGTCCAAAGGAGGGCAATGAAACTGGTGAAGGGTCTAAAGCACTCGAGGGAACTGGAGTTGTTTAGTTTGGAGAAAAGGAGGCTGGGGTCTCCACCTTACCACTCTCTACAACTACCTGAAAGAAGCTTGTAGTGAGGTGGGTGTTGGTCTCTTCTCCCAAGTTACGAGTGATAGATAGGATGAGATGAAATGGCCTCAAGCTGTGCCAAGGGAATTTTGGGTTGAACATTAGGCAAAATTTCTTCACCAAAAGTTTATCAGACACTGGGACAGGATGACCAGGGAAGTGGTGTAGTCACCATCCCTGGAGATATTTGAAAGCTGTGCAGATGTGGTGCTTAGGGAAATGGTTCAGTGAGGACTTGGCAGTGCTAGGTTAATGGTTGGACTTCATGATCCTAAAGATCTTTTCCAACAAAAATGATTCTGTGATTCTATGACGCAGGTTTTCCCCAACTCCCTGGAGGCATGAGGTTAACCCAGAGAGAGACTGTTTCAGGCCATGCTTTGCAGAGATAGACTGGTACCCACTGCCTGCAAGCCTGAAGGGAGCCACGGCACTTCTGCCTCTTTCCCTGCCCATGCACTGCATGTAGCTGCTGGTCTGGTCTGCTGGACCCAGCATGCAGTGAGGGAACAGGAGAGGGGCCTGAGACTGCACTGTCAGAGCACAGAAGCTGATACCACAGTAGTGGCATGGGGCTGCCAGCCTCAGCTACACTGAAGGACAGGGACAGACCAGCACCCGAGCTCTGCCCTTTCTGCTGCTTTTTTCTTTTCATGCTTTGACTGAACAGTGATGAGGGAGCTCCTCCCAGCAAGGATGCAAAGCTGCATAGTGACCTGGTTGAGACACACTGGCCTCAAAAACCCACCTGCATTTACTTCTCCTCCTTTGAGGAGGGGCTGGGCACCTTGCAACGTCTCTCAGCTAACTCACAGACTGGGGAGATGCTGGGCCTTGCAGCTTTTGTTAGGAAGCTGTACATCCTCCTTATCTCATGGTGTTTGCCTCTCAGCTTCAATGCACAGTCCAATTCTGGAGACAGTGTCCAGCTCTAGATGCACACCAGGTACCAAAACTGAATTTCCAGCCATCTTGCAGAGACCGGCCTTACCATTTTGATCAACTCCTTCCTTCCCCTTTCTCTGTTTTACTAAGGACTGATCCTACATCTACATCAGCCTTGAGCTGTTGGATTGCCTTTACCTGCTGGGCCACCTCTCTGACTCTCTCCTTCCAGTTTCCTCTGCTTTGTTCCTAAGTCCTCCAGACTGTCATTTCTGTCCTAATCTGTTTTTGTCGACTTCTGGTTTTGCCCGCTCAGATCTGCACAGTGATGGGATCCTTGTTCTCCATTCCAATTTCTGTCCTGAGAGAAGCTGGTTGTACACGTTCTCCTCAACAACCATTGGATGCTCAGTCTTTCTTATATCTCTCCTGCTCTTTCGCCATTCTCTTCCCTTCCCTGGGTGTTTCTTCTCAACTCTGGCACTAATAGAGGCGTGTAGGTTCACGGTGCCTTCTCTATGAAGTTGCACACCCAGATAAGGGGCTTTCAGAGCTAGAAGGCAGATCAAAGGGCAGGGGCACAATATCGAGGACGGATAAAAAGGGCTAAATATAGCGAAGGTGCAGCTCAGGTTCAGGACTCTGTCCAAACCCTTAAATCCCTTTGAAGTAACACTCTAAATAAAGTTGGGAATTGTTCTCATCCTCAGAAGGACAAGGAGCCACAGATGAGTGATAATAATAGCTCCAGCTTTGCTTGTCCCCTCCACATATCAAATCCCAGTGCGATTTGCAGAGAGTGAGTTACCTGGTCCCCAGCAGAGCACAGCTGCCTCTCAGGAAGCCCACAGCAGGCGTGTAAAAGAGAGCTCATCATGGTCATGCAAATTCAGGACCAAAAATGGGGGAAACAAATGGAGGAAGAATAGAGGAAAGGAGAATGGAGTTGGCAGTCTGGCCAAGGCAAAAATCTTGCTGTGACTATTGGAACCTATGGGATGCATGTTTCTTGCTGATCCACAGATCAGATCATAATTGCTCATGGTCAATGCCCAACTTGGATTTAATGAAAGAGGCTTCTCAACAAGGGTACATACTTAGTGCTTTCAGGAACAAAGGGCTCCTTCAGGTGAATGCTAAGCAGTAGAGGAAACTGAGTCCTTCGTTACTTCTGAAAAAGCAGTACCCCACTACCACCCCAGCACTGCAAAGAGATACTGACAGGAGGACCGTGGCAACAGCACTAGTCCATGAAGTTGTGCCTCCTGCAAGCATTACTGAGAATCATGACACAGCCAAATGGAGCTTTGAACTTAGTTAAGTTTATGCCAGTCTCCTGAGTTCTGCCTTGGCTGTGCTCATCCAGTTCATAGTTCTTGGCTTTTAAAACCATGGCCCATTTCTTCTGCTCTCCAGCATGACTGTTGTTTCCCCTCCTGCCTTTTCTGGCAAACTTGCTGGAGGTGCCTGCTGTACCACTCCTATATGTGGGCAACTATACCCATTCTGATGCCTTGGGTGTTTGCTCATAGCAGACGAAATGCCTCTAATGTGGCATGAGGTGGGAGGGGTCTGAAATCATCCACCTTTTGCTGCCACACCATGACTTTTTGAGGAAGTTGCTATGTTCCTTGCATCATGCCATGGGGGCACCCAGGCTGCACCCCAGGAGACTGTGCTGCTGAGCCACCTGCATAGGTCCCTGGAGGGGATGAGGGCACAAGTGATAGGTGTGAAGAAAGAGGTGAGCCACCCCCCCCATTTCCTGTCCTCCAGGCAGCTTCCCGCACACTGTGGAGGGGGTAGTCCCTCTGTGGGTTGCTGTAAATAGAAAAGGGAAAGGTACAGGAAGGAGGACTGAGTATTAATAGGTAGCATCCCTGGGTCATTGTGTAATCCTTGGATAGCCTTGCATGCTCGCCCTGGTGACCCTGGGCTCCTTGTACAGCCGGATACAGAGATGATCCCCCTCTTCTGTGATGGAGATCAAAGGCTGGGGTAAAATTACCCTGCTCTGCTCCTTGCTTTCTGAGGGCTCCTTCTTCACTCAGAAAAGTGGTTGGATGCAAAGAGGCATGCACAGAGAGCCAGCTGCAAAGAGGCGTGTGCAGGGACATACTGGGAGTGCAGGACTGTGTACAAGCAGCAAGTGCCAGGTCTCTCTGGGGAGGCGTTACCCTCCTGTCCCAGTCTGGAAACTGGTGAGCTTTACCTACCAAGGGGAAAACAAGCAGCCCCATCCCAGCACAAAGCCCCTCGTCTTCGTAAAGACGTCTCAGTCCTAACCCCAATTTCTTCCCCACCATGGTTTTCCCTCCCACATCCTCTGATGTGGTCAGAGCATATACAAAGGCTCCCCATAGCATCGCACCAAGAAATCCGGAGTCCCAAGTGCCAAGCTCACCGAAGTGACCTCAGGCATCTCAAGAAGGCAGCATCCTTACCGGGGTCTGTAGAGCGAGGTGGGTTGTTGAAGTCCCTCCCTGGATGAGACCTTCACAGCCTGCCTCCTCCACTGCGAACGGCAGAAGCCCCTAGAGTGGTCTCCAGTCAGGCCAACCTGTCCACCCAGCGTGTCCCTCACTCCCTCTCTGCTCCTCAGCCTCTCCCGGGACTGATCTCCCCATGGGGAGCTGGAAGGCTGTGGACAGGAGGGGTAGGGGGAGGGCTGATTCCAGGAGCAGCGTCAGGCAAATTAAATCAGACACCAGAGACTTGGGGAAATCGGATTGGGACGTAATGCAAAGCAGGTGGATGGGGCGGGGTGAAAAGAGAGAGTAGCACGCTGCTCCTGAGGGAAAGAAATCATCACAGGCAGATTTGACTCCCTCTGTTTGTATCAGCAACAGACTAATAAAGTGAAGATTAGCCAAAACAGGCTAGGATTATCAGCCACTGGGGCAAGCCTTGCTGCACCTCACAGACCACAGGAATTCCCATTTCTCAAGGGACAATGTGCCACTTCTGTCCTGGGCAGAGCGGGAAGAGGGATGGTTCCACCCATGGCGGCTCTGCCAAGGGAAAACTCATGGCAGGGCCGGAGTCACACCCTCTCTGGGTATCAAACTGGACTCTGCATGGGGAAAACAGAGCTGGGCACAGGGGGCAGGGGTGGCAAAAGATTTGGTGGCGTGCCTTTTGGCAGCCACTTTAGTGGGATGCTGCAAGGGGATTATCTTGGCCTCAATCTCTTTTAATCTCTCCCGCGGCTTTGGCCCAAGCCCGAGATAAATACCTTTTAACGGATCTCATCTGACGTCAGGGGGCCATCAGTCTAATCACCCAAGCCACCTTCGGGCAAAGCAAGTCAGAGAAGTGGACACTGACCCTTCACCCCCCCAACCTGTCCTTGTGCAGGAACCGTCCAGGCCCCCCATGCAAATCATCGGGATGGATGTGCGAGTGCTAGGATGTGAGGGAATTTGAATGGCACACATCAAATTGTCTGTTTCCTGTGGCCCTGGAGAGGATGGGAGGCAAAAAGGGTTGCTGCTGCAGGTTTCCCAAGCTTGTGTGTTAAGGAATTTCTGGGAGTCAGATTGAGGAAAGACTTTCATTTCCATGGGGCAAGGGCCCTGGGCCAACAGGGGCCAGGGGATCACCCACCCACTTTTTACGCCACTGGCCCTGGCCCTACAGATTTCTTCTATCTGAACCATATCAAGGCCTGTGTGTATCATGACCACAGACTGATCTCTGGCTCTCCTAATGCTTCCCAGGAAAAGGGTCATTGCTCTTTTTGATACTCCATATCAAACCCATTCAATTCCTGTTTGGCTACAATATAATCCTATCTCGGGACACTAATCCCCTGGGCAGTGACAGCAGATTGCCTTTGTATCAGGGAGGAAAATGATAAACAAAATACCTCTACTGCTGTCAGGGGCAATTTGGTGCATGGAGAGGGGGAAAAAAAAAAGAGATGCCTTGCTGCAGGGAAAAGTGGACATCATTTTTTCTTAAAGGCACTCCCCACCCTTTCCAGGGGTTAGTCATGGCACAGCTGACTTCCTCTCTTCCTCTCTCTGATCCCAAATAGCTGGATCTGGGCAACTACTTTGTTTTCTTTCACTGAGGGCTCAATTTCCTTCCATCATTTGTTAATTAAATTTCCATCAGCAATGAGTGTGCACATCTCCCTCCTGGTGTACGGGCCCAAGCTCCCACCAACACCTGTGTCCAGCATTTTGCTTTTATTCCATTTATTCACAGTCTCTCACCTTCCCTCTCCCAAAACAGTTGCAAAGTTCTAGAGTTTGCAGGTATCTAGGAAATTCAAAAGGCTTCTGGTTTTGAGTTCCTGAATGAGAAACAGCCCTTGCTGAAAGATTCCAGGCTCCTCCTCCTCTTGGATCTGGCCTCGGATGAGCAAGAAGCTGGTACTGAGGAGTGTGGGGTGAAAGGAACTTGTATCTTACTTCTGAGTGACACAGACACGTTGGTGAGGCAGTGAAGAAAGTTCCGTGTGTCACTGATTTTAATACTCTGTCCCTGCTCCCATTTTTCAGCTGCTGGGAGGTCACAGAAAAGAAAGCTGCATCCCTCCCCATCACTACGGCTCTAGCATGCTAATACACTGCTCCAAGTCCCTGTGATCCCGGTGCCACTGCAACCTGCCACATGGTGTGTGCCAGTCCTGCCCCTGGGGCCCCATGTACTCAGAATTCATCTCTGGCCCGCAGTCTCTTGGGCTGCTGTGTTCCAACCGAGACAGGCTTCTGTCTCTGGCTTGTGGGCCTGGCTCCACCGTTGGGAACAGCCCGCTCTGAGGAGGATCTGCCACTGCCATGAGTCCCCTGACGTTCTTCTCCATCAGTCCAGTCTGGCTCCACAGCCTTCTGCTCCATTAGCTCCTCTGCCTTCACCCGTTCCTGAATCCATGGAGACAAGAGATGATGTGAACCCCTCCCTGCTAGGGTCTTCATCCTGCTCGCAGGGGCTGAAAAGACACATCTTGTCTCTGCCACATCCATCCAACCCCCCTCCCAAGCCCATTCTCTCTTGTGGGACCCACCACAGGCTCGCCACTCCACCTGGTACCTTGTCAGAGGACAACCCCCAGCTGCTGCGCTAGGCCCTGCCCCATCAGAAAGCCCACAGGTCACTGCTCAGAGGGAACTGATCTAGCTCGGAGGTGCCATTTACCCAGCAAGGTCCTTTACCTGCTCTGCATGCTCCTGCGAGTGCGTGAACCAGAGAGCAATGGCGCAGCGTCTCCCACGGCCCACTGCCCAAACGCCGTGGGGGTTTTCCTTGCCAGAGCTGAAGGCTACCAGCCTCCCACACTTAGGGTGTACCTCAGCCTGCCAGGAGAGAGAGGAGACAATGAAGCCAGCAGCCCCCTGCTCTGGGGTACATGGTGCCTCTACAGAGGTCACACTGCCTCTGGGAACATGGAACAGCAGAGAACTGCTAGGCATCCACTGCCAGTCTATGAGCAAGGTAGACCTTGGAGAGGGACAAGGAGAAGCAAAGGTACAACCTAGGTCACAGGCATCCACAGACTGGAAGAGTCTGGAACAACTAAGCCAGGAAGGAGTTAACATCTCTGTTTGGAATTTGCCTCGATTTGCCTTTAGCTGCCCGTATTTGAATCTGCCACAGCACCAGCACTGGACTGTTTTTGGAGTGGTGGCATCCAATAAACAACTAGTTTTCTCCTGCCCAGATTAAGTCTCACCCTCTATCCTCCCTCCTTCTTTTGGCCAGTCCCAGACTTACAGTGACAGTCACAGTGTCCATTTCAGTGAAGAACAGGCCCCCACCCTGGAAGTCATCATTGAGGTAGAGGATGCCACTGCAGATAAAAAGAAGACATATGGACACTGAAGTTCATTCCTACCAGGTGCTTCCCCACGCTCCTCATCACAGGAGGCTGTGGCACCTGAATAGTACCAGCAAGTAGACTTTAACAGGAGAATACATCTGGGGGTGTTGAATTCAGCAGTGCCCAGCTCAGGGAAGTCGCTGGAGGAATCTAGGAGAGTATACCTTGAAGTTAGCTCACTGCATTTCTCCTGTTCTGTAGTTTTGGGGTTTTTTTAATCCTCTGTAGCGTACACCTGTAGCAGTGTTGTGACAACACCCTGGGCTAGATGGTTCTGACCTGGCATGTTGTTGTATTTTAAAGTTCCAAAGCCTGGAAGAAGAGACTGATCAGCAAAGAGAGGCATATCAAGGAACTTCAAGGTAATGTAAGAATGGTCAAAAAAAGGCTTGGTGCATGCAGAAAAGAAAAGGAAAATAATAAATTTCTTTGCTACTGCTATGACAAAGAGAAGTAGTGAGGCCACTGTGCAATGCACGCGAGACCACAGTCAACTAGAATGAATGAATGGACCACAAACTTCTTGAATTCCTCTTAGTATTCAATTAAGCTGATACAAAACGTTGGAGGAACAAGAGAGACTTAGTAACAGGACTGGGAGAAAGAAACAGAAATCAACACTGGCTGCTAAAGCAAAACGTTAAGGCCATAAGGTCAGCGAGAGGATTACCAACTCAAACCTAGGAAGCTGTAGCTCTTCTACTATAGGGCTTTAATGAGACTTGAAGTCAGGTGGTAACATGAGTGGAGAAAAGCAAGGATAGTTCTCACAAGCAGGAACGCACAGGAAGGTAGGGATAACAGTTGAAGGATAAGCAGGCCTGTTAGCCTGACCTCAGCAGGCTGCAAGGCTTTAGACTCCATTTTTGAGGAGAAGGATAACTGCATGACAAGAGGTTAAGTGGAAAAGTCTTAAAATGTAACATGGAGGTAATACAAGCAGATTAGGCTAGCCACACAGCCATTGATAAAACAGTCGATTTCCCTGGGAAAGACAACATGTGTGTCTCACTCAGCAGTGTGGACTCTGGTAACAAAGAACTGAGAACAGTGCCACTAGAGAAATTACTAGTTAACACAGAGAAGGTGATGAAGAATGCATTAATAGCTCACACTATCTAGTCCACCACTGGCACTGAAAGGAAAACTGTTTGCCTGGAGGAGGATCACTGGGAGTGACCCCCAGGCCCAATCCTGTTCAACAGTTTCACTAATGACCATAGCACAAATACATGGAAGAGATCCAGGAAATCTGGAGCACAGGGACCTCTTTCAAAAGGATGCTGGAAGAGCTCAGCCCTTATGAGCTGGTTGGTCAATCACATTTCACTCTGCATGAGGACAGGAATACTCATAGAAATAGCTCAGGGGCATGGATCCCAGGAAGATATTTTAATATACATTCAAGCAAGCGTCATAAAAAAACCTTGCCCAGGAAGGAATGAAGTGACGGCACAGCTTCCCCACAGGCAGGACAGAGATCTATCCTGTTCTACAACAGAGCCTGGTAACTCTATAATCTGACTAAACCAAGTTAAAATCTATGTCAGAAGGGGAATGGACTCAACAATACTGGAATTCCCTACTGTAAGTCCTACATCTTTACCATAGGCTGCTCAAAAAAGTCTTCTGCTCTGGGTACAGCTACCACTCAAAGAAAAGGCAAGTACAAATTCTAGATGTCCAGGGATGGGATGGTAAATAGAGGGAATCAGCTGTAGCAAAGTGACCTAATTTGGCTGCAGTGTGCAACGACTGTAACTGTCTTTAAAATATATTTCACATTATTTCATAGAGCAGTAACAAAGCCTGCCACAGACTGGAAAAAACCTCTCACATGGAATGGAAAAACCCAAAACAAAGTATTGGCAGAGAATCTAGAGAGAGACAAATGGAAAAAATAATCACCAAAGAACAATGACTGCTCAAACAAAATAAATTCAAGGAGCCTGGTTCTACCTCTCCTGTAATGCATGGAAGACTGTGAAAGATGGAACAAGATTAGAAGAAACAGATTGTCACAAGGTCTGGCAGTGAACTGTAGTATTGTGATAGATGCAAAGACAATGATTTATCTAGTTCCCCAGATCCTCCTTCCAGCCCTTCTTGAAGACGGGTGTCACACTGGCAAGCCTCCAGTCATCTGGGACCTCCCCTGTTATCCAAGTTGGGTGGGAGAGTTGATCTGCTTGAGGGTAGGAAGGATTTGCAGAAGGATCTGGACAGGCTGAATTGATGAATCGAGGCAACTTATATGAGGTTTAACATGGCCAAGTGCCTGGTCCTGCATTTCAGTCATAACAACCCCAGGGAATGCTGCACTAGGCCCTGCCCCATGAGAAAGCCCACAAGTCACTACTCAGGGGGAACTGATCTAGCTTGGGAAGGAGAGGCTGGAAAGCTGCCTGGTGGAGAAGAACCTGGGGGTGCTGGTCAACACTCAGATGAGTAATAGCCAGCAATGGGCCAAGGTGGCCAAGAAGCCCAACAGCATCCTGGCTTGTATCAGGAATAGTGTGGCCAGCAGGAGAAGGAAAGTGACTGTCCCCCTGTTCTCAGCACTGGTGAGGCCACACCTCGAGTACTGTGCTCAGTTCTGGGCCACTCAATACACTGAGCTGACAGAGCGAGTTCAGAGAAGGGCAACCAAGTTGTTGAAGGGTCTGGAGAACAAGTCCTATAAGGAGAGCCTGAGGGAACTGAGATTGTTTAATTTGGAGAAGAGAAGGCTGAGGGGAGGCCTTATTGCTTTCTACAACTAACTGAAAGGAGGCTGTAGAGAGGTGGGTGTTGGCCTTTTCTCTCAAGCAAATAGTGATAGGACAACAGGAAATGACCTGAAGCTGCACTTTGGGAGGTTTAGACTAGATATTGGTAAGAATTTCTTTACTGAAAGAGCAGACCAGCACCATAACAGTCTGCCCAGCATCCCTGGAGGTATTAAAAAACTGTGTAGATCAGGCACTTCAGGACATGCTCTAGAGGGATGGTGATTTTTTTGTTATTGTTCGCTGGGTTGACAGTTGGACGCAGTGATCTTAGAGGCCTTCTCCAACTGTGACAGTTCTGTGATTCTGTCTGATCTGGTATCATGGTTCTAGTCCATACAGTCTCCCAGCCTTGTTCTGCTCTCTGTTAAATCTGCCTGTGAGAATGGAGGAGGGAAAAAGGGCAGATTTTCTTCCCAGCCTAGGGAAGGCATTTCACACCTCATTCTGAAGCCACTGATGCAGCCTTTCACCTGATGCTAGTCCTGGCTGGCTTTGAGCCAACAATCCATCACTTGGTTTCTCTAAGCTGAGCTCATCCTCTGATGGGACCGAGAGATATGTCCTGATCTCCAAGTAATCTAATGCAGGTCCCCTTCTTTTCTTACCTGTAGTCCCTGTACACATAGGCAGGTGGTTCTCTCCAGCACTCCTGCCCCTCAGGATCCAAGAGACAATTATCAGCATGGACAGGATGACTAAGATCCAAGCGACCTTCTTGTTCCTCTGAAATGGGGAGTTGCAAAAACAAATCTGGGCATTTTCAGTTTCAAGAAAGAATAAGGCAGAGAGAAAGGGGCACAGTGGGAGTAAAAGATAGCATATCCTGGAAGCACATGTCTGGGACTGAGGAAACTCTCCAGGTGACAGAAACTAACAGGGTGGAAGATTCTTTACCATCTACAGCTGTGCGGCACACAAGGTGTGTGAATGAGAAATGGAGCTTCTTTCCAGGAGTAAAATAGGATTCTATTATTTTCCGTGATTTCTCACTGGCCTGCAGAAGCAATCTGGCATCTCTCCAGTCCACGTCCCCATTCTGGGCGAGCTACAAGTGAAAAACAAACCTGTTAGAATACTTACATACAAAGACGCTCTAAGAAATGATACACATACACAGTACAGAAGGTGAGGCCTGTATAAACTCCTGTGGTGACACATGTAAGAAAAGAATGTGATTTCTCATATAGATATAAGTGAGTACACCTGTACAGCATAGCAATTTTTTCCTCCTAGTCAGCACTGAAGCCACATCTGGAATGCAGTATCATTTTGGATCCCCCAGTACCCCAGAAAGACATGCTGGAAAGACAATAGAGAACAAAAAAAAGATGCAGCAAGGGAAATTTTGGCTAGATACAGAGAAAAATTTCATCCTCCCAAGAGTGCTACAACACTGAAACAGGTGCCCAGAGAGGCCTGGGGAATCTCCACCCTCAAAGATGTTTAGGACTTCCCTCTGCAAAGCCTTAAGGGATCTCATCTAACTTTGGAATTATCCATGCTGTAAGCTGGGAGTCAGACTAGAGCTCCCCAGAGGCTCCTTCTACCTTAATTTATTCTCCAGTTCTAAGCTAAGCATGTCTGTAAGACTACTACACAGGGACAAGTAACAATCCTGAAATCCTTCCTCTCAGGAGAGAAAGTACTTGTCAAGGTCTCTGCAAAGCATGCCTCAACATGATTGTGGTAGAGTCAGGGGAGACAGCTCATGTGCTTGTGTGGAAGGTAACATACCTGTGATTCCATCCAGAGCACACTTCACAGAGAAAAATGTTCAGGTGGCAAACATTCTGTCTGAACAATCAAGAAGGCAGACTCAGAGAGCCATTTACCTGCACAGCCTTCAAAACGGTTAACCCTTCAAATCTCTCATGTGGGGTGTGAGGCGACCGTCTTGCCCGGTAGCCATCTCCTGCTTCTCCTGCTTCCTGAAATTGAAGGACAGATATGACACACATTAGGCTACCATCTCTCCTCCATGGACACACTACAACCCTGCCTGCTGAGGGAAGGAAGTACACATACAGGAGCTCCTACAAGACCCCTGCCTCACCTTTGTCAGCCTGAGAAGGTCCTTACACTCAGATTCTGTCAGCACTCTGTCAAACACCACCCTCTGGGTTCCATTCATCTGACGGGAATCCATAGTGATAGCAATGCCCTCAAAAGGCAAAGGACCTGTCAAGAAGCACGTACAGATAAGTATGACCAAGCTTTGGATGAGTAGCCTTCAGATACCAACCCCCAGACCAGGTTAAATAAGTGGAGAGACACTATACATTCTCTGAGAAGACAGGACAGTTCCTCAGAAGTGCCCATTCCTCACAGACCTGGGCCACTTGCACCCCTCACATGCTTCAGGGGAACCAGAGCATCAGCTGGGGAAGCTGGCATACAGCCAGTGCTTCATGAGCCAGCAGAAACTTGGGGCTTGCTGGGAGAGCAGCAGGGAGCTGGGGGAAGTTGAGTGCACTGTGGATCGCAGCAGCAGAACAGGTCCAGCCTGCTGAGAAGAGGTTCTGGAGAAAAGAAGCAGGTAAACACCTCCATCAACCCTCCTTTTGATCACATCTTATCCCAGAATTATCTTCAGTGGATCTTTTTACTTTCTTCAGCCCCCAAAAGACACAATGGGTATTAGTTGGTGATTTGATCTTTTGATCTTCAGCTGTTTTTTCCCCCCATATGACTTCTGGATGGTCAGGAATGCCAAAGCACTCAGGCAGTCAGAATGATCTGCTCTCCCATATGTCACAGGAGAGAACCACTTGGGGTCTTTTAAGGCAAAAACTCCAGGACAGGGCAAGAGGCTGTTCGTCCGTGCACGAGAACAGACAGGCACCAAAGAACACAGGACTCTACACTGTAGTCTACAGCACTCAGCCACAAATCATTTGGACTTACGTTTTTCAGGGAAAGACTTGCCCACACCTAATAGTCTGTTGCTAGTATCCATATCCCACCCTCTCTTCTTGTCCCCTACAGAAAAATGTTGTCGAAGTTGGGCTGCTTGAGCTGAACCAGGTTTGGTGTAGACACTCCTGCCCCACTGACCAGGAATCTGCGTGTCCACAGTCTTGTCTCATATTCAGGCAGCATTGCTCTCAGCTGCAGTGCTCCCTGAATTTCCACCCCAGAGATGTACACAGTGAGATTTTGCAGGATTACACATGCAACAAAAGAGGAAGAAAAGAAATACTGAGAAGACATGCTGAGCCATTCAAGTCAGTCTGCATCTATGCAAGCATCCAGGTGTCTTAGGATGGACGAAAGTACAGCACCTAGCCTGATTAAGCCTGACTGACTGCATCCAAGTCCTTCTTTAAGCTCTTTTACTCACCCCTCTTCTCTCTCTCTTCCACATCCAGAGTTTCCTGGGTTTGCTTCTCCTGATCCTCTCTCGATACCAAGGTGAAAAACAGAGAACAGAGCTGTCAGTATCACAGGTATGTTTAACCCTCCCCTATGGTAGCATTTCACACCCATCCTGTTCCTGTTTTGCCCAATCCTCAGTATGTATTACTGCTTCTTGTACCACCCTGCCAGTCTAACCTCAACCCCTACTTCCAACTTGTATTTCAGTCCTAGTCAACTTGGCCTACCTTACCTGTGTTTCTCCTTTAGGTTTTCAGGAATCAGCTCATCTGGAGTCCAGAGATCCTGTAAGAAAAAACACAGACAGTGCAATACACAACAAATGTCTCCCAGAATGAAACATGCCAAACAGACAGTTCCTTGTCCCCCTTCTCCAGTGAATATCAGACCAGTGGTTCTTACCTGCTTCTGACAACAGCCAGATTGGGCTAAGGCATATAGTTACATAAGCAATTTCCCACTAACTTTAACCCTGAAACAGTGGAAAGGCCTTAAAGATTCACTTCATAAGGACCTGGAGGTCTTTCTCATGACCATCTGAGCCCTTCTGGATCATGTGCTACTGAACTAACTGGAAGCCGCCTTGGTGAATTCAGGGTAGGAAGATTAAAATTTTATCTTTACTTACAGGGTCGTTAAAAGTTCCTCCTAGATGCTCCACTGCATAATAAATTAACTTCTTCTCCATCAAAGATCTCTGCACATAATGTTGAATACTCTAAGGAAGCAAAGAGGCTGTCAAACAACCATCCCATAAAAGACAACCCATCCCTGCCCAGGGCAGAAACCTGACCCAGCACTACTGTTCCCTGGGCAAGCCTGGTTCTGTCCTGAAGGGACCGTGTCTAGTACACACTATATGTAAACTCAGGCTCCAGTTTCTTCATTTCTGGGCTTGGCACACATTTGCAGTGAAACAAACTTTTCCTTTCTGCCTCCGGAACCGTGATCCTGTCCTATGGGCCAGAGGAGGACCAAAAAGTACAGACCTGGGGTTGTAACTACCTCTCTGGCTGTGACAGCTGTGTCCTCTCCCAGTTCTGTGTGATACTTTTTCATTTTCTCCAACATAAGCTCATCCGTGGGATAGAAGAGCAAGTAGGAAGCAACACATTCAGCAGCCAAGGTCTGGTTCCCAACTTGGGTGGGGACAGAACAAAACAAGGAAAAGAAAGACCTGAAAGACTTGACATTGGCAATAAATGTTTATAGGCCATCAGCACCCAATGCACCGATGGCAATGTGGCAGTAGTATACTTACAGTACTTACACCAAATATATACATCAGTCCCTGCTTTGCTTGGCCTCTACCCAATGATGGGCGAGAATATTTGGAATAAGCGCAGTGAAGAATGGGCCCACTTTCAATACTTGTTGGGAACTCATTCAGAGGAGACAGGGAAAATTTAAGTAGTATTTGGAAGACAGACGGTCCCACCTCCCTCACCCAAAAGACAAGATGAGGGGTCTGGAGGCTACTTTGAGAAACAAGTTTTACCAGTGGTCTGACAGAGGAGATGAGAGACAGTTGGGCCAGTGTCATAAGGACCAGAAGTCTCAGGGAGAAGGGCCAAGGGATATGTGAAAGTGACAGGGTTACAGGATGACCAGTGTCATGGCAGGGCATCAGTTTATTGAAAGAAGGCAAGGCTGACTCAGAAGGAGCACCACTACTGAGTGATGCTCTGGACAGGAAGTGGGGGTCTGGTTTAGAGCTACATACTGAAAGGGAGGGTATAAAATACATAGCAGATAGTTGGAGCAAGGACTTGAAATGAGGAAAGAACTGGAACCAGCCAAACAATGCAGAAAGTGCACAAGCAGACTGAAAGGTCCCTCCATGGGACTTCTCCCAAGGTGGCCACAGGGTTGAGCAAGAGAAGTTCTGGGAGAAGTCAGGGGGCAGAATGTGGGAGAGGTAGGGCTCAGATCAAAGTCACTTCTCCCCATGACATGCTGCCCTCCAGGTACAGAGGTAAAGGACAAATTTAGGGGTGCCACAGCATAACCCGCTGGGTTGTGGCTCTGCTCACCTTGATCATAGGCAAACTGCAGTAAATCAAGATGAGAGGGTATGAAATCTTCTGTGGCAGAAATTCGCCCTGGCTTTGTGGCAATTTCAAGGACACACTGCTGTCTGCACTTCAAAACTTGAACGTAATGGGCTGCAAGAAAGAGGAGGAAGAAAGGCAGTAGCTCACACGTCTCCCAGACAGGAGTGTTGGGAAATGGGGCATCTCCAGTACGGGAAGCATGACCTTCCTACCCAACCCTCTGTGCTTCTAAGGCTACCTGCAATGGCTTCATACAGGCCAGGCTGCATCTCCTCCTCCTCGTCCTCATCCTCCCAAGGCCCTTCACACAGAGCACGACACTCCTCCAGTGCTGACAGCGCCTCTGAGAGGGACTCCTCCAGCTTGGCCACAGCTTGCAGGTACTCATCTGCATTGTAGTGCTGCACCCCAGCCTCATATGCTTCCTGCAAAGGACAGATCCAGGTCCCTCATCAGTGTGGATGACACAAAAGATGCCCTGAGACTTCGAGTCACTCACAGAGCTGTGCTGACATCTAGGGGCTTGCCTGGCCATGCACAGCCCACCATGCAGTGACAGCAAAATCTTCTGGACTTGAGCCAAATGTACTTCTCCAAGTGCACTGCAGCCTGCCAACACTGTCACCAGAAAGGGTGTCATACTCGCAACAGTTTGTTTTCACCCTGAAGAGAAGGCTTCAGGGAGACCTTGTTGCAGTCTTTCAGATATAAAAAGGGAATAATAACAAAGACTGAATGAGAGTTTTACCCTGAGTCTGTAGTGGTGGGACAAGGGCCAATTGTTTTAAACATAAGAAGGGCAGATTTAGACTGGAGGTAAGGAAGACATTTGTTATGCTGAGGGTGGTGAGACAGTGGAGCGCATCACCCAGTGAAGGCATGGATGCTCCATCACTGGAAGCATTTGAGACCAGAGTGTACAGGGTTTTGGCAACCTGGTCCAATGGAAGGTGTCCCTGTCCATGGCAAGGGGCTGGACCAGAAGTTCTTTAAAGGTCCCTTCCAACCCAAACCATTCTGTGATTCTCTGTATGGGAACACAATCACAAGCCAAGACCTTGTGTGGGAACAGATTAGGACCCCAGACTGGTCCCTAGGATGAGATAAGAGCTGCTGACCCCCAGCTCTGCACTGAACCCTCACCCAGTGTGGTATGGCCTCCAGGTCCTGGAAGTTGTCTGACTTCACCCCTGACATACGCCGGTACTTCTCGATGTCCTCCCGCATTTGGAGGTGCTGGGGATTAGCGACAAAGAAGGTGTGAGCAGCAGACACGGCCTGATCCAGCTTCTTCAGCTGTGGAGAAAAAGCAGCAAGTTCCTGTCACGCTCCTGCGGGCCCCTTCTCATCCCACCCACCCACCCCTCGCACCGGCCGCTCCCCGGATTCACCCACCAGGTGCCTGTGCCGGAGCCCCGGGCTGGCGAGCCCTTGCCCACCACCTCCTCAGCTTTGCCCTCCAGCAGAGCCTCTGCTGACCGAAACCCAGGGGGCTTGCCCGGGACTGGCGACTTCCCTGACTGCGGGGAGAGCCCAACCCGGACGACCCCTCGCCGGGGCGGGTGCCCACCTGGAAGAAAGCCACCTGGAGGTAGTTGTAGGGCTCCCTCCGCTCGAAGTCCCGGCGAATGGCGCGGCTGGCGCGGTGGGCGGAGGGTGCGGTGCCCAGGCGCTGCCCCAAGCAGTGCTGCAGGCAGTCGGCTCGCTGAAGCACCCGGCCGAAGAGGGCGGCTTCCCAGGGCCCGGCCCCCGCCGGCACGCCGAGGAAGGCCGCCTCCCGGAGGCAGCGGGCGCGGCAGTCGAGGCGGGCAGCCCGCAGCCCCGCGTAGCTCTGAAGGGCGCGCTGCAGCAGCTCGGCCGCCCGCCCCCAGTCCCGGGCGAAATACGCCCGCGCTCCGTCCGCATAGAGCAGGTCGTAAGGGACCAGGCGGCCCGCCGACGTGGCGGCGGTGGCAGGGAGGAGCAGGCAGAAAGAGAGGAGGAAGGAGGCCATGGCCGTGAAGGAGGAAAGGGGGTCTAGGGCGGGAGTCTTGGCGGACCCCGGGATAGGTCCACCCAGGGGGCTGGGCCGGGCGCGACGGCGGGCGGTGCCGTGGCCGGGGCCGCAGTGGGCGGGTGGGCGGCTCGGCTCGGCGTCCCGGTGAAGGGAGAGGGATGCGTGAAGGGGCAAGGCCCGGGTCGGCCCCGTCTCCCACTCTCTCGTGAGATTTGCCGCCACTTCGTGGGTGCCTGGCCCGGGCTGGTGCCGTCCAGCAGCACCTCACTGTAGGACATGGTCCTTTGTACCAGTGCCCGCCGAGCATCCACCAGCACTAAGTCTCCCTTTGGTGTGGGTCACCCGACCTCTCGAATGAGCCATCTGGTAAGAGGCTATGGCTACTCCATCAGACTCCATGCCGGGAACAAAACACACTCTGACCACGTCTCATCACACGGAGAAATGCTATAGAGGGATACCTGTCTCCCACAGCCTCTCCAATGAAGCCCAACCCTTGCCCATGGCTGAAATTACATCTCACCACGAACAGGAGGAGCCCCATCTCCCACACACTACCCCTGCACTACACCTTCCAAGTTTTGCACAGGGCAGACGCCTGATTGCAGACCTCACTGCTTCCAGTTTGGGCGGCATGGGCAGTCAGGGGGCCTTGTCCCCAGAAGGCTGTGTCAGCTTTCCTGAGCTGGTTGTTTTCTGCCTGAGAAGTTTGGGCCATTGTGTTTCGTGCAAAGGTCACACTGGAATCACCAGTTTGCACCGGTGAATTGCGATGTTGTGGATCAGGGTGACACAGAAACAGGCTGCCCACAGAAGCTGTGGATGCCCCATCCCTGGAAATGTTCAAGGCCAGGTTGAATGAGGCTTGGAGCAACCTGGTCCAGTGGAAGGTGTCCCTGCCCATGGCAGGGGGTTTGGAACAAGATGATCTCTAAGATCTCTTCCAACCCAAACTAATCTAGGATTCTAGGGTCTTACTGGAGAGAACTTAATTGTTTTCAGGCCTGCGGTTGCCTCAAAGCAATACCTTTTGCTGAGTGATATTAGAAAGCACAGAAGCCTCTCCTGCTTAGCTGTAGGCAGTGTAAGTCTCCCCTGAAATGGAAAGGAAAACTTCTCACCCAGTCTCACCTGACAACTTCTCTACAGGCTTTGTTCCCTTTCCTGGGCTGCTAAGCGTCTGCTGCCTTCCACATGCATTGACAAGAAAGGGAAGGAGAGGGAGGAAAGGAGCCTTGCACATTCCACATTTCCCTTCCAGAAGCCTGTGAAGCTTCATTAAACATTAGGCCAGTCATTTTGTTTCTATGGAAACAGAATTATTACTAATATATTATTTTAGAAACAGACACGATTGACACTCCAAATATAGAATTTTAATACCATTCTGCATCTGCCTTGTCTCTTAGGGCAGAGTGGATGCGAGGGTGGAGTTCACAAAGGGACAGGACTGGCGAGGGTGCCAAGGTGGCGGTGGCAGCGGCAGTGGTGGGTGTTTTTGTAACCTGAGAGCAGGCACAGGCTGTCCATCTGTCCATCGAGGTCCCTTCTGCAAGTCTGTCGCATTTCTTTTTCCCCCACCAGCCTGGGGAGCTGTGTTTCTGGCCTGCTATTGAGAAAGATGAGAATGCAAATTAGCGATCGGGTCCCAGGACAAAGGGAACACTTGAAGTATTATTTAAAAATCATGATGGCACTGAATGTTTTTGATGCTGTCTCTCATAGTTTGGGATCCTGGAAGGCTTGTGCCTCACAGGCCTCAAGGGTCCTTTCAGGTGGCACCCTCTCTCCGCCCTGCAGCTGCCAGGCTTCGTTGCCAGACAAGGAGCAGCGCCGAGGCCGGTCGGTGTTCTCCTCCTCTCTGCTGCCGAGGGAGAGGCGACGGTCGCGGCGCGATGCGAGCAGAAGACGGGAATGCCGTGGGCTGCAGGCTGGGGTGGGTTGTGGAGTCTCATCAATGAACGTGGTGATCTCATCTCGGAAGAAGCAGGGGCTGGAGCCCCCGGGTATCAGCCCCGCCTCCAAAAACTGCCGTAGGGTCGTCAGCTCATCTTCTGAGGGCCGCCGGCGGTAGTCATGCAGTTGAGGAGGCAAGAAGCCGGGGCCTCCAGGCTTGTGGGGGCCACAAATGCGGATGTCATCAGATGAAGACCACTTGTGTAGGAAGGACGGAGCAGAGCGGTGGGCAGAGAAGATGTTAGTCTCATCATGTGACATTCTCCGGGAGATAGGGACCTGGAAAAAGAGAAGGAAGCAGGTGATGGAAGTCTTGAAGAGATAGAACAAGAGGGGAGTAGCTGAGGCTTTCTCAGGGAAGAAAGACAACAGGACGCAAAGACGGGACGGGAGATTTGAAAGAGAAGGAAGTGTGTTATGAGGCTGCCCCTGCTAGCTCTTGGCTCACCTGCAGGTAGTGCACTTTTTCCTGGGGCAACAACATGTGGTGCATGGGTAGCAGCTTGATGTTCTGGGAGTCCCGCTTTACAGCTGCAGCACCATTTGAATCAAATCTCACTTTGCAGATCCTGCCATCACCGTAGTCATCACAGGCACCATCTGTTGGCAAAGAGAAGAACAGCAGTCAACACTTCTCAGAAGAGAAGTGCTGGCAGGGCACTTGGATGCCATCCTAACACTTGTCTGACTTCTGCTGCCCTACTTGCAGCCTTCAGGGCTCATCTCTGAACACGGTTCTTGTCTTCCTGCTTGCAGCAGCACTAAAGGACTCAGAGACTGCCCTGTTTCTTCTGTCTTGTTTTGAATCGCCCACTGCCAGAACCTGGACCTTTGCATCAGCATGTCGGGCTGAGGCCGGGTGCTCCACTTTCACTGTGGTTTGGCAGCTGTGCACATTGTCTCTACTCTGGCATCTACTGTAAAGGATGTTGCACTAATTTTTCCTGGGTGATAGTGAGTTCTAAGGCAGCAAGTGAATGGCAGAGCTTTCTCCAGAAAAAATGTTCCCATGGTTGCTGACTCCAAATTATAACATAAATACCACTTGGCCACCCACACCACCACCCGTAGGGGCATCAGGTCCTTTTCCTGAGGCAGACCCTTCTCTCTCCTGTAGCCTTTTGGGGAGGGGTTTAGTGAAGGAATGTGTCTGTGGGGTAGCAAGGGGTTTACCATCATCTCCATCTTCCTCAGACATGATAGCCACACACTGCTCCCACACAGTGCGGAGATCTGCTCGGTAGCGCTCACAGGACCAGATGAAGGAGGGGAGCAGCAGAGTCTGCACCATGGAGCACCAGAGCACAGCCAGGACCATCCAGGTAGGGGCCGTATCATAGCGCAGGCTAAAAAAGCTCACGACCTTCAAGGTAAGAGAGAGAAACTCTAAGGATGAAGACAAAAATAGGGTTCAAGGGAGAAGGATAACGGGAGTCAATTCTGTAGAAGAACATACTCCATCTGTAAAGGATTTGTCAAGTAATCACCCCGTGCCCCTTTGAAAAACTGTTCCTGGGGTGTTGTCCTGGGTTTGCAGTACCATATTCCAAGCTGTCTAACTCTAACATGGGAACTGGTGTTAGCATTCCTTCTTCCCCATGCTCATTGTGAGCTGGAGCTAAATAGAACACAGCCACTGGGGAAAAAAAAAGCCACAAAAAAACCTGTGACTAAGCCTCTCTTCTCTTAATGGTTCCCTCTGAGAACTTCCTCAGCTCTCCAGTTTTGCAGACAATCAACCAGCCAGCCAAAACCTGAGTGCTGACTACAACCATGCAAGCAGAAGTACAAACTCTCTGCAATGGCTTTTAAAGCTGCTGCATCAGTTCTCCAGAAGAAAACTGGAGAAACAGAAATCTAATTGTTTTTACAGAGGTAGAGCTCCCTCTAAGTTTGCAGAATAATTTCTTCTTCTCATAGCCACCTAAAACTTTCATAGTGATTTTAGCTGTGTGCTGTGTGTTCCTTAGGCTGAGACTTAAGAAGATGCTACTGGGGAAGGAGAAAAGAATTACTGCAATCTTTTTAAAAGCAGTACTCAGAATAACACATATTCAAATGCAGCAACTCTGTGGCTGGTGGTAAAAAGACAAGTTTCGCCTCTAAAACTTGAGAGAAATGGAAATCTAGTTTAGCTACAGACTTTGAAGGGAAAGGGGGATCTTGCTGCTTACCAGGATAGGCACCCCAGTGAGTGTGTCATACAGGAAGACAATAGCGCTGATGAGGTTGGTCATCTGCAAGGAGGTCTTGGCTGACTCAGAGCCATCCAGTGAGGACCTCCTTTTGCCCCGTACATCCTCCACTACAATGGCTGGCACATTGAAAGTGGTGTGTGCTGATGAAGAGCAGGATGACGTTTCTTCTGCTCTCTGATGGTGGCACCGCCGGCGTCTCCTGTGTGCCCATAGAGTCTGGTAGAAAGTGATACCCACACAGACCAAGCCCATGACGATTCCTCCAAGCAGGAGAAGGCTGAAGCAGACACCGAAGCCCAGCCCTATCTTGCTGACAATGAACTGGCAGCCACGGGCATAGTAGCGCTCGCCATTGTTGTGCCAACCAATGGAGGGCAGGGTGGAGAGGATGAACGACACCATCCAGATGCCCATGACGGCATGCAGGGCCTGCTTCTTGGCATTGCTCAGCCGGTAGTTGACCGGCCACCTCACCATCCACATCCGGTGGTAGGAAAGGGAGGCCACGGTGAAGCAGGTGGCCAGAGCCAAGGTGTAGTATGTAGAGACAAAGACCTTGCAGATGCTTTCGTTCCAGTCATAGTCAGAGGACTCACGCCGCAGCTGCACCACAGCGTAAGTGGTGAGGGGTACTGCTGCCATGAGGATATGGGTCCCAGCTAGGAAGCATAGCAGCAGCTCCAGCGGCTTGTGTTTCTGTTGTTTGGCTGTGATGCTGAGGATAATCCAAGAATTGGCCAAGAGGGCTAACATCCCACATGCCAGCCACCAGAGTGAGTTGTTGTGCAAGGTGGACTCTGATTCAGAGTCCCCCATGCTGCCACCCCTGCTAGGCTGGACCCTGTCCCTGCCGCTGGGGTTTTGTAAGAGGGCAAGTGAGACTCCACAGTGGGGGAGCCACGTCCCTCCTCATCTACTGCTGCTGCTGCAATGTTAGGTGTATGCACTGGAGGGGTTCCTCAAGGCACTGCCACCAGGTGCTATGTGGAACAGCCATCAACTCCGTCTCACTTTCAGTCCTTCCTTTGCCCTCTGTTTGCTTATATTGCTTTCCCTTGCTCTAATTTTTTCACCTGTTTTTTCCCTTGTTCTCTTTCTTTCTTCCACCTTCTTTCTCTCTCTTTCTCATCAACGCTTGCCAGTGCTTTTTCCCTCAATTGCTTGGCCTTACTTTCTTTTTTCCTCCCCATCTATTTCATCGTCCTCCTTCCACTCTTCCTCCAAAGAAAAAGTTCTCCTTACTTCACGTGCCCACCAGGTGCCTTCTGTCTCAAGGCCACCTTCTCCTGAGACTGCTGAAGGCTGCACGCACACAGAGACTGCTGGGGACTCCAAACAGTTTGGCAGTAGCAGGTGCCTGCTGCCCAGCACCCCAGTGAATGAGGAGCTAGCCAAGAGTTCCAGAGAAGATGGGAGGCAGGACAAAGGTCCAGTGGAAATAGTGAGGGTGTCGCATACACCATGTGTAGACTTCCTCCCACCTAATGCCACGCTTGTGGCCTGATAAGGTTCCTGACTAGGCTGTCAGACTGCTATCAGCAGGGAGTGGAGGGCAAGGACCAAGAGTTAGAGGGTTCCCTATAGAAGATCTCACAGCATCCCTCACTACATTGTCCTTTTTGCTGTCCTTCAAGGCTCAGCCTGCTTTTTCAAGTTTCCCTGCACAGTGCAGGGCAGAGCTGGCAAACAATAAGGAGATGGCAGGGAGGGGAAGATCCTTTTCAAAGGTTCCCTTGGAGATTCAGGGCATGAGGTTCACTGTAGAAAACAGAAAAGAGAAAAAGTAATTTAAGATCACTCTATCTCCCTAGATCTCCCTCTCTTCTTGCCCACACAAACACCTTGTCATGATTTAGGCTGTGCAGAGCACTCCCCGCATCTTTCAGGGAAAAGAAGAACGAGATTTGCACCAATCCCTGCATACCTCAGGCCAGACTCTGGCCCCTAGCAACTCTTTCCAGTGCAGCTGAAAGAGTTGAGCTGCCTGGGCTCCCTGCCTGTCCAGTCTGTCTGAAGTTCCTCACCCAATGCATGACCAGTGCCATTTCTTCAACAGAAAGCCTGATTTCCATTGTTCCCTGACATTCAGGTCCTGCACTTACCATGACACCCCTCACTCCTGCCATCCAGCTCCCACAGTTCTACCAGTCTTTGGACCTCAGCTTTTCTCTGCCAGTGCTCTGCACTGTCACCTGCCATTTCTGTCCAGTTCCATCCCTGGGTGCATGCCACCACTCCAGCAATACCCTGCCATCCTGCAGTCTGGAATCACAAACCTTTAGGCCATGTGCCTCATCCACCAAGCATGTTCCTACTGAAGCTGCTCTGGTCTCCAGACAACCCACTGTTATAAAACCAGTGAACAAGACTGCTAACCCACTGCTGAGACTACTCATCATTGCCAGTGACCCCTGGTCCTACCAGCTCAGACCCACTCTACTCTCTTTGTCTGCAGGGTACACCCCATCAACATATTCCAGGATGGTAATAGGCTCACTCTGTGCCTTGACCAGAGCAGATATAATCATAAACTTTCTGTGTGGATGGATCAGTGCCCCCAAGTCTGGGCTAGTGGTTCTGCTCCCATCCTTCCTACTGCTTCTCTGCATCTTCTTACCCTCTCTGTGACCACCTGAGGCTTTTTCTCCTTTCCTCCCAGCTTGGAGCAGTTTGTAATGACTGGATTGACAATGGCCCTGTTCTGCCCTAGCTCATCTTTTTTCCCCCAGTGCCATCACTCTTGCAGTTAGGCCTGTGGCCTCTGGAGACAGTTACGCGGCTAGCCAGCCCTGATAATCCCAAGGGAATGAATTTCCTTGCTGCATCTCCTTCTGCCGCCCTTCCCACCCAGCTTGTTCTGGTAGCCCACGCTGTTCCCTCGATGAGGCAGGAACCCTCCTGCCTCTGCTGGCTTTGGGGCCCAATTCTGCTTCGAGCTGCTGTCCTCCTGCTCTCGGAGATGGGAGAGCCCCGGCGCTGATGCAGGATGGCCAGGTCAGGGTCACTCATCCACGTCTGGCCCTAATCCCTGGCCTGGGCCCCCTGTCTCATCCCACCACCCATCCCACCACCCATCCCACGACGGGGAGGAGAAGAGACTCCTGGGGCTGGTGCCTCGGAGGAAGGCAAGGCGGGGGGAGAAGCGGGCAGAGGGGGAGAGGGGGGGCATGGGGGAGGATGACCCAGAATACCGGCAAGGAAGAGCGCAGAAAACCGGGGTGCCCACGGTGATGGGGATGCGGCCGGACGGTCCGGGGCCGAGCTGGGGTGCTGCCCCCGCCGCCCTTTCCCTTTGCCCCCCTTCCCAGCCACGGCCGCGGCTGCCGCGGCTCCCGCGGCGGCCGGAGGGGCCGCGGGGGTCCGGGCCGGGCCGCCCGGAACCAAGCCGGGGCGGCAGCAGAGCGGCGCGGCGAGCCGGGGCTGGGCTGGGCGGGGGCCGCGGAGCCCGCGGGGCGCCCCGGGCTCAGCCGTAGCCGGCGGTGGAGCGGGGCGGGGGCGGGCGGCGGGGGCCGCGGGTGGCGGCGGCGGGGCCGGTGGGACCCATCTTACCTCTCGCCGGAGCAGGCGCTGCCATGGCGACGGGCGCCCTGCGCGGCTCTGCGCGCTTCGGCCCGGCCCTGCCGACCCCCGGCCCCGCCGCCGCAGCGGACGCCGCAGGCAGCCGCCCCGGCCCCGCGCTCCGGCCATCCATCCACCGGGCGGGGCGACGGCGAGGGGTGAGGGGCGGGGAGCGCCGGCGGGAGACGGCAGCGGGAGCACCGCCGGGCCGAGCAGCCAGGGGGCGGAACGGACGGACGGACGGGCGCGGGAGCCACCGCCCCGGCACCGGCACCAGCTCCTCCCGCCGCCCGCGGCAACGGTGCCAGGCTGTACCCTAGCTGTGCCGGGGGCCCCGCGGCTCCCGGAGTGGGTCTTGGCACTCGTCCGCACCTCTCCTGCCCCGCGGGGCTATCCGGGCTGTCCCCGGGAAGACGAGATGCAGGACGAGAGGGTGTCGGGCTCCTGTTGGCGAGGAAGAAGGCACCACACGAGATGTCGGGAGCCTGGATGCTGGGCTAAGGGGAAACGCAACGGGATCACAAAGGGACCTGCAAGGGGTGCTTGGAGAGATGGGTGCCAAGGACACCTGCTGGCCCGGGTGAGCCCTGGTAGCAGAGCTGACCCCGTTTGCTCAGGTGCTGTGATGGTCTCTTCCACCACGAGCCAGCAGCTTGGTCCCACAAACGGGGAAGGGGGAAGAGAATTAAGGAGAGAAATCGGGAGCAGAGCTCAGAGAAATGGGCTGGCCAGCTCAGAAAGGTAGAGCTCCCCCTCGAGCCGCGTCACCTCCGTGAGGGTGATCCTGGCTACAGAGTCTTGAGAAGGGCACAGACATCTCATTTTCCTCTCTTACTGTCTTGCTACTGAAACGAGGTCACCAACACCTTCCTTCTCATTGTTCCTTTCAGGAACTGATGTCTACCAAAATCTCTACATCTCTTTCCTCCATTAGAATTGGGTTGGGATCGGAGTCCAAGTTTCTGTACAGTTAGGGTGCAGCAGGTTCTGAGGACTTGTAAGAATTCATCTCTGCTTTGGGCTAGGGTTAGTCTGGTTACCCTTGCTAGGGTTAGTAAGCCTCCATACATTTATGGCACGGCCATTAAGTCCTCCTGCAGCAGCTATTTTCTTCTGCAGATCTGCCTCTGCTGCATCACCCTGTTTGCTAAAGTGGACCTGACCCTATGCATCCAGAGTTTTCAGCTTTATGACCCCCTCTGACAGGGCAGATTTCATAAATAATTCTAAATATTGTCTGATGTGTTCCCAAGTGCAAACCAAGGAATTTAATCTGAGGTTTGTATGAGCAGCAGGAAGGCAGACTCTCTCAGTAAGAAAGCTGGAGATGCTGCTCGTTCTCAGGCCAAAGGGCAGCAGTGAAGGCTATTCCAGGACTTTAAAAGAGATCATCTCAGAGACAAGACCTGTTTGCATTGCAGTGGCTGTGTCACTGGGGCCTGTTTAATGACAGTGAGTAGAATCAGAATCACAAGAATCCAGCGTTGCATGAGGTAAGTGATAAGAGAGATTTATGAGGAAAGCAGGTGGCAACAATGTTGCTGTGCTCTGGCTGTTCTTCTATGGAAGAACTGCTACAGTGGAACAGTCCCAAGGTTGTTCATCTTAGTGGTCAGTCCAGCAACAGCTGGAGCCAGAGACAATTATGCCCCCCAAATATCTTTTTTTTCAACATATATGATTTGCAAGACGTTTGTGTCTTGAAATGAGAAGCTCTATATCCACAAATGCAAACATTGTGCAGCTCCAATTGTGTCATTTTTATGAACTACTTAATGTGATAACTTCCACATTACCATCTTCTTCTGATTCAGAAGTTGAGTCTTAGTGCGAGTTGTTCTCATGCCTGCGTGGGTGAATAAATCCTCTTCTTATCTCAGGGAAACTGCAAACCAAGCTTCCGGCACTTTCTGTGCTGCCTCCCTTCCTCAGCTATGCTCAGGTAGTGACACCCTGCAGCCCAGCGTCTCTTCATGGCTTGGACTACACCCGACAGGGATTGGCGGGCAGAGCTGGATGGGGTCAGGTCCTCCTGTTTTTGCAAATGTTGCTAGTTTGAATGAAAGCACAAAATCGAAGATTTACTGTGAAGTGGAATGAACTCTGTGGGAAAAAGAGCATTTACCCTAGGGCTGTCATACTCCCAAGCAGATGCTCATCCATCCGTCCATCTCATCTAAATAGATTTCACAGACTCTCTTTATTTGCCTGGGGTTTCCAGACACCTGATTTCACTGGTTTTGATAAGCAGTGGGTCACAACTGTGTATGTGCTGTTTTTTGACTGTGAGTGAGCACCGATGCTCAGATCTGGCAATCCTGAAGCCCCACAGTGCAGGGTTCCCTGTATGCCCAGGAAATCCAGGCTAGAGGAAGACATTCTCCCCCTCTACTCCAAACCTGTCTCCTAGAACAGCTCATGGAGCTGGGAACTGTTACTACTTCCTACAGAGCCAGGCTGGACTCCAGCTATTGATTTGCTCCCTAGAAGTTCAGTGGCACACTGGTATATCTTAAGGCATCTAGGACCAAAGAAACACCCCTGTTACAATGTCAGGGTGAGAAATGTTTTCTGGAAAATTTGTTGCCTGGAGATCAGTTATTTCTGGACAGTAGCTCTGCAGGCCCAGCAAAATTCTCTCCTCAGAGTTGCACGGGATTCTTAAAGGGTCAGAGTTCATTAACCAGAAAACAAACACGAGAATCCTAAGAACAAAAACATTAACAGAATGGCCAAATTGACTTCATGGGCCTTTAGTGGTTCATAGCTCTTACTCAGGACCTTGCTAGTGACCATGGGAAGTTTCACACATACTTCTTGCAGATCATGGGTGCAGTTAAATCCATCCTCAGAGCACCAACATGGCTTATGCAGCCTGTTCTGAGGATATGCTGGTGTACTTGCAAGCAGTTTTTCTGGCATCCTTCTGGGCTCTTTGAGCAGGGTATGGTTAATGGCTAACAAGAATCCAGCCAAGCAGATACATTAGCTTATCCCTTCAGAAAAGACAGTGACTGCAGCGTAGATTTGTCATATCCAAACCTTAGATTCTATTTCTAGCTCAGTACGGACAGATTTAGTGAGACTTCTCATATAATTTATCTGCAAAATGGGCAAGTGATAATAGCTCACATCAGGGGACAGTCAACTAATGCTAGTCACAAGCTGCACAGAAATATTAAAGGCTTGCGATGTAAAAACAGGATTTGAACTTGTGGATAATTTTTTTACAGCTGAGTGTTGTTACACAACTGTGCACCTTCTGAAAAATTTTTTTTCCCTGTCACATACATAAAAATTTCTAGATTATATTTTTCTTGGGAAAAGGAAATACTAGCGTATGCTTGTCAAATAACATGATTGTGACAGGGCATGCCATTTGGCAGAGGTGTATATATCCTTCTGCTTCGCACCCCTCTACCTGCTTCGTGTAAAATTTTGCATGTTCTTCTCTTCTGTATGTTACTGACCCATTTTTTCATTCCTTCTGCCCATGTGGCCCCACTGATATCCCAGTGCAATGAGTTCCAGTCTGGAAAGGATGTAAAAATGTCACTTCAGAATTTAATTACACCACTTTCCAAAATTACTGAACACTTGTTTGTTCTCATACACAGAAAGGATAATTATAAGCTCTTGAATCATTAATCTTGGAAACTACAATATCTGGAAGGAGCTGAAATGATTTTTTTTCTTTGGATTTGTAACACAGAATTGCAATTTCCACTCTACCACCTGCTGCCCTAGCTTATCTAGGTATGTCTGAGATTCCTTATGACCAGAACAATATATTCTTAATTCAAAAATATGCTGGGCTTTCAGGAGCACTGCTCACATGCTGGATGCAGCTGGCTCTCTGGCTTCTCTCAGTGTTCCAGCCAGTGCTGTGGCCCCTCTGCAGCCATGGTCCTCAGAGAACCAGCATCACAACTACTGCTGTTCACCCCCAAGACCACACCTCCACACATCACAGAAACAGGCTTAGAGGAGAGACTTCCCATCATCAGCACCTAGAACAGGCACTTTGACATGAGCCAAATGGTGCTGGAACTTTGAGGATTTGGATTTTCTCCTCTCCTCCCTTTTGATTCCTTGCTAGTGAGGCAGTCTCTGCCACCACCTCTTAACTCTGCTGTTTGTTGGTTCTCTGAATCTGGAAGCACGTCTAAGGCTTGGCCAAGCTGGCTAGAAAATGAAGAGGAGGAAAGTCAAAGAGTTCTTCAGAGGAAATTCTGGGGAAGGATGCTGACACCCATGAGGCAAAGGCAACTTGCCATGGTTTAGAGGTGTTGCTGAGATGTGAGCACACTAATGAATCCTGGGATCCCTCGTAGTAAACATGCACTAGGGAATCTGCTCAGAAAGGAAGCAGTTTAGAGCTGAGCATCTGCAAAGTTCTGGTACTCCTGCTCTGTCCTCACCTCCAAGAAGGGTGGGTGGAAGGTACTCTCTCTGCAGCTGCATGAGGCTGATGAGCCACACAAGTGGACACTGAAAGCTCCTGTTTTGTTTTGTTTTCCTCCTGAGATAAACAGAACTTAGAAGAGGCTGAAGTGCATAGCTTCCTCTCTTCCAGACCTTGGGAACATGCAGAGAAACACACAGGGTCATTTGGCTCTGAAGGCTGAGGGATGTGAGTGCTTCTCTGCAGAGCCCGCAGGGAGCATGAGTCACATGGACAGCCTCGGTAGATCTGGGCTGACAGCATCCACAGAATCTCAGCCTCACGTTGTACTCAAAGGGCAGAAATAAACCGGGAAGTAGGAGGGGCTTTGGTTCGGGGTTATTTCAGCCCACATGCTTCTGATTCAGGCTCTATCCAAGCCCCCAGAGCAAGAAGGTCCGTGGGTCGTGGCAGGGGAGCATGTATTGGACATGAATGCAAAGGCCTGAAGCATGTGCTTTTTCCCTTCTGCAGCCTATAAAAGTGGGAAACAGTAGTACTAGAAACACCAGCATGTTATGAAAAATCAGTACTTCTCAGAATTTTTTTAAGTTCTTGCTTTCTGTGGTGTTCCCACATTACTGCACAGAGTTCTGGTTGCCATTGATGTTTTTTGAGTATTGCCACGTATTCTTTTTTGAGTCCTGCCATCATCTCAGGCCTACTCTGATGAGCTGTTATCACATGATAAAATATGTCACTGTGTCTCCTGTTTTATAGAGTTGTACATCGCTGTGGCTTGCATCGTGCAGAGACATTATTCTATTGCACAGCACAGATCACACCTAACAAAAGGATAAGTCATCAGTGCCACCTGAGAAGGAAGACCAGGACACAAACAACACAGACTGTAATCTCTGCGATGCCACAATGAAGGGACCACACCGAAGTAATTTGATAGGGACACTTGGCTTCTCATTTCTGTCTTCAGTGCTTCATAGGACCACTGTTGCAACAGCCCTATTATATGCTACACAGGTTGTGAAGACTGTCAGAAGAGTGTGTGCTGTTGTATTACAAGAGTTTAGGCCTGGGCAAGATGTTACTGCAACCCACTCCATCTGGACACTCATCAGGTGCTTCTATATCAAACATTTATGTTTGTGCAAGCTTGTCCCTATCTGGTCTGATCTTCCACCTCTTCACTTCCTTGAAGCTCCCATTGAGGCTTTCAATAATGCACTCAGATGGAAAGCAAAACCTATCTAGGACTTGCTGTGGATGATTTTTCTCTCAATCAGGGCAGTTTGTGCATCCAGGGAACAAAAAAGGTCACAAAGTGAAAAGATACAGACAGAAGAGTCTCCAAGAAAGATTTATGAGATCAGAGTCTGAGGTGTTTTGTGCTTTGAGGTGAGTTTCAAGTAGAGTAGGGCAGGGTCATGACTGCTGAGATCAAGAGACTGCTGAGGAAACATGCAGTGCTGAGGAAGGCTTATCATTCTTGTTACACCCATCCAAATGGGAGAACTGGAACCTATGCATCTGTGGATGTACCTGTGCACTCTTAGGCATCCCAGTGGCACCATCACATCCACTGTAACACCTGCCAAGCCATCTGGAAACAAGTGGAAGAACCTTCTGCATCAATGGCAAGGGCTTGAGCCTGACTGCCCATTTGTAATTTGGGACACAGCTTTTGGTTGCCTGTGAGGACACTGTGTGCCTCTTCCAGCCCCTGTAAGAGACCAGAAACTGTCAAGGGAGTTGCTGAGCTAAGGTTGCTGAGTCCAGACTGTGCTGCTCCTTGTCTCATGGGAGGACCAGCCTGGCTTGGAGACTGCTCTGCTGTCTGTCAATGTGAGGTCAGGGCTGTGGTGGGGCAGGTGTGCTGCCTGCTGGCTTCACACAGCTGCAGGCAGCACAGGCACCTCCTGCTCTCCAAGCCACCTGTGTGGGCAAAATCTGCTACTCATATATTTCATGCCTCACAGGCTGTGTGTGATGGACCCTGTGCTGGAGGCCAGTGGGCCCCTAATAGCCTTGTCCTTTTTGTCAGGCAGATCCTCTTGCTGAAAAAGTCAAGGGTTGTGTTTTCGGGTAGAGAGGTGATACAACTGCTGGAGGTGTATCAGTGCCAGAGGAGCTCATAATGGATGCTCACCCAGTGTGCTACTTGGTCCCACCCTGGATCAGGTGGTACAGGATAAACCCTCTGCTCTGGATGTGAGTAAAAAGAGACTTGGGTACTCAAGTAGTTGTTTAAGGAGAAGGGTCTGGACTGCAGGAGCAGGGGTTAGTTTTGGTTGAAGGGACTATGCTAAGCGCTTTGTCATAAGTATCAACCATCACTGAGCCTGCACTCATTTTCCCTCATACAGCTCCCAAAACTGACCTCTCTTAAGCCCTGATCATCCTTCACCTGGCTCTCAATTTGCACCGGCGATTGAAGGACATGAGGAGGAGGAGCTGACTGCATTCACCAGAATATGGACAAAGGCTTGTGCAAAATTAATGTAGCTTTCCTGTGCATAAGCATGAGGCATGGGAAAGAAAATGGTATTAGCATGAGCCATTGACACTCCTCTTTTTGTGAGGACAATAGTGGAGGAGCAGGCATGACCCTGCTGGTAGCCCACACCTGCTGCCACAGCTTCCTGGTGTTGTGTTCTCACTCCAGGGGTGAGATGCAGTTGTGTGTGTGTGGGGGGGAAGATACCCTCCAGCTCACAGGTGTTGTCTGCCATTGTTGCCACCTGTTTTTTTTGTTCCTCTGTCAGTAAAGGCACAATGCTGGTGTGACTGCTACAGAGAAAGCACTTTCCCAGCGCTGGGCATCCTTTGCAGGGGGGTTCCACCACGAGGAGCCCAACCCACAGCCCAAGGTAGGGCTCTGGCTTTCCCCAGCAAGCCCAGCAGAGACAAACAAGCCTGGACTGCAGCCAAGGACAGCTGTAGGACCTCAAGGCCTTTTTGACTTACTTCTAACACAGTAGAATAACTCCTATAAACACAAGGCTTCTGTGTACATATCTTAACATTTTTCTTCCATCATTTGGCATCTCTGCAAGACACTTTTACTTCCACTATAAATTTTCTGAGCTTTCACTCCCTCTTCCTATCTCCTCGAGCCAACAAGGAGCCATTTTTTGGTGGCTTTCTCAGAAGCATCTCTTTTCTGCACTTAGAGGGCTTGCACTGTTTTTTTCTCCTAGGAATTTACTTCGTCTCCCCCTTCTCAAGTGTACTTTCTGGATCAACATTCACAGCTTCTCCAGAAGTTCACCACCCTGCTTATGGTGGTTTTGCTTGTGCTTTGGTTTGTTGTGGTAGAGATGAAGACTAGAGGCTGAGGAATGTGGCTGGGGGACACTGTAGGGCTCAGACTGTGCAGGAAAGGCAAATGAGTATGGACAGGTTTCATGCAGCTCTGAAGGCTGCTGCATTAAAGAAGGCTCTTGGCAGCCAGGGAGGTGGGAGATAGTGAGAATCAGGATTCCACATCCTAGCAGGAAAGGGAAAAATATGAATCTGAACCAGATAAGAGTGCCTTGAAAAAATATAGACCAGCTTGGAAAAAAACCCCAAACCAACCCCGACATAATTTATTGTAGTTCAAGCAGATAAAAGAAGCATATAAAATTGATTCCACAGGAAGTTCAAAATAAGTGCATGGGAAAGATACAGGCATTTATATATATGTGTGTGTATATATATATATATATATGTCTTCCACCCAGAGTCTCTTATAATTGAGCTGAGGCTCAGTAATAACTCTCAAAGGTTTCTTGTCTTGTCCATCAGCCCCTAGCCAGACAGCATCCCTCTATGGCATTAGACTGGAAGAATGATGGAGTAAACAATGACATTAAAACAGGTGAAAGGGAGATGGATTCACAGAGCATTATGGGTTGTCTGGTGTTTAGGTACAGGCAGAGACTTCATCAATCCTTCTGACTCCAGTGCTGCAATATTACTTATTCAGCCGGCTGTAAGAGGAAGGTATTATGTACGAGTGTCACAGGGGTGAAACGCTTCACTCAGAGACCTCAAAGCCATCCAACCCCCCAGTTTCTTGTTTAGCACAGAGAATGACTGACTGCCTCCACAGCTGAGGGAGCACAGAGTTCCTCGTGCATCCAAATGGCTGCAGCTTAGGTTTCAGCTATACTGAGCTGCTTACTTGGCAAAGACAGTTAAGGAACAGCTGTATCAGCACTTGTATTGCACAGATTTGTCTAGTTTTTAATGTATTTTTATGGGATTTATAGGGATTACATTTTAACCTTCACAAAAAAACCAGGTGAAAACAAGGTGAATTCTTTCATACATTATGCTATCCAGCTCTGCACATACATCATGCTATGAAGTGCTGTTTTTCCATAAGCATTCTCCCTGAATTCTCAGAGACAGTAAAAAAAAAAGGAAGGTGAAATTATCACATTTTGCCACTGTCACCAGTGAAAGTTCAGAAATACAGAAGTCTAGTTCTGTATCTATACATTCACTAAACTTCTTCATGCAATCATTTACACTGTACTGGCACTTACAGTGACAGAATAGCTGCTTCTGATGCCTGGTACTGTGAAAGTTTAAAGATCTGGAAAACGGCAGCTTTTCTGCTGAGAAATCCTTGCTCCCATGAAAAGGGTAGGGCATGATGGTGTATTTCCTTTGGGAGAGGGCATGGTTCACAGTATGCTCTGGCTTTTTAAATTTTTTTCTCTTCTCTGAGGACGTTACTGGCAATTTCCACAAACTGCAGTCCAGCACTGTGCTTGCAGAGCTGGAATCACATTATGGACATAGTGGATGTTTAAAATTTGAGTCTCATTGTTGAGCTTGGTTTTGTGCCTCACACCCCTACAAGATTGATATCCAGGTCCCAGATCCACTGTGGAACCTATTCAAGGACTCTGGAGTTCTTGCCTGGTTTTGGCCAACATTTCTTAACATCAAAGTAATTCAAGTGAAACCTCTCTGCTCAAAAGTTTGCCAGGACTGAAAATTCATTGGGCATAGCTCATAACTCTTAAAAATAACTCTATATGAGTAAGAGCTGAAAATGCTGAAACATACTGTATCTTCAGCACCAAGCAAGCTCAAACTCCATCCTTCCCCACTTGACCATCCAACTCCCTTGTCTTGAAATCAGTCTTTGCCCATTCCAGATACCCTCATTGCCACTTACTGTTGACACTGACATCTCTTGTTTTCCCGTAAGTATTGTCTTGCTTGTGCCATACGTTTTGCTCGTTGCTGCCAAGAGAGAAGGGATAAATGATTGCCTATTTTTCTGTTTCAAATGCTTTCCTCAGGTAGTAAAGTACTGACATCTACAGACTGCACGTCTCTGTTTCTTTTGAGTCAAAGGATTAACCCTTTATCTGTGCTGTCTTGCATCCAGACATAAAATCAGACACCTCCTATAGTGTGGAGAGACTATGACCTCTTCTCCTTTTACAAGGACCAAGGCACTCACCCTTCTCCGCTGCCATGTTATACCAATGATGACACCCAGGCATGCAAAGCCAACCACCAACATGCTGCCTCCAATAGTTACTCCAGTTGCCAAATATCTAACCCAAATGGGAGCTTCCTCTGTGGAAGAAGAAAAGTATTCAGAGGCAGATACAAAGAGAAATATGAGGGGTTTTGGGCGGAGGCAGGGGTGTGATGCTAATTTCCATACCCACAGAGTAATGAAGGCTGATCTTCTTGTCATTGTCTTCTATGAGGTCACAGTTCCACAGCCCTGCAGAACTGACTTTCACCTCCACCTTTGCTTCATGCTGCTTTGACTTCTTGATGTCCATCTGAGTCCCATTCACACGTTCCCAGCGCAGGTGGGCGTTGGATGGGAGTGGACGAGAGACCTGGCAGATCAGGGTCATCTCAGCCCCTCTGGTGAGTGGCCCAGCAGGGTTAGCTGAGACTGTAAAAGTAAGAAAAGGACATGTGAGAGGGAGAATGGGAAGAGGGGTCCATCTATACTCTTACGGCTTCCAGGTCTCTGCAGGTCCTCATCTCCTAACCCACTTTTCTTCCTCTCACCTTTCATCACCACCAGCTCTATGTTGCTCTGCGTGTATCTTCCATTGTATGCCAGCTGGCATTCATACTGCCCAGAGTGGTTGAAATGGACTTTGGGGAGTTTCACTTCTATGGTGCTTTCAGGTTTCCTTTCAGGTATCTCAAACTGAAAGTGTCTACTTTTTTTGGTCTCATGCTGTTTCTGTGCGGTGACATTGAAATCAAGTAGCTCATAAGCAGACGCATTTTCCTCTTGTTTCAAGTTCAGTTTTCCTGTGAAACCTTCTTTCCATTTTATCTTCTGAAAGTTCAGACACCATGACAAGGTGACAGAGCTATCAACAGTTGCATACTTTCTTACCAAGTCTGGATTCTGAAAACCTAAATTCAGAAGAGATAAAAGAGTACAGAGGCAGGGAAAGCCATGGCTACACTGTGTCCACCTTTGATCTGGAGAGATACACACTGTGCTCAGCTGAAAGACGACTTGGAGAAAAGCCACAAGATACCCCAGGAAGGATAAACAGTGTCTAAAATTAGGTTTAGAGAGCAAAAACTTCTAAGCTCACCAGAGCTGAGAAGCACAGAGTCCAAGGAGAGGAGGATCTCTTAGGGCAAGTCTGAAGAGGAGAATGTACTCAAGTGTGTAACAGAGGTCAGGCAGGAAAACAATCCCAAAACTGCAGTGGTGGAATGTTGGAAGCCCTGGAAAATCAGCCCTGAAGTACCACTGGGATGCTGGAAAGTAGAAGCTCAGCTTATGAGCTCGTTACTGAGCCTTTATGTGAGTTGGGTTTTTTTGGTTTTTGGTTTTTTTTTGGTCACATACCTAACACCTTTATATCAAAGGAGATGCTCTGATTAATAAATGGAGAGTCTGAATGGACATGACACCTCCAGGTCCCGCTGTCCATAGCCTTCAGTTGCATCAGCCGCAGTGTGTATTGTTGATGGATCTTGTCTTGGGAGACTGGGGAGACTGTATTATTGTTACTGTTAAACACTCTGATGTCGAGACGGGGTAGAGGGGGGGATGCATTATGCATCAAAATCAGCTCAGGGACTTCATTTGGCAGGAAGTGCCCATTTAAAGAGATTGTCACTGCAAGGACAAAAAGCACAGCCAGTAAGTCAACTCCTCTTCCTGTGAGAGAAGGACAAGTATCACAGCAAAGAGAATATGGATACTTCATGCTCTGGAAATGGAGAAGACATGAACTATGAAAACCCAGGCCAGAAGGAATGGCAGCTGGATAAAGAATCCCAGCAGAGATGTCTCTCTGTGCTCTATGGTCTCCTCCCCCCTCACTTCTTCATGGATAAATGCCCTCTAAACACTCACAGTTGAAGACATGCAGTGAGATTCTGACTGTGTGAGAGCCATATTCACAAGTGTAGTTGCCAGCATCAGAGAGTCTCAAGTCCCACACCTTCAGACATTTACTGTTGGGCTCTATTTCAGATCGCTCAGTCATGGGGGCTTTGCCTTTTGAAAAAATAAGCTTGGTTAGAATGGAAGAGGTTTCTCAGCCATATGCTGAGGAGGAGGGGTGGCAAATTGGAAGTCTTACCCTTCAAATTTGTACTTCTAAACAACCTTATAGGAACTCTGTTGTACTTCCAGGTCACATCTGTCTGATGAGGTATGTCTCCGCAGTTCAAGGTCACTGCCTGTCCTGCAAACCCAATCTGTAGTTTGTCTTGCTGGGCCATAATGGGGATCAGACCTGGAAGTCAATACCCACCAAAAAAGTCATAAGTTCTCTTTCTGAAGGGTGGCTCACTGAATATATCCATACAATGAATACAGACTCCAGAAAGACACAAATATTTTTCCTTCCTTTCCCAGATGCTGGGAATCAATCAATCCCTTTTCTTCTCAGCTCCTTAACTACTCTCCCCTCCGCTTTGTGCTTTTTATCTTGTTAATGGCTATTCTGTTTCACATACACTCAGAAACAGGGAAAATACCAGCGCTTGTGATTCAACATTCACAGTTGTGGGATGTCAATAGTTTTACTGGAACAACTTTTTTTCACTGGTCAAAATTTGGTTGTCCCACTGGTAGCAAAGACAGGACAGCACACTCCAGCCCTTCTTCACTCCCCAGAGAAGACTTGAGGCAGAAGTGGCAAATTTGCTCATCCTTCTTCCAAGTTTTGCATGGAGAAAGATTAAAAGCCCAGGGAAATGAAAGGATAAAGTTAAAAAAAAAAAAAAAAAAAAAAAAGGCTTGTCTAACATCAGCTTCCTGTTCTTCAGATGAGGGCTATGAAGTAGGATGTATAAGGCTAAAGAAATATTTAGAAGTGGTTTCTTGGAAGAACTGCTTCTTTTCCTTCATTGTAAAGAGGATTTCTGCAGGAGACCATGTCTAAAGGCAATGGAGTTGCCAGAGGTACAAATGGGAGCAAGGGGATTGTGGTCTCCTACCTCACTGCTGGTAAGTGCTCAGAGCTGCATAACCACCAGATGCTTCAGGTGACCCTAGTACTGGAGAGCCACAGATATGCAAAATAAAAAGTTTACATGAGTGTAAGGGAGGTTTTTCCACAAGTTACATATTCTCCAAGAGCACAGGTAGTTTGCAACATTGCCTACACAGGTTTCCAAAAGTTAAATGTTGGACCACATAAAAGGATGAACTTGTCTTAAACTGTGAAATTATAAAATCTATTAATAAGGGTTGGTATCTTTTTCTTTGTTTTTGGTGCTAGGGTGCACAAAAAAGTACCAGTCTTTCGTCTGCAACAAGAGAATTCATAGCTGAGTATCTGAGAAATGTAAGCTTGGCCTTCTTCAAATGCTTTCCTTTCTTGGAAAATGAACACTATAAAGACCAGCAAATCTTGTTAACATTAACGTAGAGCAAACCAGCAAGCCAGTAGCATTTGTAAAGGTAAATCTGTGATGAGAAATAGATTTTTGCTCAAACTGCTGGAGGCAGTGTGGAGGGCAGTATTTTCCACTCTGTGCTCAGTGTGCATCCTGGCCTCACAAAAATCCCACTCCTGCATCTTTCCAGGGTAGCTTCTTAAACCTGGTGATGCCCTGGACACTCTGGTTTTGGCTGGTAGGCTCAGCATGCAGGTTGGGAACAATCTAAATCCCAGAGACTGAGATGTCCATGCTACCTCTGAAATAACAGAGCCCAGATGTAGGGAGCCCTTCAGTTTCTAGTCCCTCTGTCCCAGCCTCCACTGCCTGGCCCCACAGAGAGCTGTTGGGCAGTGAAGGGGTGGGCCAAACACAGCAGCATGGCTGGAATGAACCTGTGGAATAAACCCTGGAGGTTTTTTATATGGCAAACTGGGAGAAGCTAAAAACACTCCAAATGTTGTGAGGCTTGTGGAAAGGCTGTAGGAACAAGGAGGATTTGCTGAGCCAAGGACTCACCCAGATGTAGAACCAAGAACATGACAAGTGTGCTGCTTGCCACCTTGCTCCAGGACTCCATTGCTGTGGGAATGCTTCTCCCTGCTGTGGACCACAGGGCTGGAAATGCTGCAGTGCCAAGGGATGTTATCCTGGAAGACCCAAATGCTTTGTTAATAATGGTTGATAATGGTTAATATAATGTTAATATTGGTTGACCCAGGTGGATGGGGCCCAAGTTCCCGATCAGTGTCCACCACCATCCCTCAGTGCAGCAAAGTGAAAACTCATTGGTAAAGTCACCTGCACCCTGTGTTTTAGCAAAGAATCCAGCTGCAGTGTTCCCCCTAGAGTTTGGTATTGAAGATTACATTTTCCTCATCCCTAGGTTTCTGGCATTTATTGGACTGCAGGTGTTTGTACTGCCAAGAGTTCTGTTCTTTTTTACTTCTCTATGGTGAGTTATCATTGCTCTTGCAGCAATTAATACTAAGCACACACAGGGCTACATTAGCAGGAGCGCAGCCAGTAGGATCAGGAAACTAATTATTTCCCTCTATTTGGCACACCTGAGGTCTCATCTAGAATTCAGGATCCAGTTTTGGGCCCCCAGCACAAGACAGGTGCCAACAAACTGGACAAATTCCAATGAAGGGCTCCTGGGCTGGTGAGGAGAGACAGAAGGTTGGGTTTGGTAGGGAGTAGAGAGCCAAGGTAAGATCAGATTTCAGTCTCTCATTATCTAAAGGTTATTACCTCAAAGAAGAAGCCACATTTTTCTCAGAGCTATACAGGGGAGGAACGGGAGGCAGGAGACATAGATAGGCTGCAGCAAGAGGCCATTTACTTGATAAAAGGAGCCCAGCTGGGAGCAAGAATATAGACTTGAGACCTCCAGGGGTCCCTTGCCATCTAAGTATTTCCATGCTATTTTGTGATTCTATTATTAAGGCCATCTTTAGGCTATTATTAATACTTTTTTTGTTTTTTGTCTACTTATGCGCATGAGGGGCTGTACAGAGAACTTGAGCTTCATCTAAAGCAAGAGAGATTTCATCTAAACTAAACCAGCATCTGACTGCTGACACATAAAGAACAAACTGTTTTAAATGAAGACTAGGGAAATTTCAACAAATATAGATGAGCATATTATCTGAGCTGAAGCATCCGAACCACAAAAATTCCACATCCTCAAGTGAAGGGTCAGGCAGAAGCTGGCAAAGTTCAAGGGACAAGCCATAGGAAGTGAGCTGAACAAAACAAGTCCTGTTTTAATGGAGTATGAGAATACACTGTGGATGTTACCAACTGAGAAAATCAGATATCAGAAGTAAAAGTGATGAGTAGTGGAGATGTGGAAGAGATGTCCAAGCTCAAGGAGATCTGGATGCCTAATGAAAAAATTTACATCAGTTTTCAGAGGAGCCAGTAGGATAGACAGTGGGATAGTCACTCAGCTCTAGCTGATAATAGAAACCTCCTACTATAGGCAGCATGGTAGGCTGAAGGCTAGAATTATTATGGGATTGAACTCAAAAGAAATTAAAGAATAATTGTATACCATATTTATATGTATTGTGTGCAATACTGAATATATTATATTAGAGGATAATTTATTATTGAAATTAATTTCAATCATCAGAACACACAAAACTATCAAGGAGTAGATGCAAAAATCAGCCCTACATTGACATGGAGACCAGGTCAACCTGACCAACAATCTGACACCTACAAGGACATACACATGTATGCATATGGAAAAAACTGTTGCAAGTGCAAGGCAGCAGCCATGTGCACCACCAGAAGAGACAGAGGTGGCAAACAGTCTATTCAGTCAGAGAATATTAGTGGCTTGTCTCATGCAAAGCAAAAAGCCCACCCCAGACCCAGGGAATATTTGCATGAGCTGTTTTGGGCAAAAATAGTAAAATGAAGGAGCCAGTGCATGTGGGAGTTTGATCACTTCTAACAAGATGCAGTAGCAGTGACCAAGCTAAGCTACAGAATAAAGAGGGGGGCAACAACAATGCATCTGTATTCATATCACTCCGAAGAAACATCTACAACTGAGAACTGGCACAGGGCCCTGTGTAAGACCCTTTCCTGAGACCACAGAAGAAGCCCCATGCATCCCCCACCCCAGTGGGACCAGCAGGAAAATTCAGCCCCTACTCTAAGTACACCTACAAATTAACAGGGTCAGTGTTGGGTTTCAGATACCTTGAGTCGTTAAAGTTTATATAGGATCCAAATGTAATGCTACATGGAAAAAATCATTGAATTGCTGAGTCACACACTATTGTTTTGTTTTGGCTGGGAATCTCTATTTTCCTGTCAGTGTATGGCTTAAATTTGCTCTTTACCTTCTTGCTTCTGGTTATTGAGTGAAATCAAACAGGGGCACCATGGGACCACTGAACTGCTGATCTTGTGCAGGTTGGTAGATGCAGATTGAAAAACCTTTGTTTTTCTATTTCTTCTCATGGTTTCAGGCATCCTGGGCTCCTACTTCATTCATGCTAATCTTTGTATTTCTGTGGCAGGTCTCTACCCTATATTTACCATCTACGTTTTACAAATCAGTGGGGAAAACAGGTTGCCTTCAGCTAGAATTCCTTTTTGTACACTTTCTTTCTCTCTGTTTACTTCTCATGCATGGCACTGCCTACTCTTTCTATCGCCTTCTGTATCCCTCCAGGTCACATCACAGGCAGTGCTACTCTGGAGTTTACAGATCCCAGTGAACAAGACTCTGCTGTGTTAGCCAAGCAAGCTGCACTCATTAGCAGATGCTTGTAGCAGACCACAAACCTCCTCACAGGCATCCCAGCTGTATCTGATGGTGGTATTCATAAATTAAGCGGTGTCAGGGAATGTCCCCAGGCACTGGAACAGATACAACAGTCCTGTTAAATTGCTAGAACATTTCCTGACGAATTTTTGGCCCAGGACAACTCTCACTCTCCTGAGCAACTTCCAGGATGCATTTAGGTATTATAGCAGGGGCCAGGGACCACTCCCATTATGCAGCTGGCATTCAGCCAGTTCATTTTTGGAGATTAAAAGAGTTTAACAGCCCAGACCATCTCATGCCAGTTGGCCTCAGGTGCCAGAAACAGTCCAGGCATACTTGATTTATTAGCACGTTCACCTACAGAGGATGAGGGCTCCCTCCCAAGTCAGCATTGATTTCCATTTCATTTTAATTTCCTTCTTGACTTCTTTTAATAATCCCTGACTCCCAGAGGGATAGGAAAAGGAGAGCTGAGGTAGTGAGCGGTCTTCTGGAGGGAATGATGCCTGGAGAACATCTGCTTTGGAGACAGACTAGCAGACCCTTGCTCCCTCCAGTGCCAAGACTCAGTGGGTTATGGCTGCAGAGACCCCTCCCCTGGGCTGGCACCAGCATGATACAGGAGGAAATTGAAATTATAAAAAAACCCACCAAAAACTCATAAACCACTCCTGATGCAGAGTAGGCCACCTCCCTCTCCCAGCATGCTCCTGCCCCTCTTTCATGCAGTGTGGTTTTCATGTTTACTTCTCTTGTTCTTGCTTGTGGCTGTGCTTTTCATCTGGCAGCAGCTTCCTCTGCCGAGGTTTGGGGGCCCTGTATCACCATCAGCACAAGGGCTCTCACACCTCGGCCTCTGCACTTCCCCTTGAGGTGGCTGCCGGGGGAGGTCTGAAAGATGCAGCTGCCTCTTGTACTTGCACACCACTTTGGCCAGGCTTCGAGGTTACAGTTTCTCAGGGAGGATCACCTCTTTTTTTTTCTCAGTTTCAACATCTAAAGCAAGGCTGATCTGACTCTTTCACTGAGTAGTGGTTTCTCTGTAATTACTTATTAACATGAAAGCAAACATATGTAAACAGCGGGCAGGGTAGAAGACCAAATGCAAAAAAATAGCCCACAGAGGACAAAGAGACCTTTCTGGAGAAGGCAATTTCCTGGTCCCCACTGTTCATCTGAACTCAGAAGCATGAACTGCCCCCAAGCTGTTGTGCAGACACAGACCAGACTGTCTAACCCTGCCTTCCTTTCCCCTTGAGGCCATTCCTCTGCAGGCAGCTGCTGCCCCTGGGAGATGCTGGAAGAGAGAAGTGCTGGGGCAGGGTTGGTGGAACTGGGTGGGAGAAAGCTGCAGATCCACTCAGAGACAAGGTCCCATCATCAGGATGTGGTAAGGTGGCGAGGCCACTGTGCCAGCACCAGCCGAGCTCTCTTCAACCCTCAAGTTCCCCTGGCCCAGCCCCATGCTTGCATCCACATGGGAGTCACAAGAAGGGACTCCATCTTAGCTGCCTGCTCTGCTCCCTATGGCCTCTAACCCCTCCAGCACCCTAACGGGAAGCCAAGACCTGCCTTTTCCTTTCAAACTCACTTTCTGAGTTACATCCTCTCCACAAAGCAGCCCTTCTTTCCTTCTAACCCTCCTCTTTTTGGCTCTGCAAAGTAGTTTGCAACTGCAAGACTTTCTCAAGCTGCTGGAGGCTGTGACTAGCTAAAGCATGGAGATGTCCTCTGAAGGCTCACCAACCATCACCCACCCAAGCCATATGTGTGAATGGTATCACTAACAGCTGCCAGAACGGGAAAAGTAAGGTCTTTCCATGCAGCATACCCCATGTGCAGCCCAGACCAGAGAAGGATCTACATAGGTATAGATAAGGTCAGATCAGCAAAATGGCATACACCTGTCTGTTAAGAGCAAAAATGCATCTGTTACACCTGGGGAGCCCAGGAGATACCCCTCCTTATTTTTTTTTCTGGCTGAAGCAGATCAGGTGGGCACCACCCCTGGGCACTCAAAAACCACGAGTGGGAACAGGAGAGACGCTCAGTTTAGATGAGGCAATCCCTGCTCTACTGCTGTAAGCTTTGTCTGCCATGATTGTGAAACACGGGGGAGCGTAAAGAAGAAGCCTGTGAATTGATTTGAGGCTTATGTGCACCAGGGACTTAAGAGGACCGCTCAGTTTATAGCAGAGAATGCTAAGTAGTAGCCTGGGCTCAACCTCAGAGGAATATCTGAGGTGGCTGATGAAGGCTGAGTAGGGTACGTCACCTGAAAGTTGAAAAATCCGATCAGAAATGCAGCTCCTATTTTCAGCAGTGCCGTGCAGCAGCCCATGAAAGGGGAAGGCAAGTGTCCTTAAACTGAAAGGATCCCTCTTTCTCCAAGAAACCCTACTCACTCAGCCCTGAGTATGTGGATCATGCTGCACTGGCAGCCGGTGCTGGGCAGGGAGCCAGTCAGCCTGCATTAGCAGAACAGACCCCTCTGGTCTCAGCTTATACAGATGCAAGCAGACATCCCTAGTTAGCTAGGGACCAGCATCTTAGTTTTCAGCCTTTTTTTAGAATAAATTTCCCCTTCCTGGAGGGCATATCGAGAAGGTGATAGCAAGTGGCAGATGGTGGAGAGCTGCTCCCCAGTGCATTTCCAACCCTGGGGGATATATGGTCACCAATAACAGGCTCTCATACTGTTAGTTTTTCCCTCTGCATGGGTTTAAATGATCTGTGAGGTCCCCGGACTCTGACAGGTTGAGCTTTCTGTAGGTGCCTTTTTTTTTTTGCCCCTCTCAGGGAAAAATCCAGGGACACAAACACTTCTTGATTAAAATTAAAAAGCCTCAGAGAACTGCACAGCCAGAAATGTTACTGAGTCAAAGCTTCAAGATGCTTTTAGATCAGACCTTTAAGTGGGACAAAAAAAATCCATCTGTACCAAAACAGCAGCTCTTGTGGAATAGCATAAAGCCAGTTGGGCTCTTTTCTCAGAGAAAGAAAGAGAGAAAAGAGAGAAAGAGAGACAAAAAGAGAGAAAGAAAGAGAGACAAAAAGGGAGAAAGAGAGAAAGAAAGAGAGAAAGAAAGAGAGAAAGAAAGAGAGAAAGAAAGAAAGAAAGAAAGAAAGAAAGAAAGAAAGAAAGAAAGAAAGAAAGAAAGAAAGAAAGAAAGAAAGAAAGTTTCCTTACCTCTTTTTCTTGTTGTCTTCCTCTGTGCTTCTGTCTCCTTGAGTTTGTCACCTGCTGTAATTGATCTCACCCAACTACATCTGAAATAAAAGAAGAATGAAGCTGATGTTCAGACAGCAGCTCAACAGACGTTGCCCTTGATGCCTCCTCCTCTCCATCTGGAGAGTCAGCAAGGTCTTGCTGCCAGTTCCTGTTCCGCTGACATCTGCCAACTTCTTTAGGTAGATGGTGATTTTCCAAAAGCACGTGATTTCATCTCTGGGTGTGTACAGCAATGGAGACCATAACAGAAGGCAATGTATTGCAGTGCATGGGAAAATGTGTGTGTAAAACAGAGAGAAACTATTGGCCATGGCTGATGGGAGGCCATGACAGGGCTGAAACTTAAATGTGAATGGTTGGAAACTGATTCTGCTCTACAGACAAAGAACACTAGCAAATTAATGTGTTAGCTGAGCAGATCCAGACCCAGCCCAGCACAGCAAGGGGAGAAGATAAAATGAACAAAACAAGATTCATGGGTCAAGATAAGTTTCCCTTCTTTGTAGGGTGGATGAGGGGGCTTTTGTGGTTTTCCACCTACATATGGTGTCTCTCTCTGAATTGCGGCCTCAGCCAAGATGGTGGAAACCCACTGAGATTTATTTTATCTCCGTGTCACATACTCTTCATCTGGCAGTGACTTGCCCCTTTGTTTGGAGAGTGGGGATGCAACACATCACCAGGCTTTGGAAGAGCAGGGACAGATAAACACATAGAGGAGCAGGGACAGACAGATGCAACACAGAGGCTCATCATGGGCCACCAGGTGTGAAAGGAACAGCACAGATCAGGCCCTGAGCACAGAATCTGGACCACTGGTTGTGACTGGAGAAAGGTGAAGCTGTCTCATCCAGGGAAAGAACCACATGTGCGAGACTTGAACTTCCAGTGGGACATTGGCTATGGGATGGGAGGGGATGAGTATCCGCTTAGTATCCAGAGCCTGTGAAAACCCTGTTCTGCAAAAAGCTTTCATCCGAGAGCCTGCTGCATCACATCAGTATCTCCAAAACACTCTTGTGTCTGCAAATAGAAATGACCCTTCTGCTTGAGCTTGTAAGACCCTGTCAACTTGGAGCTTGGAGCTCTGGGGCATTGATGACTCAGTTCACACTGATTCTGGCTTGTATGTTTTCTCCTCAGTATGCTGTAATGCAGAAACATTGGCATGTTTTTAAACAGTTGGTTTATGTCACTGCAAGTAACTACCAGAAGGAGCATTCCCTGAGGGGGTAAAGTTTCCAAGATACACTTGAACTTGCTGCAGGGTTGCAAGGAGAAGCAGGGCTGTGGGTCTGAGGTGACAAAGCTTCGTGCTTGGCCCACACACAGAATCATTCTCACTCCAGGGGGTGATTCGGGAGGCAGCCTCATCCCTCAGAGCTGCTACAGCTGTGTGGTGAACAGGTACCTCTGGGACCGAGGGTCACAGTGTGTGGTGAGGGGTTTGTATCGCTTTCATCCAAGCATCTCAAAGTGCTTTGCAAGCATTAATTAAACATCAGAGTCCAGGACGGATGAATAATATTAACCAGACAGTCTCTCTCCTGAATGTAGTATTTCTCATAAATATTTAGCTGGTTTTTAAATTCCACACGAGGCACGTTCTCACCTTGCTGGGACAGTTTCTGTATTGCACCCGAGGGGGAAGTGAGGCTTACCCAGCATGGCACACCGACCCTGCAGCAGACTGAGCAGGACAGTCTCAGCACTACTACACACCCCTTCCCCCTAGGCAAGTCTTCCTGGTTTTCTCCCCTGCAGAGAGACTTCCCACCCACCCTGCTCTCACTGGCTTTCTTTGCTCTAATCCCATCACCAGTAATATTTTTGCAGGCTGATGTTGGAAAGTAACAGATTCTTAGAGACAGGAGGCTCCCAGGCTATGCTGGGAGGGAGGTCACAGTCTGCAGGGACATGAAGTCTCTCCAAGGAAGAGCAAAAAAGGGACAAATGGATCTCAGAAATCAGATGTTGAGAGGACCTTTTATTGACTCCAGTGGAAATCCAAGAAGCCTCCAGAGGTAGTCTCCTGAAAATGAAGTTGCCTGTATGCCACTGAGGGCTGGGAGTGTGCCCATGAACTCTGATGTGTAAAGGATACCCAAATGCATCAAAAAATTAGTGATTCCTCAGTAGTGTTGGACAGAAAGAAGGCCAGGTGTTACACATCATGAAAGCTGTATCTTCTGGTGCTTGAATGTCAGCAGCTTCAAAGGCCAGGAGCTTTCTCTTTGAGGGGCCCCAGCACAGCTATGTAACTCAGAAAGGAGGAAGGCTCCCAGGTTGTGCTGGGGAGAGGTTCCTCTCTGCAGGTGCTCAGAGGCTCCTTGTAGAAGTTTAAATTGGGAAAAGAAGCTCTTTAAGCAGATACCATAATGGTTCATTTGCTGATCAAATTCTGAAAAATCAGGAAACCTTCAGAGACGTTCTTCATGAACAAGGGGTCCATTGTATTTTGGCAGGAGGTGTGAGGTCTGATGTGCCGGGAAGTCAAAGACTGATCAGAGACACTGGAAGGACAGATGGTTCAAGAATCACCAACTGGAAAACTGTGTCAGCAAAACTGACAGGAGCTAAAGTGAGTCTAACCAAAACGAAGACAAAATTAAAGGTGTGACTGAAATGCAGCAGGCAGGAGAGAGGTGTCTGGGGGAGTTTTTAAGGACCTGCACGGGATGGATATTTCTTACTATTTTGCTATTATTCACCTTGGCAAAAGGAAGAGGGAGAAGTTGGTGACAGTATTTGTTATGATGCACAGCTGGGAGGGTGAGGGCTTCCAGAGAGGGTCTGGAACATCACACTGGAAGCAGCTTCAGGCTTGGAACACTGAAATGGGGTGCAATTCAATAGCACGAGCACCGAGGTCTTGCTTCCGGGCATTAATTCTAAAAAATTTTGCTGTAGGTTCTCGACCTGAAAAAGCAAAGGGTGAGCAGGATATGGGAGCTGAGTCACGGGTATTCACAGCACAAGAGGAACAAATGGTGGCTGTGCCCGAGAATGCCGACACGGGTGGGCGGGAAGTCCCCGTCGCGCGGGGACACTAGATGGCGGCACCAGCCCGAGACAAGAGGTGGGAGGGGCGATGCCGGGGGGGAACCAAGGGCTGTCGCCCCCCGGAACCGTCCTGGGTGGGTGAGACACGCGTGATGGATTTCTTGTGTTTTTCTCAACCATTCGATTTCTGGTACATTGAAAATATTTATCTGATTTTTGCACCTGTAGCGGTATCCTTGTGGAAAAGCATCAGGTCTCTTTTCTTCATATGACATTTGCTATATTTGCTGTTCCTGCTTTTTGACTCTACCTGGCACAGATTTCCACAGTCGTTTGCTTTATTGTACAGATTCTTGGTCCCTTAGCTTCAGCTGTACTGGTTTTCCTTGTGCCATCTCAATTCCCCCAGTGTTAAGAAATATTTTCCTAGTTTCTAGTGTTGTGGTGATCTATTCTTTATCCTGCAGCACTCAGGAAGCAAAGCTTCCTGTGGCAATAGGCAGTTATTTCTGCATTGGTGGCAGATGGGTTTTGAGCATTTTTCATTGAGGTCTATCAAATAAAACAGCTCCATGAATGCTCTTGTCATTTTTGGTCCCTCTATCTTGTCGGTAATGCTCAGCTGCATAAAGTGCCCTGCTGGTTACCAAAGCAAGATTGCAATATCTGTGAAGCTTCAGATACCATTCTCAGCTGGTGTCACTGGTATTTATTTACAGCCATGTCTGAGGCTTCATAGCCTTTGTAAATGGTGTCACCATGACCTATGCAGATTTTATGCATTTCAGCCACCATTGTCCTCTCTATTACAAATAAAGTAGTTTCTGGACCTGGTAGAGGTATTACAATGATTGTGGAAAGTGCCTGCCCCAGACCCAGGTCTTGCAATGTAACCGTGCATAATTGCATGAATGCCTCTGGTAAAACTGGCTCCAGGTATCATCAGTTCTTAGTGAAAAGTCACAAGGCAAGAGTACCAGTATTGCACTAAATAATCCAGTGCTCAGCTTGGTTTTGCATCTTGAAACAGCTTGCACCTTCTCCTTGCCCCGTTGGAGCTGCAGGGACAAAGAGGGCAGTGGATCAACCCTGCATGAGGTGAGTGGGACAGCTCTGCTGTGTGTCTGAGACTGGCCCGGGGGTGGGAAGAGAGGAGAAGCATTAAACTGTTGTCATCAGAGGCAGCAGAGAGGCCCAAAAGTATCTGAATGAAGATATGAGTTACCAGTGCTCAAGGAGGTAATCAGCAAGAAGGCCGAGTATGTAGATGTCATGAAAGTACTTAAATTTGTCAGATGAGAGAATGACAAGAGCTTTGGAGGCACAGAATGAAGCTGTGCTCATCAGCAACAGGAAGGCAAATGAAATCCAGCATCACTGTTCTCAAAGTCACGTAGCTGGAGGGCAAATGTAAACTGCATGAATACTTCTGGGCTTTGACTTCCTGTAACTGTGCCAGGTCAGGCAAGAGCACAGAGCATCATGACAGGCATTTCACTGAGGTCCCAGTGAATAGCTCATTACAAGTTCAGTGCTGTTTGCTGGTGAACAACAGTCAGCAGAGCAGATGAGATGTCAGGAGCCATGAAGGGTAGGATGGAAGCAATGCAGAGAAATGCACCGCGCCTCCAGTGCTGCCTAAGCCAGTGCTGCTCCCCCACTGGGATGCTGCCTTTGCTTCCAGAACAAAGAATCCAAGGACAGTTGACTACATGTAGAGACTGACCTGAGCAAACTGTCAGGGAGAAAGTCCCAAAAATCTGGGATTTGTGCCTAAAGGGCAATGAGTCAGGAGGGGATGGGAAAATAAGAAAAAAAATCATGTGATGAAAGGACATAGAATGTAGATGTAGAAAAGAATGACTTGCTGAGAGATGATATATTGAGAATTCCTCTTCCAGAATTTGTGACAGAAGAAAACAGATGATGGAAATGGAAAACTTTTATTTAAAAACTGATAAAGAGAAACCATTTTCACACAATGAATAAGTCCTAGCAGACTCACCATCACATTAGTAAGTACATCCTTAGCTGGAGGAGAGTGACAGAGAACCCTAACATCAATGTGAGAAAATGTGAAAACTGTGAGAAAGAATAAATGAATGAAGAAACAGAAACAGCTGAACAAGGGCGGGGGGGGGAAGCAAAATGGAGATACTGAACCTGTGTTTTTTTCTTACCGAGTAGCATTTAATTTCCCCTTTCCCACCACCAAAATGTCAGAAACAAACAGATAATTTCAGTAAAACAGAACTGAAAGAGAAAGAAAAGGTAGCAAAATCCTTAGTAGCTGCTTCACACAGGCAGAAGTTCCTGGCACTGCCAATAGGCATGATCCTCCAGAAGCACACACAGGGACCAGCTTTTTTTTTTTTTTTTTTTTTTTTTGTCAGACAGATTTATTTTAGGTTTTGCTCAAAATGGACATTTGCTCAAAATGGACAACATCTGCAGGCCTCTGAGGGGTCCCTTCTGGCACTGAATAAGCACAAGAGCAAGACAGTGTGAGGAGAGGGAGAAGAAACTGGGCAGGGGGGCAGAAAACACTCTTGGGCTGCAGGGAAGCTGGGTTCCAGCCATCTCCTGCATTGAAGTGTCCTGCCAGTGAAAGGCTGAGAGAGAGGTCATGCAGGAGGGGCAAAGGTTGGGAGAGAGAAGTGGCCCTGAAGCAGACAATATCTAGTGGCTCAAATAGCCCCAAAGAGGCTGTGCTGCCTGCCACTTCACTGCAGCAGAGAGTCTCATCTTGCCCTGGTACTCAGCTTCCAGCCCATCTGCAGGTACAGAGCTCCCATGGCTTCCTGCTGTGTTCATCCCATCCCCAGACCCTCCTGAGAGGCCTGCATGGTGCCCATCTCTCTACAGTCTGGCACACAGAGGTTCATCCCTCCATGCAGACTGACCCTGCTCCTGTCAGCACTCAGTTTGCTGGGTCTTTTCTTTCTGGTTCTCCTCCATCTCCTTCTTCTTTGGCACAGTGATTGCAACCAATCCTTCAAGTGCTGGAAAGGCAGGAGATCGTGCCTGAAGGGAAGAAAGGGGCAACATCAGGCATAGAAGGAACACAGACTGGCACAAGTCTGTTTTTCTCCCTGCCATTGAAAATGTGGTCCTACTGCTTGCCATCATGAGGCTTCTATTCCCTCCTAGAGCCAGAGAAGAGCCCCAGGGTCCCACTCTCTGAGACATGCAGCTTCTTCTGTGGAAGATTGGCTCAGTACCATTCTCTGTGGTGTCACGGCCATAAGGAGTAACAAAGACAGGACACATTTAAGAAAGAGCAAAGAATGATCTGTTTAGGGGTCAGGCCATCATCAGGTCCAATGGTATGCCAGATGTTACAACACCTTTTCAGGGAGAATAATTAAAGGCATGAAGATACGTGAAAAATAAGGTAAAAAAAATTAAAGAACCGCTTTCACATCTTGCTTAAACAAATTACTTTCTAAACAACAGAAAAGAGATAAGACTCAGGACTCCTGATCATGGTAAAGTACTTGAAGACACACAAGTATTAATACAACTGAAAAGTTTAGGTTAGTTAAAAAAGAGAATGGGAAGTGTGATCCCAGATGAGAGGAAGGGACTGGGATTTTACTGGCAGGTTTCTGCCAGGCTGCAGAAAATTACAAACACAACTCTTCAAAGATCAGTTGTGGCACCATCATTAATGGCACAGAGAGTGTGAAAGTGCTTACAAGTTATGTAGCTGATAAAGATAAGGAGCTACAGTTGGAAGAAGCAGTCTGAAAGTATCACCTGAGACCCAGATATTTTAGGAGAATGGAGCAGTAAACTGAATGACAGGGTGAATGAAATGCAACAGCATCAGTCACACTTTGGTGGGCTAAGCAGATTGAAACAGGAATTCCTAATATATAGACAATAGCTCAGCAAAAATATTCCAGTGAGCATCCAGTGTTCAACCCATGCAAGAAGAGCAAATGTAATATCAGAGAAAGCCAGCAGAGAGAGGAAGAGAACAAGAGAAGAGTCAATCTCTTTACTCAAGGCACCTCATCTGCACTCTGACAAAGGATGAGCCCACCAGGGAGACTGTGCAGAAGAGAAGGGCAGGAGGACCATCTGTGAATAGAGGATATGTGCTACAGCAGAGGAGCTTTGTTAACTCAGCAAAGCAAGGCCATGGGGGAATATACAAATGCTCTGAGTCTGTAAATACCCTGTCTGGATTTAAGCTGTTTAAGGTAACAGAGATGGACACTCAGGTATCCTCTTTCCTGATAGCTGAGGCTTTACAGTTGTGCTGTCAAAGGTTATTTATCCACAGTTCTAGGACAGAAAGGGTGGTTCTGCTTTTCATCTCCTGGACATGTACAGTTTAGAGAGTTACCCAGAAACATAGACTTTTGCCCCAGATTATCCTTTACCATCAGTGCTGCTTAAGGACTTAAGATGAAGAATGAGACACAAGTGGTACCCACAGCTGTTCTTTCCAAACGCCCCTCTTGCTGCCTGTCTTCAGTCTCACTAGAATTTGCTAAGAAACTGCATGAATGCTGTCACACATCCTTTATCTTCAGCTCAAGACAGGTGCAAGTCACTCATCTCCTTAGCCAGGGCAAGCTCTCCCAACCTGAGATCACTCTGAGCTCCCAGCCCCTTCTGCACTGAAAGAGGATATTCACTGTGGGCCCTTTCCAAGAAGCTAAGTAGAAGCCAACTACATCACAGCTATTCATGAAAGGTGTGCCTTCACAGCAAAGGGAAACTTCAAAAGAAGAATTTGCTATTAAAATAATTTCCAGAGAAACGGTTTGAAAGCTGCAGAGAAATGGTTTGACTTGGTTGAACAGTTTTTTCCAGTGGTATGCTGGGGAGTGATCAGTCCTAACCTGGTCTTTTGGGATGATAAAGGTAAGGCAGAGTTTTCAGAAGATGAGATACTGGAACAAGCTGAGCAAACATAAGGCAGTAAGTTGTCAGAAGCAGACAGCTGAAGTATGAGGGCTGATCCAGCAACAACAGATCTGCATTGAGATACGCATCTGGGGACCAGCAGGCATTTAGATGGAGCAGGAGTCTGTTACATCAAACCATCCAGGTAAGGAATAAAAGAGAGGACACCTACAAAAGCCTGGAAATTAACGTCCCTGTATTACAGCATGGCTCGATCTCTGGGAGAATAAACAAGAAGCTTTTCAAGGCTGTGCTGTGATTGTCTCCTGGGAGGGTTTACTCCTTCTCTGAAGTATCTGACCTGCCCCCAAATGAATGCCGTGGTTAGCCAGACCTGCCAATTCCCAGGATACAGCTTTCACTGTGTGTCCATGACATCCTCAGCAGGCTATCTGAGCCCCATTCTTCTTCTGGCTGCTGTGTCTCTGAGGCATGCCACTGCTCTCTCTAGGGTATCCAGGGAAGGCCAAATAAGGGACAATGTACAGGGAAACTAACAGAAATGGGGTGTACAGACACTTACCCTTCTTTGTAGGGCCAGAGCCAGAACACAGACCATGAGCAAGAGGAAGAGAGTGAGTGTGAGCCCAAAAATAACCTGCCCACTGAAGATGATGGGAGGGCTGGAGACCTGGGCACCTGTGAGGAGAAACCACAATTGGAAAGAAGATAAAAGTTGATTTTGCACTGGGGCAAGGCTGGGACTGCACAAAGAGAGGCAAACTGAAACGGGATGCAAGGGAGAGGAAGAAGAAGGAGGAGGAACTGATGAAAGCTAAGACAGGATGACTACAAGATCCAAGCAGTCAAAGGGGAGAAGGAAAAGGGGTGAGGCTGAGAAAGGAAAGGACACCAGGGAATAAGATAGGGCAAAAGGAAGGAAACAGTTATAGGTCCACAGGACACAGTACCCATGATCTGCAGACCATACTCCACTGCTCCCAGTCTGCCTTCTGGGCCGTATACACTGCATTCCCATGTGCCCATATCTTTTTGTGACACTCGGGGTATTTCCAAGGTTGGGCTCATCTGGGGCCTGTGGCCCTGCAGGTTGTGGGAAGTGACTGCAGTCAACTTGCTGTCAGCAGAGGCTGAGTGGAGATGCCTCCACTGGAAACGTTCATGTCCCCAGAGGTGTGTGAGGCTGCAGATGAGCAGCAAGCGGGACCCCTCAGAAACTGGTCCTTGGATGCTCGGGGTGACTGCAGAAAAAGGAAAGAACTACCCTCAGGAAAGACTACAGGCAGGTCCCCATCCCACCTTCTTCTAATACACCCCTCCTTCATTACTTCCTCTAGTTTGTTTTGTTTATCTTCTTCAGGCTGCAAGAAGAATAACCAAGTTACTTGGGAACACCCCTCCTTTCAGCAGAGTCCAGTGCAGTGCAGTGCCCTGAATAGACACCTTGTTTCCCACTCTGGGTTGAGAACATATGAGCTGTAGCAACCCACTCTCACTGCACTGATGTGAAGGGAGCTTTACTGAAAGCAAAGTGATCCCCAGAGGTGTGATGCACCTCTGTGTCTCTCCTCTCACCTGTAACCACTGCCAGAGTCACGACCCTGCTGATTGTCTTGCTGCCAACAGAGATGGTGCAGTGATACTGCCCCGCATCACCTGGCCCCACTGCAGGGAGATGATGGGGGAAGCTTCTGCTGCTCAGATTCTGTGAGATTCCCCAGACTTGCAAGTGACCTCCTGCCAGGTGGCTCCAGTGGGCTCTCACTGTGTTGATCCCAAAGGCACTGGGAAAGTAGTTCAGGGTGCATGGTAGATCAGCTGCAGAGCCAGATGCAGCATAGACCACACTGTTGGTTGGGCCGTCAAAACCTGAGAGAGAGAGAGGACAATTTGAGATGACAACTGAAAAGAACTCTGCAGAGAGTTGGCTGGCCTAGGAAGTGATGGGAGAGTAGGAGCTGGGAATCTGGAGCCTCTGGGGCTGGGCAGTCACATCAAAGGGAGCAACTTGGAGATGCTGGAGTAGCAACACCGAAGAAGAGCTCACCTAGAATTTGCAGGTTGTATGTGGCAGAAACAATCACATTATCAGAGTATCTGAGCTGGCAGCGCCAGGAGCCCTCATCACTCATGGCTGCACGGAGGATGGACAGAGCCCCATTCAAGGAGAAGAAGGTCCCAGAGGTGGGCATCAGGTGCCCGTTGTGGAACCAGCGTGTCTCCACAAGGCTGACCTGATGACTTGAGTTGCAGCTCAACAAGAGTGGCTCGTTCTCTACCACAGGGCTGGGTGGGCTGAGAGTTACTACAAGAAAAAGAAAGAGTGGGAGGAAGGTGAAGCTAAGATCATGGAGGGAAATATCCCTTCATTCCCCTTCTGCCCTAGCCTTGTCCCTCAGGCAGTCCTCTCCCCAGGGCTGAGAGCAGACAGCAGGAAGCTGGGCATTTTGGGGGGCTGCTGCTTGTACACAGAATCTCCATCCTGTTCCATTCTTACCACCTCCCCAGAGCTAAAATCAACATTCTTCAAGGTCTCTGTCTGCTCCTACCTGTGATTACCCCCAGCTCCACCTGGCAGCTCTGGACCCCTGTGTTGTATGTGACCTGGGCTTCATACAGCCCGGCATCCTCGCTCCGGACAGGATCGATTTGCAAGGAGAAATTTCCATCCCGTAAAGCAGAGTCCTGGACTGACACCCGGGGCCTCATGGGCAGCGCTGTCTTCCGGAGGCCCGAGTACCCCACCTCCAACACCATGTGTGGTTCCTGGTGGGTGCTGCGAGAGGGACAAGTCAGCAGCTTGTGCCAGAGGCACAAAGGTGAGATCAAGGGTGGGAGGGGAGCAGGAAGAAGGGAGTGTGGGGAAGGAAAAAGGGGGCTCAAAATGTCTCCCACCCCCCCCAAGGATGCAAGTCTCTCCTGTACCCTGGAGTACCTTCCCCCATGCCGCTTCCATTGCACGGATGTCTTGTCAGGCAGACGTTTCCAGCTCTTCCACATCTTCCTGGGGCCCAGGTAGCAAGGCAGCACAGCTGAACTCCCTGCTGTGGCCCACACTTTCTTCTGCCTGCTTTTATCCTCTGCTGCTCCAGAGACTATATGGCCATCTGCAGTAAGATGGAGGGCTGAGGAAAGGGTGGGACTCATGGAGCAACAAGCAATATCTGATCATCTTTGGTGGCATCTGAAGGGCACAAATTTTGCCTTCCAGACCTGTAACACTCAGACTCAGCTCAACAAGCTCCTCTACCCTCCCTAATAAGTTCAGCTCCTCTTACCATTGAAAGCCAGCAGAGTAAAAGTGAGGAAGAGCACCAGGGACACTGGCCTCATGGTGACATCCAGGGGAGGCGAGAGGCTGCTTCTTTCCACTTGGGTCCGTGCTTGATCAGGTCAGAAGCTTGAAGAGATCAGTAAAAATGAAGCATGGGCAATGAAGATGTTAAGGTGGGTAGATGAACCAAGGAGAGGGTCAGGTCGACATGCTTGCTGTCATGCTGTCTCTCTGATCAAAGCATTTCCCAGGGTGTCCTTATATTGCAGGTGGGCAGCTAATTTCCTCATATCACTAAGGAGATGCGTCACGACCAAGAAATAAGTGTCAGTCTGGGGCACGTGAAGGCAGGGCTGAAGCCAGTGAGAGAGAGGAGGGAGGGACCAGAGACACAGCTCTATGCATCTCTCAGTGGAAATTCTTTGGGTCGCTGTTGTTTTTCTTATGAATTTCGCTTCTACATAGACAGTGGAAAAAGTGTAGAAGACACTTCCCAGCAAGTGCCCTTCATGTTTTTCTTTCATCTCTTACCTTTTTTGGTTTGATGTTTCCGCCTCTTGCAGCTTCTTTCTAATTGTTTCAGGGCTTTTGAGAACATGTTGGTCTTTTTTCTGATGTTCTTTGTGGTTGTTAGGCCTTTGCTGTTGGTTTGTTTGGGTTTTTTTTCCCCATCTTTAATCATTTACATGTGCTGACTTTGCCTTTGTCACACAGGCCATTTCACAGTAAACATGAGGAAAGGGTCTATGGTGAGCTCCAGACAGGGCACACATGAACCACCAGTCCAGAGTCCAGGGGCAACATGAGAGAAAGCTGAGGTGGTCTGAGGAGGCAGAGAGGAGCAGCCAGGAAAAGCAACCAGCATGGAGAAGAGAGGCTTCATGCCTTTGACACTATGAGGGACGTGAGGAAGAGACTCTCTTCTTCCAGCAGCGCTGAGGAAAACTTATCTAAGCTCGTGCACTGGTGGGGCTCAACTCAGCTCCTGTGTAGCTGCTGAACTCTGCATGGAGTAATACATTTCCATCTGTGTGCCTCATCCTGGGGACCCTTTTGCCTCAGAGAGCCCCCATTGTTGTGACTCACACTTTCCAGCAGCCTACTGACTTTCCTATCCTTTCACACCTCATCAACTCTTCATGATGGGTGTCAGACACCTGAGCCCCTCACCAGCTCATGCCCCAAGGGCTGGGGCTTTTCCTGGAGGCAAGAGAAGGGAGATGATGCAGAGAGGCCACTTCTTCATTGTGAAAGAATCCTTGCTCACTCCTTAGTCTTCCTCAGCTGGGTGATGAAGGTAAAGGATAAAAGAGAGCAAGTGCCTTCCTTCAGCAGCTCCCTGTTGTGGTCATGGCTCTCGTCTCTTATCACACATGGCTCTTGAGTCTCTTGGGGAGTGGGATCAGTGTAAGAGAACCTGGTTAAGCCATGTGCACCTTGATGTCACCTTGGTACTGCTTTCGTGGTGAGTCTTCGTGCCCTCTGTCTTATACAGTCCAAGGGATCACATAAGAGGTAAAGAGAGGAGATAGGATAGAGGAGAACCTGCAGTGGTTGGCAAGAGGTGTTTTTTCCTCCTGTTCAAGAAAATCAGTTTGTTATGCCCTGTCCAAGCAGAAAGCGTTTACCTCTCTTTCCTCTGAATCAGCAGTGAAAGAATGGTGTGAGTGTGTGGGTGAAGACCAGAGAGAGAGAGAGAAGGGAGATATAACTGTGGTAGGGAGATATGTACTGTTCCATCACTCAGCCCCATCTGCTCTCTCTCCCCTGCCTTTCCCCAGAGGACACCGAGACCACTGCTGTCCCATCTATCATGATCAGCCCTGCACTCTCAGCTTTGGTGCCCTGGCACTGCTTCCATCTTTTTCCCCAAACCACCCTTACTGTGTCCGTGCCCTAGGAAATGCTGCTTTCTTGTAAGGACCAGCAAAGGACAGAGACTTATTCTCACTTCCCAAGGGGCAGTCATGAGGGCCTAATGGAGAGCCCAGGAAAGTGACAGGAGCTGCCTGGGTCTAGGGAGTGTTTGGGGCCAATGGATCATTATGCTGAGTGAGCATGTCATGAAATGAAGGTTTTGGAGGCACTGTTTTACTCAGCACCAGGCTATCTTTAGCAAAGACACCTATGACGTCTCTCTCCAATGACCCATTTTAAAAGCTGACTCCCTTGAATGGCATTTTCGTCATCTCCCAGAACAGGACCCTGATGCAGAAATAACAGTGACCGGAGCAAGAGCAGTGTGCGGGAAACTTCTCAGAACCTCTTGTGTGGGTCACCTGGGCAGAGGTGCTGACAGAGATCTGTTGGACTCTAGCAGAGCCATGAGGAATGAGAAGCAGATGGCAAAAGGAGCAGTCCAGGACAAGGATACAGAATTATCCATGACATTAGTTAGCTTCAGTAAGGTTCCTGACTTACCCACAGCAGTCACCTTGCACACAGCCTTAATAGATTACTTTCCTTCTCTCTCTCAGCACGTCTTATAGGTGCAAAATACACTAAACAAGAAAAACAGGAGTAGAAAGCACTATTTTGCAGTATTGAGTAAGTCTTGCTGAAGGAGTTTTCCATTGTGTTTCCAGATTTCTGTGACACGATGTTTTTCTCTGAGAGATTCCACTCATGCTTTGGTATTTGCAGCATCAAGTCTGAAGCTAGACATAATCTTCTGATTAGTGCAGACTTTTTGAGGTGCTCTATAATTAATTTTCAAGCTTCAGCTGAACTGAGAAACCGCACTGTGACTTGAAGACTGGGTTATTAGCCATGCAACTTGAGGTCAGCCAGTCTGAGTGTTCCTGAAATTGACTGCTCAGTCAGAGGACCTCATGTAAAACATCCTGATTGCTGTTTGCCCAGAGCTAGAGCAAACATAAGCAACAAGAAGCTACTTACTAATTAGAGTTAATTAACAACTTTGTGGCACGGGACTGGGAAGAGAAAGCAGCCGCACTTGGGGAGGCAACAAGGAAGGTCTGGCAGGGGATGCAGTGTGAGCAAAGGCTGCTTGGCAGGTTAGTACTTGACAGGCACCTGTAAGGGCAATAGGATTTCCTGGGACTTCTGACACTGACAGGGAAGCTCAGGGAGATAAAAGAGATCTAAGCTGAGCTCCAAAAGAGAAGTAACAGAACTGCTCTTATCTGGGTGCTCAGGAAAGACGCACTGGTTCCTAAGTCAACACCTTGTGGCTGCAGAGAAGCCAAGCAGCAGAACCTTGAACCAGAAAAAGCCAGCATCTGCAGGTTGGCAAGGCTATGTGTGAGTTGCATGACATGGAAATGCATCAAAATATCATCCCTGAGGTAGAAGGATGCAAGTCAGTCTTCCAGCACAAAGTGCCATGATGGCTTCTGCCAAGGCACCAACTTGAGATTCATTCTGTCTATGAAATCACTCAGCTTCTCCAAGTCCAGGGTGAGTACCAAACAGGCTTCCTTTCTCACAAGAGGAAGTGATTGTTATGGACTTCTGTTCCTCTGCCATGCCTGAAAGCAACGTATTATCATCCCAGTGCCAGGGTATGCCAGGAATCAGAGAGCAGTCTTGGAGGAGGGACCCATTTATATGAGGTGACAGATTCCCAAGAGGGGTGGCAAGAAGAGGATTATCAAAAGAGAAAGTTCACATCTCTGTAGATATGGGCAAAACCGAAATGTGCCTCTGCAGAAGTGCTAGGAGAGGCAAGACTATCTGTCTGCCTGACATTTATCGAGAGGCTCATTTGAAAAGGTCGTTTTTAGAAGATTTGCTGGATGGGCAGTGCCTGGATCACCACAGGTCTCTGATGTGGAGCTGAGGAGGCTCTAGAAGTGGCCCGCTTCCCAGGATCCCATGGGAACACTTTTAGGAAAGCAAAGCTTTATAGTAGAGTCTTTGGACAAATCTGCAGCCTCTTTCTTTCCAGTTCTAAAAGGCAAGCAACCTTTGTATGACAGTCCTCAGCAGATAGCTGAATATCCCAGAGAAACCTGAATTAGAAAGCCGGGAACAACAGTCGGGGCACTGACTGAAACTGTGGGCTGCATTTCTGCTAAAAAAGCCCGGTTATTTAATCACCGAAGAGAATCTGCAGCATTCATGGCCATATTTGGCAGTTAGCATCTTGTATCTGGCCAGCATTAGCTGGAGAGAAGTGTGTAACTGCTCTCTTTTGCAGGGCCTCCAGATCCTTCCCAGGGATGAGATGGGATGCTGCAAGATTCTCTTTGGACACCCACAGTTGCCTGTGGAGATGGGGATGGGTATCAGTACCTTGGTCAATATCTAGTTGAAAGAGGTCTTTGATGCCACAGGCTGTCTTTGATGCTGCAGCCTCTGTGTTTTGCAGCAGAGAGGGTGAGGTGGATCAATTAAAATCCATGCAGCAAGCTAGGTCACATCTCATTGCAGTGTTCATGCCATGATTTTAAATCAGTAGGAAAATATACAATACCATACCAAAAAACCCAGGGCTGCAAGGAGTTTTTTCAAGAGCTAAGAAGTACCCAGGAGTCCAGTGTGTGCAGGGCTTGGGAGAAGGCTGCCAGCTATGAGGAGAAAGCTCTCAGTTACGGTGTCCTGAGACTGAGGTGAAAGAGCCTGGCACTGACCTGAAGTGCCACACATCACTGAGTGACTGGGGCAGCAGCAGAATGGTGATAAAAGATTGAGTTGAATCAGGTGTGGACTGAAAGGAGGTGAGGAGGGTTCTGATAGGAGCTGAACTTCGGCCTGAGAGTGGAGCTCCCAAAATTAGTCTGTTCTTCCAGGGGTAGCTAGAAAGAGTCCCATCTTCTTCAGGCTCCTTGGGCCCCAGAGGGCTGGAAGCTGCAGTGCCAGCAGTGGAGCTGAATGACAGAAAACTGCTGGACATCAGAAGTAATCCAGAAAGTGAGTGACCACAGGCAGAAATGACCAGAAAGAAACACCTCTGAAAGAGCTGTCAGCACCATGACTCATGGTAAGAGTGGTGTCAGGACAAGCTAGAAGGATGAGACTGGATACATAGTGAAACCAGGGCACCCATATTCCCCCACTGGATTAGACACAAGCACTTCCTTAGGTGTGGTTTCTCTGGTTTGCCAGTCTCTTGACAGTTTTGCAGGCAGAAATTCCTGAGAGCCCTTTTGGCCTGGGGGATCACCTGAAAAGATGTGGGTTGCGTCTGCAGGTGTGATACCTTCCAGCAGCTGACCTGGGGGAATATCAGTGGTGTACTGGGTGCCAAGCAAGAGACATGCTTATGGAGATATGTAAGATTCAGATCCCCATTTCTGCTGTAACTCTCAACTGGCAATTCTTTCCTTGAAGAAAAACTTGCAACAAAGGACAGGCCTCAAGCTTAAGGGGCTCAAATCCTCTCTATGTATTACTCTTGGCAGCAGCATGGGTCTTGGACACAGAAGAGGTGCCTTGGACATGTTTCAGATACTGGGGTATGAGCATCGCATGGGTCACAGGGGGGTCTGGCTCTAGGTTTAGTCACACATGTCTTGAGAAGCTGTGAAAAAGCAGCTGTGGTCTAAGACCTGGATGACACCAAGCTGACTGTTGTGGTCAACATGCCAGAGGGATGAGATGTCATCCAGAGATACCTGGACAAGCTGAAGAAGTGGGCCCATGTGGACCCCATGAGGCTCAATAAGACCAAATGCAAGGTCCTGCACCTGGGTAAGGTCAACCCCAGTTATCAACAGATGCTGGGGGATGATGTGATAGAGACCAGCCCTGTGGAAAGGGACATGGGGGTGCTGGTGGATGAAGAGCTGGAGATGAGCCAACAATGTGCACTTGCACCCCAGAGGGCCAATCACATCCTGAGTAGCATCGAAAGAAGCATGGCCAGCAGATCAAGAGAGATGATTCTGCTCCTTTGCTCTGGTGAGTCCTCACCTGGAGTACCGTGTCCAGTTCTGAAGCCCTCAACACAAGGGCAAGGATCTGTCAAAGCGGGTCCAGAGGAGGGCCACAAAAATGATACAAAGGTTGGAGCACTGCTCCTACAAAGGCAGGCTGAAGTTGGGGTTGTTCAGTCTGGAGAAGAGAAGGCTCCAGGGAGACCTTAAAGTGGCCTTCCAGTATCTGACCAAGGCCTGCAAGAAAGCTGTGGAGGGAGTGTTTATAAGGGCATGTAGTGATAGGATTAGGGGCAATGGTCTTAAACTAGATCAAGGTGGATTTAGACTGGATGTTAGGAAGGAAGGTGGCAAAATGCTGGAACAGGTTGCCTGGGGAGGTGGTGGAGGCCCCATCCATGGAAAGATTCAGGGTCAGGCTTGATGGAGCTCTGAGTAACATGATCTAGTTAAAGATGTCCTTGCTCACTGCAGGGGGTTTGGACTAGATGACCTTTAAAAGTCCCTTTCAATCCAATGCACTCTATGATTTATGATTCCATGTGCTGTGTTTTCACACAGAACATAAGCCCATAGTTTATGTATACTGGAGCTCTGGAGATACAGAAAAATGCTTATCAAGTAAAGAATATATTATTTCCCGCTTTGTGAGAAAGATAGATATAAAAAAAAAGAGTAGACAATAAGTAAAGGAGTATGCAATGCTATGAGAAATCTTTTGCAGAAGAATGCAATCCCTGGGAAGGTCCATGTGGACAATGGCACAGCAAGGAAGGGAACAGTAGTGCTGCAGAACACTCCTGAAGAGAATAGTCTCTGATTTGGGGATCTCACTTTGCTTTGAGCAAAAATTGCAAGGGAGGAAGGTGGTGTACTTTGAAAATGAAAAGGCTCATTGTAAATCAAAATGGGTTTATTTCATTATAGTTTAGTTTTCAGCTGGATCAGTTCTCTGATGCTCATCAGTGTTAACTGAGAGGCAGCAGGAGAGATGAAAGGGAAGAAGGGATTGCCCCTTTCTGCAACGCTATGAATGGATTAACATGACTGTGTGACAGACTGAAATTCAGAGTGTGGTGGCAGCTGAGCTGTTTTTTTCAATTTGTTCTCCGTTTGGCACTTCATGGCAAGTGGCAGCCTGCATCATTTTGTAAGGTAGTTTCTACTGCCCCGCTAGGAAAAAATGCAAAATCAAATAAACCCACTTGTTAGTCACAGCATAACAGGAGGATTCATGTGGAAAGAGACCTCTGGGGTCTCCATGCCACCCCTCTGGTCTCAGCAGTATGACTCTCAAACTAGACTGCAGTGCTCGGGGCTTAGCAAGAAGATGCCAAGAATCTCCAAGCCTGAACATTCTCCAGCTTCTATGAAAACTGCAAAACACTGCAAAAACTCCCTCACAGAAGAAGATTTCCCTTGTGTCCCATAGGAAGTTCGTCTGCTGCCAACTTTGCTCCTTGTCTTCTGCCCTTCCTCTGTGCCTTCATGAGGCAAAGAGAGTCTGCCTCTATCTCCTCTCAATACCCTTTGGGTAGCAGCAGGCACTAGTTAGCTTCTCCCTCTTCTTCAGGCTGAACAAACACTCCTTGTGTTCGGTATTTGCAGCGTCAAGTCTGAAGCTAGACATAATCTTCTGATTAGTGCAGACTTTTTGAGGTGCTCATGTCCCCATCGTGTCCTCCACCCCACAGCCATCTTCAGGCCCTTTGCTGGACTTGCTCCAGCATTTCTAGGTCCCACAGTGCTGCAGATGTGGCTTTTCATGAGTCATGAGGACAGGATTAATCACCACTTGCTGTGTTCTTGCTAATAAAACCCAGCATTCGTCTAGCCTTCAGCATTGTGAGGAGATCTGCTGGCTCTGGAGGTACCCCCATTCTGACCATGCTGGAGGATGACTGCCTGCTATTAATGTCACATACAACAGGCCTTTTTTTGTGTGTGTCAGGGGTGACTCTTATTTACCCTCAGAGGAGGCTGGAAGCAAAGAGATGGAACCATATTTCTGTGTAAAGGGGCTTTATAATTCCCAAGAAGGGGTGGGACCTCCCATGTCATGATGAGGGCTGGGAGGGATCTGTGTTATCAAGATGGAGATCCAGGAATTAAATATTAGTAAGCTCTGCCAAGAGCTGGTCACTGGCCTGCAATCAAGGCCACATGGGGAAAGCATGGGTTAAAGCTATTTTTTTGTTTGTTTGGTGCCTTTTGTAAATTTTTTTTCTGGGTCTAAGACATTTCTGTTTGCAGATGTCAGTCCTTGTTCTCCAGGCAGTGATCAGGCCATGCTGAGCAGCATTGCCTCCACTGCGAGAGGCTTGACTGTCAGCTTGTCAGAAAGCTACAAAAGACAAAAGTACCCTCTCTAGCTGTTCAGTGTGCTTGAAAGTGAAAGATAAAGCAGCTAATACTTTTGTGTCCTGTGTAAATATTTCAGACCCTTTGCTGATAAAATGAAAGCATTCTAGGAATTCAGACTCCGAGAGGCTTCTGGTGCTAAGCTGCCATGTTATTTGTTCAACATCCAACTGCTCTCTGATGTCCATGGCCATCTTACAGTGCCAATATGTGGCTAGGAGGGCTTCATATCTCTGCAGGTGTGACTGTCTCTCCTGGCATGTTACACATATTTGGCAAGGTTAGTGAGAAACAATTGCCTCCTAAGACCGCTGGTAAAATCACACTTAGAACTGAAACATAAGGTTTTATGTTGAGGAACAAAGTATGAGGATCACACTTCCAGAACAGATTATGGTCTCCCTCCAGGGAGGGAGATACATGATGATCTCAAAGAGTGAGCAGATTGTGTTACCTGTGTCTGCAGCACAAGTTACTGGAACATGTCCATGAAGAGTAGTTTAAAAAAAAAAAGAAAAAAAGTACTTGAGGCCTGGACATCTTGCTTTTGACTGTGAAAAGCTTGAGGTATTTGATCTATTTGTCTAATCCAAAGGAAGCAGTGTTAAACTCAGACAGCAGTTTTGCTGCAAACAAAATGAAATAAATTTTTCATGTCACAAAGACTGTATTTTATATTCAAATATTTTATTATAATAATTATTGTATTTATATTTATATTTTTTATATTTTATATTTATATTTATATTGTTAGAGAATGTTGTGGAGACAACAAACATAAAAGAGTTCAAATAGGGATAAGGTAATTTGTGGAGGATCAGTTTCTCATTGTCTTTTGAATATGATGGAATGAGTATGCCTGCTAGGTTGCAACGTTCTTAGCTCTTGTTTACAGGAAATTTCTATAGGTTGCTTTGTCTCTCACTCAGTGCCTTTCCTTAGGGAACTTGTATCAGCCATTCCAGAGCACCAGACTAGAGAGACCATTGGTACAAACATTTTTATTGTCTTACACTCACAATATGTTTTTGATATTTTCTCTCCACAAGGAGATGTGAAATAGAGGCAGGATCTCTACTCCACCAGAGGATGATCAATGGCTCAAAATTAAAACCAAAATCTGGCTGGAAATGGGGCACACGTTTTTCACATCAAGACTCTGACATGGGAAGAACTCTTCTGGTGACTTCTTCACCACCGGCAAACAGATGACGTGAGAAATGGTCGATGGCAGCCTCTTCTGTAGCCTTAGGACATGGGGCTCTCTGCAGAAACGAGGAAACCAAGCCAGCCAATCACCATCATGAGAATACAACACTATTAATATTTCCCCTGTTTTTTCCCTTACTCATAGCCCTGACTTGAGAGCTTCCATAAGACAACATATGGGCTCTTTTTTAAGGTTCAGGAAAAACGCCAATTGGTTATGCTCTGCAAGAAAACTCCAGTGAAGGGCTGAGAAACAGCAGAGGAACACAACTGCTAAGTTGGGGGCACATAACCCGCTGGGAAAAGGAAGGAAAAGGCTCCTGGACTCAAGTGAACTGGGGTGGTGGTGTCATGTGGGTGTGGGGACTTTCCCCTGAGTTTAGCAGGGACCTGCTGGTTTTTCCCTAGCTACAGGTTGTCAGAGGGCTCACTTGTTCCAGACTTGAAGGAGATAAAAAGGTTTCTGTTTTTTTCATGTTGTTGGTTTTTCTTAATTATTACTACAATTTTCTTCTGTGTGCTGCTTATGAAGTCAAAATTAAAGTCACTCTGAAAGACTGGTAATCTCAAGCATTTTTTGTGCCCCCTGTCTGAACTGCAAGACCAAATCAGCTTGTATAGAAGATGAAATATGGACAAAATGGTCCAGTCATGAGCCAAGGTAAAGTTCAGAAGCCTTAATAATGGAAAAGGAGGCTACAGTCAAAATGTCGTGTCAAGAGTGGTTATTCAAAGGAAAAAAAACCCAAACAACCAAGATTAACAGCATTTCCTGCCCTGATCTGTAAAAAAATATCATATTTGGGGTGGATATAATCACTCCTTGAAGTGATGGGGCATGCTCACTGGAGGATCAAATATGACCTAGAAACCTTCCCAGCTGCTTGAGGTTGAGACTGCACCTTCCAGCTGCTTTCACAACTGATCTAAGAAACACGTTTCCAGATTTGCTGTCTGGTCTCAGCATCACTGGGAATGACTGCCCCTGGCTACGTACTCAGCCCAACCTCTCATGCACAATTTGTGCAAATATAGCCATTCGTGGGGCTGTAGACCAGACCAATGCAAACATTAGTTTGAAAAGGAGGATGAGGAGAAAAAGTCACTGTGTAATAAGAATAGGGAATAGCTCTAATTATTTCCATGGCAGATTCCTACAGGCAGCTGCCCTAGCACAACTGAGTGAATGAGAAACTGCTCTGAGGAGCAGAAAACACAGAGCTTTTAAAATGCCATTATTGTTACGTGGAATTACATTCTGAATGACTGGGTGAGGTCTGTACATGGCTCTAGGAAAAGTGAACTATACAAACAGTGTCCTTACCCCAGGTGACAGTGCAGCACTGACAGATTTTAAGATACTTGGGGCACTTGTTGTGGTTGCCTGGGGACTTGCAGACCTGACAGATAAACACAGTAGTTTGGTTCCCCAAGAAAATTCTGCAACTGACCACACTAAAACAGGTTCTCCAGAAAGCTGCAGTGATCTCAAGTTCTGGTTCTGCTTTTGGGCATCCAGTACAGATAAGCAACTGGAGCTGTGGACAGTGAGGAAAACAGGCCCCTAAGTGGGGACAGTCCAGCTCTGGGACTCTATCTCTGGGATGCAATGAGGAAGGGAATGCTACTGGTTGGTTGCTACCCATTGGTCCAGAATCAGCTACAGCTGACAGGACTGTAAGTGCTGTGAATGTACGTGTGCCTTTCTAGAGAAGGTTCCCTAAATCTGCCTCGGGCTCTTGCGGCAAAGAATTGTTTCTCCTGGAAGCTAGAAAGCAACCTTCATGTGCTCCAGTCACCCTGTGGACTGCCAGCCAAGACGAGTCTGATGCTGATAGACCACACAGAGACCTCTCCAGGTTTTCCAGGTTTGAGTTAGGCCTCTTAAAACACCATCAGTGTGATCAGAGCCATTCCTGGTTTCTCCACTCTGGGAGACAGCCCACAGCATGCTCTGTGCCAGGCATGATGCTCGGATGACCACTGCTCGCAATCTTTCAGCCAAGTATTTAGAGACATTTCAAGTTTGGTGCCACCAGGGGGCCCTTCAGGCAGGAAAGCTATAGATTTACGCTTCAAGTATTCTAGTGATGACTCTCCCAGTAATAAATGCGTTTGAGAGGATCAAGATAAGCAATATAAAGTGCATCCTCCAAGCTGAAAAAGATATCAATTTTGAGCTATATTCATTTGTGCTGGGTAGTCTCCCAGAGTCATGCTCTTTCTCAGCACAAGCACTGAAAGAAGGGATTAAGGAATTTTCATTGGAAATTATGCAGCCTAGTAAATACATCCTAAAATAATGCAATAATCTTCCACCTCGGATGCATGGAGGTCCTGTAATATTTTGGACTTAGGGACAACATTCTTCATTCCAGGACGTGCCCAAACACCTAACAGTATTTTGTGGATTAAGCAACTAAATTGAAAATAAAGCATCTTGTGCACCATTAGGATGTTGAAAATGTTGGTCTTGATGAGAAAAAATATTTAAGACACACAGTGGAGACTGGGAATAAAAACTGTCATTATTAAAAATGCTGGAGTTCTGAAGAATATGAGTCTCCTACAGCCCCTTGATGACAGCACCTACTAGATACTACCTGCATCACCTACATATTGTGTGCTCTTCTATCCTCTTTAATGGGAGATTTGCAGCATGTTTCCTAGTCATCTGTCATAGTCTGCCTGCACAGGTACATCTGACAAGGTGAAGTTTGTCTGCTCTGATATTCTAGTTCTCTGAAACTCAGCTAAGGATCTATAGGATCTATCTGTTGTGCAGATACCTCCAGCTGAGACTCAGGCTTTTTGAAAAGCCTGAAATGGGAAAATATCCTCTTCTGGGTCTGATAGAAAATGCTTCCCATAGGCTGTATCTGATGGCACCACTCTTGGCCCATAAGCTGTCTTGTGTGGGTCCTCACCCCTGTGACTGTTGATGTTTCACTAACACCCTAAAAGCTTGCCAGGAGACAAACCCCAATCCCATCCACTGACACACAGTGTTCCAGTAATCCTGTCCATCTGCAGTATGTCACCAGCCTGAGGCCACATACATAAACAGCAGAATTTTTCCCTGAGAAAGCACTGTATCAGCCATCAGTATGTCCATCTTTGACTCTGCTCTTGAAATAAGGGTGGGAGGGAAAAGTACACAGGCTTCTTAAGGATCTGGAAAGGCAAATTGTCTCAGTTTCCCATATGGCATATGGGAAGCAACTAAGCAATGTGTCTGTCTGGTAACCAGAGAGCCTAAAGAAGCCCCTGATCCCAGAGGATGTGGTGGGAGAGAGAAGTAATTAATTTCCACATTTTTTTCAAAGCTAATATGACAGGGTGATTATGGACTTTCCTGAAAGCAAGGAGGGTTTTCCTCTCAAACCAGCAGTAGCCAGGTTTGGCAATGGTTTTGATTATGCTTGTCTTGTTTCATGTTTTGGCTTAAAACTGGTGTGAAAGACCAAAGAGGCTTGGTGGAGGGGATCATATGGCTAAGGGGGAAATGAGGAGGTGACAGCTGTAAGGTGCAAAGAGCATTCATTTCTAGTCTCAGAGCTTCAAAATACCTTCAGACTCAGCTCAAACTTTCCATGGCAGGCCTTTCTTCATATATGGCAGAAAGATGTAGATGGGAAGAGACCTCTGGAGATCTCCAGCCCAGTCAGCAGAGCTGACACCAAAGCTAGGTCACATCGCTCTGCTTAACCAGGAGCATTAACTGGTTTTATTTCACCAGCATGGAGTTCAGTTGCCTCCTCTCATGCTAAGTACCTGCAGCTCACCACCGTAGCCAGAGCTCTCCCCTTCAGGAGGCTGCACCTGTATGGTCACCCAACAAGGCCCACCTTGCATCCCAACAGTGTTGTCCTGGCAGGCTCAGCACTCCTTGCTATGGCCACAACACTCTCATGGTGAGTTTGCCACCCCAGTGTGTCCCAGTCCCAACCATCCAGTGACCCCTGCCATCCAAGCTAGGATGGAACCCAGATAAGACCTGGTAGTGGCTCTACCTGCTCTTTGAACTGTCATCTGTGTTTGCTTTTCTAAAACACACAAAATGTCTGTCAGAAGGGGAAATTATCAGTCTAGAGGGAATTCTATGCAAAAGCATGAATGCCCCACCTCCACAGCTCTCACATCAAGCAGACCCAGAGAGGGATGAGAAATCTCCAGTGTTCCTCGGTTGCCTGTACCAGACCTGCCAGAAGCTTGGAGCAGGTGCCATCAGAAGGAAGGAAGGGACCATGAACACTGGACATTTCCTTGACAGCTCTAATGATACTATGGTTGGAGCAAGCAAGTTGCATAAGGAAAGGCCTCCTGCCACCAAAACTTCTCTCAGGTGAAACCACTAAGGACTTTGTTCTGAGCTTATTTAAAACTAAGGTCTGGTCTGCAATCACACTTGACCCAGTGGTAAGACCTGATAAAAAGACAGTTAAGTTAATCCAGTACACATTTCTGTGAAAGCTCTTGCAGTTTAACCCCAGTATGGACTTCTAGCCTAATGTCTGGCAAAACTGATAGCTTTGAGGGAGTTCTGCCCCCAGCGGATGTGGTTAACAGATGGTCAGAGAAATCAGATTAGATGAGTGGAGAATCAGCACAGAGACAAGAAAGGTGAATAAGGCCTGCAAATGGTATAATTTCTTCTGAGAAATCACTGATGAAGATGGGCTTTGTTCTTACTTTGATGACAACAGAAGAACACTATTGACTGTGGAAGAAGAATTGGATTGAACTATAAAAAGCATCTTTAAGTTTGCATGCAAATCAAACACACAGGCAGGCTTGAGATCAAGTGCAGTGCAGAATGCTATGTCCTCCATTTTTTCTGGAAATCTATGCTACTTGCTGTGATCATCTAGTCAGCTAAAATACCACCAGATACAGTACGGATCTTTGCAGATCTAAGGAAAGGAAAGATACTCTCCAGATTCCCATTATGTTATCAGTAGACCTCACTTCAAGTCAGAGATTATGTCCTGCTGGTCAGCGAGATGAAAAAAACCCTTGGCAGACATTTTAACTATTTTTGTATCTGTAGCTGTATCTTCTAATTATCTTTTGCCAATGAGAAAGGTGTTCAGTAAAACTGAATAAGGTGGAAGGACTAACAGAGACATGGGGAACCTGGATGGCAGCCCTTTGTCATTTCCCTCTGTCCTGCAGTGTCTCCCTCGGAGGAAAGGAGGGATGACTGCTCACATTGCCAGTCCTGGCCTAACAATAAGACACTGACTCACTCCCTTGTAGTTCACCAGGTGGATAGAGCCAGAACTACTGGTGTTGCATCTACATAAGAAGCACAGATGTAGTTCTTTCTTCACATCTTATCGGCACGTACATTCTTCACTGCCCATGGTCAGGCGCTGCTGCAGTGGTGAAGTGCAAAACGTGTAATCAGCCTCTGCAGAGATTGTATCATCTGCTAATTATTTATCTTCGGTACCAAGCAGTAAAAGGTGACTGGGCACCAAAGAGTTTGGAGGAATCCTGAGGACCTGCTGCACTTCCGAAGTATCTTGAACTTAGAATCCACACTTTTTGAAAACTGAGCAATTGTAGGAATACAAAATTGCAAAAGCGCAACCAGAAAGATACATGCAGGCTGAAGCAGCCCATTGATCACAGCTCCCAGGGCGGGTGGGAACTCAAGAGTGTGTGGGGTTTGTGGGGGTGGGGAGTGTGTAGCAGATCAACCCCAGGCAGCAGCTCCCTGCTTTGGCAGCAGCTGTTTGGGGCGAGGGGGACACAGGGGATGGGGAAGGCACACACTGTCTGACTGTCTCCAGCTGCTGAGGCAGCCCTTGGGAAGTGGACAGAGCTGGAGTGACCATGGCTGTCAGCTGGCACAGCAGCCGTGCTGCAAAGGCCCCTGAACACAGAGCCCAGCACACGGCTCCAGGTGGAGATGGGGATGTCCCCGGGCCAGGGGGACTTCCTTGAATGAGGTCCATCCCTGCTGGAGGAGAAGGGCCCAAAGCCCCACCCTGACAACCAGATAGGAAGAAGGGAAGGGGCCAGGGCAGGAGCACCAGGTGGGAATGGGGGGGCCTCAGCAATAGCTGTCCCACTTGCTCCATGCTTGGGTCCCTCTGTGCCCAGGGGCAGCTCTTCAGCCACATGCAGCCATTTGGAGGCACAGGATTGACACTTGGTCCTTCCTGGAGACCAGCACCTGTTTGTGCTTCCAGTACCTGCTGTGCTTCTGCAGCTGCACAAGCAGGAAAACAGACTCTCAGACAGACTCTAAGACAGACTCTCAGACAAACGTTGCTACATTTACAGCTCCTGATCTTGGTGTCTCATTGCACGATTACCAGTGTATGAGTTTACAAAGGTGCACCAAGACAGAAGGACAAATGCTTGACGGCTCTCTCCTGAGGAACTGGTGGGACAAAGCTCCTACCTCCCAAATCACACCCCTGCTGCTGTGGCTGGGTGGGTCAGGCCTGCAGCCAAGCAGGACACTGTACAGCTAGAGCAGCACTTGGGCCCCCTTCCCAAACCTCTGCTGCCTGGTTCTGAGACCCAGCTGTGGTTCTGGCGGCTTCACAGTAGCCCTAGAGCTTTATCCAACCTTCATGCACCCAAGTGGGCAGTAGCAGCACTGGCACGTTCTGGTGGTCTCCAGCATGCGGTGGCCATTTGTGTGATTAACACAGGTCTTTTGTCAGATTTAAGAGTTCCCCTTTCTCTCCACTGCTGGTCAAGCCCCCCCATCTTTCAAACCAACGTCTACTGATCCAATCAGAACACAGCCCAAGACATACAGGCACAACCATCCACACAAGGTGTTTGAAATATTTTTAAACGCTTTTATTTACAGTGCTAGTTGAAAACAATATATATATTTATATCGATCATCCTCGTGATGTCTGTGCCATAGAAAATGCTGTGGCAATATTGCCTTCAATTTACAAAAAATGGTCACAAGAAAATCTGAAGGGAAAAAATGGAAATCAAAGTTTGGTCCCAAATTGTTTCTTGATTTGTTTTAAAAAAGCCTTCAAATTAAAAAAATAGGCAGTTCAGATGAAATTCATATATAAAAACAACACTTATCTTCTGAAAAATTCACGAGGGCCAGCTTGCTGTCATGTAAACTTGAAAAAAAACCAAAAAAAGCTTAAAGTAAATTCTGTCTCTGCGTGTGGTTTAATAGAACCATTATTTGCTTGTAACATTCTTTTTCTTTGTTTCTCAGGGTTCAAGGGGGAAGCAGATGAGAGGAGGCCTAGGACTGGAAAATGCACCATGAGATCTGTGCCTGCAGCCTCCTGGACTCAGGGAGGACACGTGACAGCAGGTCTGGGGAGCAGAAGCTGTCGAGAATCTCTGTCATACTAGTGACAAGAAAAGGAGGGGAAGTGAAAAGGGAAGGAGAGGTGGCTGCCAGATGAAAAGCCTGGCATGGGGGCCTGGCAAGGTTACGTACTGGGCCTCAGGAAACAACAAAATTCTTGAGGGAAGAGGATAATTTGTAAAAGGGGCACAGCTGAAAGGATGTGTGGGACTGGAATAATTTCAGCTGCAGAGTGCCACAGACGGGCTAGATCTTCAGGTGAGAAGGAAACTGCAGTCCTCCCCATTTGAGAGTATTTCTAATCTTTCCTCATCTGAGACTGTGTGAAGCCAGAGGCGGATGGGACAGCATAAGCACAGGCTGGAATGGAGGAGAAGAGATGGACGGAACAGAGGAGATGGGAGGGGAAGACTCAAGCTGAAGACCCATTTTCTGTCTTCTGTCTCTTTGGATCCACTTCATCCTAAGTAGGTCATAGAGAGGGGAAAAAAAAAAAAAAAAAAAAAAAAGGAGTTACCCTCTAGCAGTCACCCCACCAAAGCACACCATTTCTCTACAATTCTTACTGCTGTTCTTTCCTCCATATGGAAATCTCTGTTCGGCCCACCCTAAATCCCTTCCTGTTTTGAAGGATCTCTGAGTGCCTGACACAACTGCTCGGTTGACTGCTGCCATGGTTAAGAAGTGGACAGCTCCATTTGTCCATTTGCAAGGAGCCTGTTACTTTAGAGAAGTATAATAAGCCCAGACTCACATCACTTCAAACAGACCCTGAGATCTGCCCTTACAAGTCCATCTTCTGGCCTGAAGCCCAGGTGTCTAAGAGGCCACAGCCCAGCACAGTCTCAAGCACCTTGGCTCTCAACCACTCAGCATGGTGACTGCTACTGGAGGGACCTGGGCCCACAAGGAGTATACAGAGGTTTATCATCCTCCTGCCAAATCAGATTTGCTTTCAGCAGATTTTGCTGCTGAAATCACAATAAGACCCAAAGCCAATTTGAGAAGCTCAGCAATGGCACCTACGTGGATTTGATGAGCACACAGCAGGTAACCTAGTACCTTCTCACTGACATTACTTTTCACAATCACTCACCTCTTCCTCCTCTGCAGATCGTTTTTCTGCATGACCATCCTGCTCTTGCCCATTCTCATCTCCTTCTAAGCACAAGCAAGAAAGGAAATCACCGGTTAATTGAAGTGGCACTTAAGGGAATGTAATTTCACAGTCAGAGGGCTCAGAGGAAGAATTTCCCTCCCTGATCTTGCATTCCCCCACAGCCTATTTCCTCCTATTCTCCCTGTACCAATTATTCCTACCTTCATCCTCATCACCACCTTCTTCTTCATCCACATCATCAGGATTCTCTTCCTCATCTTCTTCAGCTCCATTTTCCTCATCCTGAGTGAAACAAATTGGTCAGAGCAGAAACTGGTATCAGGCTGACATCCCCATGAGCTTTTTCCTGCGAATGCAAGAACAATCTCCACAGCTCCATCCGATTCAGACTCCAGCCTCGGATGTTCAAGTGAGTGACCTCTACACTGTTATTCAGGCAGTCATTCCCACCATCCCAGCGGAAAACCTCCTGTCAGCCTTCCCCACCAAAACCAAACCTCCCACCAGGCCTTGCCCACCAATATAAAACACCTTGACTTCACAAGCTGCCATCCCAACAAACTGCTGCCATCCCATTCCAACAATGAGAACATCTCTCTGGTTACAGGCTATGCTTGTAGTACATCTGCTTCCACATCCCTTCTGTCCTCCAACAATGTGCAATTCCTCACTGTTCCTCCTCCACCTTCTTCAGCTTATACTCCTCATGCACCCTCGGGACACTGCAGCAGGAGCAAGGCCACTTCTCTGTTTGCTGCCTCCCTCCTAACTCCTCCTTGCCCCTGTGCCCACTCCCTTTCTGGACCCTTTCTTCATCACGCTGGGCCATGTCGGCTATACTAATTAAATCAAGGTTCATTCTCCACATTTATTCTATAGCTTGCTCTTCATTTCCTTATGAGCTTCTGTGGTCCTGTCCTCTGTCTTAATCTCCCATGTTCTCTTCATATTCATTACCTGCAGAGAGCCAGACTAATCACCCCCTACAAAACCCTCCCCGAAGCCTCTAAATCTATCCCCCAGAAGGACCTCACCTCTACTATTTCCTTCTTCTTTTCTTTGTGGACTGTTTTCTCCTCAAGTTTTTCCTTCTTTTCCTTCATTTCCTACGCACGAGACGAGAAAAAACATTCAGGCAGTCAGCAGTAAGAATATAAGACTGGGATGCTGAAACAAAGAGGGCTTGAAAGAGATGCGGTATACGGCTGAGGAGAGAAAACCCGTAAGGCGGCAAATCTGCCCTCTCCTGACAAAAGAAAAAGCAGCGCGAACGCGTCACAGCTACTTTTGGACAACGCACATGTGGAAAACAGAAGTACGGAAGAGTTTAATGCGCTTTTTTTTTTTTTTTTTTTTTGGTGTTTTTTCTGGCTTTTTTTGTTTTTCTTAAAAGCCTCGTCGGTCGCATCGAGGCGTTTCCGGCCGTCCCCCAGCGACAGGGTTGGAGGGGGGCGGGTGGGTGGGAAAGAACGTGCCCCCCCCCTCTTTATGTCCACACAACTTTAAGCCCTTCCCGCCGCCACCGTTCGTAACCGTCCCCTAACGGCTCCCCCCTCACAGCGCCTTTCCCCCACCCCCGCGCCGCCCCCGGGCCGAACGCAGCGCGCGCACCGCCCGGCCAATGGGGGGGCGGGAACGGGGCGGGGCGGGGGGCGCCCGGAGCTCTACGCACCCCCCCCCCCCCCCGCCCCCCCCCGCCCCGCCCCCGCCCCCCATTGGCCGGGCGGCGCGAGGCCGCCGCGCGCGCCCCCCGCTGGCCGGGTACCTCGGGCGGCCCCGGTGAAGCGGAGGGGGTCGGTCCCCACCCTTCCCCGGCCCTGCCCCTCTCCCCCCCCCCCCCCCTTCTTCCCCCCCGTTCCCCCGTTTCCCCCGCATCCCGCGCCGTTGGGAGCGGTGCGGCGGGGCTGGGGGTGTCTCACCTTAGCGGTAAGCTCCGCCGGCGCCTCCTCGACGCGTTTTTCCGACATCCTGGCCCCGGGTAGCGGAGGGAAAGCAGCCGGTGGGAACTGTCCGAGGGAACCCCGCGGGGAGAGGGTCGGGGGCAGAGAGGAGGGGGGGTGAGCGGCGGGAGCGCAAAGTCCCAGCGATCCGGAGGCGGTGGCTGGCTCCCGGCCCGGGGGCCAAAGTACCAGGGTCTCCCGCGGTGGGGGGAGACGCCGGCGAAGGGGATTTATACACTGCCCGGTGACGAGGGAAGGAGGGACCTGAGGAGGGAGGGGAGAGGGACGGGAGGCGGAGGAGGGAGGGGAGAGGGACGGGCCGCGCCGCGGGGAACGGGGCCGCTAGAACAATGTGCGCTCCGCTCGCTACCCGAGGCTGGCAGACGGCCGGTGGCACAGCGCAGCCCCTGCCTCCCCCTACGGCCCGTCGAGGCCAGGCGGGGGCACGACGCACCAAAGCCCTGTTTGGTTCTCCGACCCGAGCCGCTACACCAGGCACTGCCCGGGGTGGGGAGAGCTAAGCCCATTGCCCGCCATCCCTGCAACACGGCTCGGGGGGATGGTGGTAGTGGAGGGTGCCGATCGTACAGCCTATCCGCCCCTTCTGGAGAAAACGGGTGGGTGAGGAGCTGTGCCGCAGGGCTGTATCGGAGGGCAGCGCTGGCGGCGGCTGTACTCTCACAGCCTCCTGCTTGGAATTTTCCACTCCATTTGCCCGCCCTCCCGCCCGCCAGTAACGCTCCGGGCGGCGGGGCTGCCTCTCCCCAGCCCGCTCCGCCCTGCCCCGCCCCTCCGCCCGGCGCTAGGCCCCCGCACGGCAGGAGCGAGGCTGCTTTTCCCGCGCTCTGTCGGCAGCGGAGGGAGAGAGGCGGGGCCCGGCGAGGCAGCTGGCAGGGGAAGGGGGGGAAGAAGGGGGGAGGGCAGCGAGCGCCTCCCGATTCCCCATATTAGGAGGGTCCAAGAGGTGGGCGCCTGATGGGTTATTCAAATGAGCGTCTGCCTAGCAACAGGCTTCCCATTGGCTGCCTCGGAGAGGCTGGCGGGCGGGGCGGAGGGGCTGCTGCAGCGGAGAGGGAGGGGCCGCCGGCACGTGGGTCGCCAGGGAAGGCGCGCGAGGGACCACTGGCGTGGGGGGATCTCCGCGGTGTGTTGGGGCATCGCTGGGATCGGACCCCCGCCCAATGGATGAGGGAAGGGGTCCTGGTAGGCGGCCGGGGCGGCTGGAGACGAGAGGGCCCTGTTCGGAAGTGGCCGGACGCTGGCTTCTGAGGGCGCTCGGCGCTGAAGCCTGGGGAGCCCTCGATGGCCTCAGCCCCGTGTGCTGGACGGGTAGACGGCGGGCGTTGGAGCCGGATCGAGTCTTCCCTCCCTTAACCCACATGCCCCACAAATTCTGCGGCTGCCCGAGGCAGTGGCGGTGCCCCGCTGATGCTCCTCGCCGGGGAGAGCGGCAGCCGCCCGCTGCCAGCCCGGCCTCCCGCCCCGGCAGCGGGGGTCGGGCGGCGAACGTCGTGCAACACTGACCCCTGCTGCCGCGTCGCAGCCGAGGCACTGGCCGTGTCTCCGGGCACGCTGGTGGGAGGGAGGGATCAGCGCGCAGCTCCGAGTCTGCTTTTAGCGAAGGTCCTTTATGCGGAACGGCAGGCTGTGTCTCGCAGCTGCAGGGGTTTGTTGCTATCTGAACAGGTGTTCTTGTAGCTGCGCTTCAGACTGTTGTTTGTCAGCTTGAGCAGACTGGGATGACTAAATTCCCTTTCCCAGAAGATTTATACTGTCTGTCCCTTTCTTGGTTACAGGCACGCACAGCAATCTGCACGCGTTTGCAAGCCTACGTACAAAACTAAGCATGCTCAACAATACATATGGATCCACACAGCCATTCTCACAGGTACAAGGCAAGGTTATTAATCCATCTGGTTGGAGAATGTGTTCAGACATGCAAGTCCTTCTGGTACAAACAGTCTCTATACAAACCTAGGGTTTAGAACTGGTGCTCTTGAGTTTAATCAGTGTTTCAATTCGAGCTTTAGATAGAAAAAGCAATTGTTACTTGTAGACTGGGAAGGCAGTGTATACAGTATCTCCTGAAAGAAAGTATGAAAGAGATTGAATACAATATAATATAATCTGTGTGACAAGGAAGTAAGAGGTCCCCACCTTGTCACCTCCTCTGCAGCGACAGCTGCTTCTCTCAGATGATCTGACTAACGTATGTTCTTCCTAGCTACACACACTGCATAGTGCCTGCCCCAATTAAATTAATTGTGATATAACCCAGACACACAGAACTAGACTAATACCAAAATAACAAGCCATAAAAATGCATGCATACATTTTATTTTCTTTCTGTTCCATAAAGCCCCTCTGGCCAACTTGTCAGGCCTAGCTGCTATCATCATTCAAGTCCTGATTTGGTTCAAGTGCCCCTCCTTCATCCCTCTCCTCTGCAAGAAAAAAATCTTAATTTCTGGAGTTATACGCAAAAATAGGTACCAAAAAAAATAATTACAAAGTCACTAGATATTGCTCTTCTCTCCTTCGGTTTGTCAGGGGATACATGGCTCATGGCTCTGCTGGTTCAGTTAATCAGTCCAGATTTTTCATCCTTTCCTTTACACTCTTGGCTACTGAAAATGTAAAAATACACCAACATGCGTCCCTTGGCAGAGACATTTTCCTATTAATGCACAAGCAGGCCTTGACACAGCCTCCTAGAGGAGAGAAAGCAAGGATTATATACAGTGATGCTGCTATGCCCAAAACGCAATGGTGACACAGGCAGCACAAATGCAAATAGGTGAAGAGTTGTTTGTGTAAGGGAAGCGTGTTTCCAGCAACATGTAGGATGGGGCCACTTGGTCACCTCTACAAACAGTGCCAACTGTGGTCTGTTCCTTTGCCTTAGCACTTGCAGCATGCAGCCTCACACTTTCCCTTTCACTGTTTCTGCAATGTCCTCTGTGCATTTTTTACCTCATCTGTTGCTTCTCAACTTCTGCCTCTTACCTGTGTTCTTGGCTGTGTTCTTCACATGGTCCTTATGACATCCTTTAAACTATGTACAAAATTAATCTTGCATTTCCCCTTCATTTTCCATGTGTCCCTTTCACTCTGAATGCCTCCATCAAGTATGCTTTTCCCCTAAATATGATGTGGAGCTCTTCTTCACGCTTGTGACATGCTGGCTTCTGCATTCCAGCTCTTCTTGCTATTCAGATCCTGATGGTGAGATTCCCTCAGTTTCTAGTGTTCAGCTGCTCCACTCACACCCTGAGGGCATCCCTTAACTGTGTCAGCTAACTCTTCCCTGTGTCTCCTGCTCCTCCATCTCCTTTGTGCCCCTCTGCATTTTGTCTACCAGATCGATTCGCAGCTCTTTTCTGCTCCCCTCTCCCATCTGTGTTATTCCTTTTGTTGCAAATGTGAGTATGCTGATTGTGTGGTCCAAAGATGCCAGTCCTTTTTCAGTTAGTTCTGCTGTCTTTGCCTCAAATTGCTTCACCATCTCAGCAGAATATATGCCATCCTTTGTGGAGTCTTACATCCCTAAAAAAGAGAGGTGCAGAAGTTACGTGATACACCAGTGTTTGGGAACATAGAGAATATACCTGTCTGTCTGCAGTCCATAGAACAATATGAATGCAATTTTCTCTGTACAATAAGTTGCAATTTTTGTGCTGTACACTATTTTTGCTTTGTGTTGATGCAGGTGTGTGCATGTGTTTAGATGCAGTATGTGCTGTACACTGGTGATACTTGGTTACATCCATTTACTTTTGGGAGCATATAAAGTACAGTACTCATCTACTGATGCATGTGTTAAACTTGCATGTATCTTCATATGTGAGCATGTGCTTGAATGTGTGTCTGGTCTTTCATATGTGTTACATATTTTTCTGCTTCCAGCATATGCAGGGTGCACGCACTTAAGAAGCATATATTTATGTGTTTTGTTTTAATACCTTGATAGTCTTGTTCACTGCATGCTGTTCTGGGGGCGCAGGAGCAGGGACTTAGTTGCTTGTGTTGAAGGCTGGACTAACTGTGAGCCACTTTCTGAGCAAAAGCAAAACACAATACTGGGTATTTCAAGAATTTTATTTGCAAGCTAAATCATAAGTGGTTCCAGAAGTCTTCCACACTGTTTGCTGAACAACAGACGAGCAGAAGGTTGTGTATTTGTATTAACTTTTCTTAGCATTTACATAAATTCAGAAAAAAAAAAGAAAAACAAAAAATAAAAAAAAAATAAAAATAAATCTGCTCTTTGGCTTCAAGTGAAGCTAGCAAAGTCTCAGTGTGTGGAGGGAATGTGCTGGAATGCACTTATGGATTTAATTCTATCCTGTGCCCATTACAAATCCCGGCAGATGATCGGTTTTGCTCTTCTTACACGATGCTATATGCTGAATTCAAGAGAAAATATAAAAGAATTCAACCACTGGCCAACTCTGGGAGATGGCTTCCTGAGAGGCAATACGTTTAAATAAGCACTGCAGAGGGGTGGGAAGTGGGGTAGGTGACACAAGAAGAGGAAGCAAGAGGAGTAGAAAGGAGTGATGAGGAGTGGCAAAGCCTGTCAGAAGACTGGAAAGGGAAGGGAGGTTTTGAATCGTGATTTTTGTGCACTTCTCTTTGCTCACACAGCACAGACGGAGGTCGTGGTTCTCACAGTGCAACAGACACATTCTTAACATGAGCAAAATATTCTGAAAGTAATCACTGCCACGCCTCAGAATCTGCAGACACCACAAGCTGGCTGTAGCATCCCAAATACGAATTGTCAGGTTTGAGGATCAAATCAGAGCTGTCCTTCACTCAGGGTGCCCTTCATCTGAGGTCTGACTTAGCTGTTGTGTGAGGATTACGTAAGAGGCACAGAAGAAAGGAACCAATGAGGAAACGGCTGTGGGTAGGTCTGACTTCAGATAACGAGGATTTCTTTGTCTTACAGGCATCCACTGGGGCCCTGGAACATTTGGACGCATTAAAAAGCTGTTTCTGTCTTCATGGCCAACATGATGGATCCCTGGAAGCAGCAGGTAACAAGGCACAGTTTTTCAGCGTACTGTTTATTTATCTTCACCACGTGATACTCTCTTTGCTTTTAAATTGCTTCTGCTGTGGCTGCCCCTTTGGTTGGCTGTGCTGCCCAGGGCGATGGGCTGCTGGGAGGAGGCTGCCTGGCAGCCAGAAGAGGTGGAGCTGAGGGTAGCAGCGCCATTCATCCCTCTTCTACTTTGCCCTTCCCTCGCCTCCTCCCGGCTGCCTGCAGCGTTCCTGCTTACCCCACCCTCTCCCCCCATCCTCCACCACTTCAGGCTTAACCTTGTCCGCCTGAAAAAAAGAAAGGAAAAGGAGAGATGTAGTTAAAAGAGAGGCAGCCTAAATAGAGAATGCGACAGGAGCAAGAGGGGAGTCTTGCTTTTCATTCACACCACCATATGCTTTGTTATTCTAGCCTAGCAAGTAGCCATCCATGTGGTGAGGACTGTAAGAAACTCTCTCCTACAAATAACAGCTTCTGCATTCCTCAGAACTGTGGGCTTGTCCATGTTTCAGAAAAAGGTTGCATTTCCAATTCTTCTTGCCAGGATATCACCCAGCATTTGCCATCAGCACTTTTTGCAAGCAAGATTTGCTGAAATGGTAATACCACTGGTAATGTCATCTTTGGTAACATAGGTTCCTTTGGGTAGCAGACCCCTTGCAGAGAAGCAACATTAGGGTCAGAAAAAAAGGATCTGCAAAGCAATTTTTGTTCTAAACTCTGTTCTATCCCTTCCCTGTCTCTCTTTTTGGAAGGCAGCAATGCCTGACTTAGTATTTGGAAAAAACTGAGGGGCTCCTACGATCTCTGGGACATTCCAGGAGTGGGAGGACCACTGGTATCTGGGGGAGACAGCAAGTCATTTTATCCCAGATCAGGGGAAAAAAATACAACCATAATAAAATAAAAAAACTGCTTACATTCCTTCCTAAGAAGCTCTTCTACCTGCCTTTGAATCCTGCAACTTGAGGTCAACTCCATAGACTAATCAAACATCAGGACAACCCGAGAGCAAAAGGAAAACACACCAAACAGGAATGGCTGTTCTGACTGAAGGTCTGTGAAGGATGATTCAGGGTTGCAGAAGCAGCAGCACAGAGGCAGAGGCAGTATTAGCAGAGGCTCTGTGTGATCTTCAGGGCTCACAGATCAACTCTGAGCTGGTGACAGGAGTCTGTTTCAGCAGCTTGCCTATGAGCAGCCTCCATAACAAGCACTGCCCAGGGGTCTGTCACTGTTTAGCTCATGCTCTGCCCGTAGCATCTGTCTTTACCTCACAGCTCTGCACCACTGTGCTCTCCACAACTTTCATGCTGTGGACAATAGTTTCAGCCTCTGAAGGATGCAGTGGATAAAATGGGGGACACCTGAACAGTATAGGCATGAGCCCTCAGTGAGAAGTCTTCTGTCCTTTCTGGACAACAAGTTTTGAGACCCTCTGTAGCAAGAAGTGTTGCCTGTGCGCTCCACCACATACAGCACACTACTGGGTTATTTTCCCGTCTGACTAAGGAATCCAAGGAGATATCTCCTGCCACTCCATCTCTCAACCACACTGTACACACAATTGAAGAAGCCCGCCCTAGCTGAAAGGTATCTGAGTCAGTCTGAGCTCTTCCTTCTAATCCAGCAGCGCTCGCAGTAGATGAGGGCAACAACCAGCCTTCCCCAGGGATGGTGACACCTCACGGACTTGTATGGTGGAGTTTCCCTGCCACTGCTGTGGGTGCACTCACCAAGTACCTGTACTCCATCTGTAGCTCCTGGTGGCTGCCCAGGCCCACAGCCTGGCTCACAGAGCAGCCTCTCCATTTCTGCCCGGCAGAGCCCGGGTGTGCATACCCTGCCCGTACTGTGCAGAAGGCCCGGGGTAGGAGCTGATCCCTGCCGTGGCTCCAGCCTCACTGTGGATTCCAGCAGTGAACTAATGTACCCAGCCACTGCCGGGGTTATCCTTAGGGTGAGCTGCCAGGTGCCACCCTCCTTGGTGGTGGGCTCACCTGGCTGGTGAGCGTGGCAGAGGCACCCATCAGCTCACTCCTTCTCGTCCCGATCCATCGAGCACTCGCCAGGCCTGCCAGCTGCCCCTCTTACCGAGGTGGGAGGCAAGCAACACCCCGGTGCCTGACCAGCATCGCCTCTGCCCCGGGAACAATGGCTCCTTGTGTCTGGACATGTTTTCACTTGCTGCCAGCTGCCGCTCGCTCCCGGACCCGCCAGGCGCTGCCGTGCGCCGGGCCGGCTGGCGTTGGCAAGACCCGCCGCTCCGGTGCCCGCCGCTGCCGGGCCGAGGCCTCTCAGACGGTAAGGCGGGCTAAGGAAGCCGCCGTACCGCGTTCGGCCTATGACCCCTCAGGCCCGGGGCGTCCTCCCGCGGGTGAGCCCTTTGCCCAGCCGGCCCACAGGCGTCTCGCTGGCTGCGCAGGGCTGTACGGGGGCGCGGGGCTGCGCCGGGGGTGCGAGCTCCAGTGAGGAGTGGGGGCGCCGCTCCTGCCCGCGGGGGACGCCCGCCGCTAGGGGGCGCTGTACCGAGCAGCCCCGCCGGCTGAGCGCGCGCTGGGAGAGAGGCGAGGGGCGGGTCCCCCATTCCCTCGGCGCCCGGTGGTGCATGCGCGGTGCGATCCGTCTGGGGCGGGAGGGGCGGAGGGGCGAGTGAGGTGCCGGGCCGGGATGGCAGCGGAGGCGTGAGGAGAGTCCTGGTGCCGCGGGAGGGGAAGGGTTGCGCCCGCCGCTCCGCAGCCACCTGCAGGCAGGGGAGGGGGCGCGGCGGAGGGCGCTGGGCCGGGGCCTGGGGCCGGGATGGCCGCGGAGTGCGGGGGGGGATGGAGGGGCGGTATCGCGGCCTAGGGCGCGGTGAGGGAGCGCTGCTGCCGTCGCCGGTCCAGGATGGGGGCGGTGCAGGAGTCGCGGGGTGGGGAGGGCCGGTTCCGCCGCTCGTCCCCACCCCGCCTTCCGCCTCGGCTGCGCTCACCCACCCCCACCCCCCCTTCTTCCTTCCGCAGAGGCCACCCCGACCGAGGGAAGCAGCATGTTCCGGCTGATGAGGGATGGCGAGCCGGAGGACCCCATGTTTGCCATGTGAGTCCAGCTCGGCATCCTGCTCCGGAGGGGGGGTGCTGCGGCACAGGGCATCCTCGGGGGCTGGGGTGGGGGGAGGGAAAGGGGGGGGGGGCAGGTGTGCGCTACCCCCGCGTCCGAACAGGCGGGCCTTAGAATCACGCAATCGTTTCGTCTGGAAAAGACCTTTAAGATCATCGAGTCCAAGGGAAATACCGCAGCGCAGAAGCTGTCAGGAGAAAAATACGAACGTTCCCTTCAGGGGCTGCACAGGGAATAACCTGGTTCAGCTTGGTCTGGTTTCTGTAATAGGCCATGGGTTTGGAGGAAAGCTTAATTAAATAAACTAGGCCAAAAGGCATTGCGCCTGTCTGAAGAGGAAAGGGGCTGGAATCCCTCATCTTTTTCTTTGTGTTGGGGTTTTGTTTTTTTCTCATGCAAAGTAGGATTCCAATTCAGATAGATGAAATCTCCTGTCCAGTGTTTGTTGCAGTTCAGCACAGGAAGTCATTAACAGAGCTAGAGAACACTGCTAAAGGAGTTGGTTAGTCGTTAGAGGAGACAGCAAATAGTTTTGAAATACAAGTCTTGAAATCTAACAAAGGTCTGAAGATTTCCCCCTGGGATTCCTTTTACTGAATGTTTTTGCTTCGGTTCACAGAAATTGGATACAATTGATAAATTTTGGCAGTGAAAGTAAGCTGGCAGACTTTGCCAAAACAGATGAGGAATACACTGTATTATGGTAAAAATTTGATTATGTTAAGCACAGCACTACTATAAATGGTTGGTATTAATTTCTTTAGCAGAATGAAGTCTGGATTTTGCTTGTGAAATTGATAATAGGCAAAAATTTTATCAACTCTAAACAAATTAGCAGAACAGGAGGCCTTGATGTCCCAGTTAGTCACAGAGTGACTGTGTTCTCATTGATGTGGCAGGTATGAGTCTGGCTTTTACTATGTGAAGTATTTCCAGTAGAGACAGAAAAGTATGGGTTTGTAGCAGGTACTTTTGTGAGCTCAGGGATATTATATGCTGTTGAGATTAATCAGACTCAGAGGGATAAATGCAGACTATAAGATGCATGAGGAAGTGCTTTGGTGTTCCCAGATGTTGTTTTTTTTTAACCTGTGGCCACTTCTTTCTGTGACTGTCTGTATTCTCCTTTTTATCTCCTTGCTCCTCCAGCACGTGTGAATGTGACAGCCCTTAAAATGGAAGCTGCAGAAGAAGGAAAAAAAGGAAAGCCAGTTTAGGCAGCCCAGTTATTCTATTTTCTTCTCAAATCTGCAAAAAGCTGTCTGTGGTCTTAATCTCTTAGCAGGTGTACCACATAATATTGTAGGAAAATCAGCAGATGAAGATGACTTGGGGTGGAAGGATGTCACACAGTGTCAGGCCATACATTCTGTTCTGGAGGTTTCAGTCTAGCATTTGAGTGTGTTTGTGCACAAGTATGTGAAGGGGTGAGAGAACAATGTTAAGGAAGGCACACTCCCTGGTACTGTTAAGCATAATTTTCTCTTTGCAGCCATGAGGGTCTTTGTGAACCACCCTGCAGAATGCAAAATTGCTCTTCTAAAGTGGTTTGATTGTTTCACAGAGCTGTTAGTGTTAAGGGTTTTGATGGCACAAGAGGAAATGAATATGAAATGATGGTGGTATGAGAGGTGGCTTTCATCTGCTAGAGCAGTAAGGTTCTGGAATGGGCATGGCCATGCCTGGCCCTAAAGCGTTAGAGGGAGCAGAATTCCAAACAATTTTTGAACAGACATCAGTTGGTGCCTGCGAGGGTTCTGTGGTAACCCTACTGTTACAAGAAGAAAGATGGGATTCAGAGGTCCCTTCCAGCCCCAGGAATCACTGTAAGCAGCACTGAGTTCTTGGGATTCTGGATTCTCAGCTTTGAAAGGAATACACAGTTACATAAGAGAAACTCAAACTCATAGTGGGTGGATTAAGCAGGGGTTTGTCTTCTGTCATTCCTTCGTCACCATTGTTCTCTCAACCTTTCTGAAAGGGACCCGTTTGCAATGCACCGGCAGCACATGAACCGCATGCTCTCTGGAAGTTTTGGGTTCGGCCCACTCCTTGGCATCACTGATGGGACTGCACCTGGGGCTCGCCAGCCTGGACGTAGGATGCAGGTAACAGGGCCTGAGTACAGGATAGGATTTGTTAAACTGCCTCGTTAGCTTCTGCCTGCCTCTGTTGCTGGGCTGGGCATGCCCCTTGCCTTCGTATGAGTGGTGGGTGCAGAATTAATCTCTAGAGTGATGTCCTTTTCTTTGCTCCATGTGCATTAGTACATTGAATGCAGCTGTGTTCTAGGCTGAATGTGGGAGGAAGGGAAGAAATATGTGTTGTTTCTCAAGGACATAAATCAGTATCACTGAGAGGAATGTAGGAGCATTGCCTGTCTGGTTTGTTAGGGATGGTATGGTTTGAACCACTGTGAGTCTGTGGGGTGCTTTCCGAACTGTTTGTTAAATCTGAGTGTTCACAGTTCTGCTTCCAAGAAGAATGAGGGTGTTCTGAGGAGAACCTAGTGACTGGCTGTTGCAAGGTCATTCTGTGTTCTGTTTTTCTGTTGTCCTGGCAGGCAGGAGCTGTTTCACCCTTTGGGATGCTCGGCATGGTAAGTTCTCTCTTTTTTTGAGGTTTCCCAAATAATGGCTCCATACTGAGATTCATCAGCACTGTCTACAACTGGTGCTAAAATGTAGCCATCTGAGAGCAGGACCATCCATCCAACTAGCAGAGAGGGTGGGAAGGTGTGGAGAGTCCAGTGCTCTCTAGATTTATAGCACATGGCATATGGAATAGTGCATCGAACTGAAACTGGAGGCAGCTGGTTTCTGCTAGACCTGTCTCACTGAGTTGCTGCATGACTTAGGGCCTTTCCCTTCTGTCCCCTCATATCTTTGAACTGTCCCCTCATATCTTGAACTGGTTTAGAAGAGAGATATGAGCTCTGTTTATATGGTGATGTTGTATTTGCACCTTGACCAGAAAAGAGCCCTAAAGCTGTTATAGCCCAATATTTCATAGGAATTGGGACACTTAATATCAGAGAAGAGCAGATAGTCTCTTAATAACCTCATTTGTCTGAAAAGAAGCTGTGGATGTGTTTGGATGTAATGGAGGAGCTGTGACAACATGAGGAAAAGACTTGGCCGTCATTAGGCAGAGGTGGTGATTGAAACTCCTGTGCAGTGGTGGCTAATGGAAAAGCCAAACGAGTACTTCAGGTGAACAGGTTTGGAATAAGAATGACTGTGTATGTGAGAGCACCATGCTTGGAGCATGCTGACCTCTGTCATGCACTAAAATAATACTGTGGAAATAGGTTATTCCAGATCCAACAACTGTAGCTGCCTCGCTCTGCAGGGTTGCCTCAGAGAAAGAGATGAAGTGTCCCAGAATTGTAGCTCAGAGAAGGATTAATAAGAATACAAACAGATAGACTTCAAAGGATAATAACAGTGTGTGTGAGTATTGCACTGCTTTAAATGAGAACAAAAGGCTACTCGAGGAAACAAAAAAATCAGCAGGTTTAAATTGTCGTAGCAATTTTGTTTACATATTGCGCAATTAACCTGTGAGACCTGCTGGCCCAGTGTGTTACTGCAGCCTTTAGGTTTACAAGA